>NW_028324146.1:4026100-4335800 GCF_054372755.1 Phalangium opilio | reverse complement strand
GTGAAAGGTAAGCGACGTTGACCAGTGTTATAGCGACCTAGCCATTAAGCCTGTGAAGATCTTTGCGGATCAAAGTTCATAAGGGAAAAAGCACACTTTCTTAAATTCAAGAAGTGGGGGTTACTGGTCCTCGGGACCAGTTTATTAATTGGAAATCTATAGGCGAAGATAGGCGGGGACCAGTTTATTAATTGGAAATCTATAGGCGAAGATAGGCGGGGACCAGTTTATTAATTGGAAATCTATAGGCGAAGATAGGCGGGGACCAGTTTATTAATTGGAAATCTATAGGCGAAGATAGGCGGGGACCAGTTTATTAATTGGAAATCTATAGGCGAAGATAGGCGGGGACCAGTTTATTAATTGGAAATCTATAGGCGAAGATAGGCGGGGACCAGTTTATTAATTGGAAATCTATAGGCGAAGATAGGCGGGGACCAGTTTATTAATTGCAAATCTATAGGCGAAGAAATGTGGGGACCAGTTTATTAATTGCAAATCTATAGGCGAGAAATATGGGGACCAGTTTATTAATTGCAAATCTATAGGCGAGAAATGTGGGGACCAGTTTATTATTTCGGACACTAAGGGGGTCAATGTTCCCGAGGACTACTTTAAAAATATTCTTATATCCCAGACTGTTCTGAACCCTTCGTTGACGTACGCACAAAAACTCACCGAAGTTTCATCGCAATCCCATTAATGTTTACGGAACTAACATTCGAACATGAACTTTAATATGTATAGAAGATTGACTTACTCTTTTGATAGGCCTAGTGGCTAGCTCCATCGTGTATCCATCATAGGCATTTCTGGATTCGGAACATCGTCCTTGCTTTCCGTTACTACTAGGACAACTGCATAGACGATGCGTATAATTCATACGAAGGAAAATGGCGTTGCAAGCTTGTTGACCGCTGCATTCGTTTAAATTGGCAACTTGTTGATTCTAGAATTTTGCAAAAAGAGCCAAACATTAATCCACCACGTGGGATATAGACCTAAAATTCAAATTTTAAGCAACGTGTCAAATAACACGTTAAAATGGAGGTAATTTACATTTCTCGTAAAATAGCGTTTATCGAGGTTGACTTCCACTAAATACGTACTAAGTTCGGTTTTTAGTGTTGACGCGGTGGTGATTTTCTATTTATACTCAATCCGTAACATACTCAAAATCTCTGCGAGATTTAACATTATAATATCATATTTGTTTATACTAAAGCTTTACGCTAATACACTTGTTTTTAATAATTCAAAAATATTTTTTTGTCTGAATTAATCTGTTGTTTGGAAATTTTAATTTCTCGAGTAAGCTCTAGTTTTGATGGACTTAACACTGCATAGATCATCTCAGACAAATGAGAAACGTTCATCGATAAAATAAGCACTTATCACGCTAGACGCGCACACAAGCACAGTGACGCCTTTGATTTGCCCTTATCGAGTAATTTTACCTTGACCCCTTTATTTTATGCATCATTGGTAATTGAAAATGATTTACTTACATGATTAGACGACTGTTGCGTCCATTGCTTATTATTATTAGTATAACTGGGTTTGCTATTCTGCGACTGCCAACTCCCACTTCCGCTTCCCTGTTGATAACTTCCTCCGCTTCCTTGATAGCTTCCACCGTTTCCTTGATAACTTCCTCCGTTTCCTTGATAGCCTCCGCCGTTTCCTTGATAGCTTCCTCCGCTTCCTTGATAGCTCCCGCCGCTTCCTTGATAGCTCCCGCCGCTTCCTTGATAGCTCCCGCCGCTTCCTTGATAGCTTCCGCCGCTTCCTTGATAGTTCCCACCGCTTCCTTGATAGCTACCTCCTCCGCTACCTTGATAATTCGGCTTTCCACCACCGTAGTTTTGGTAACTACTCTGACCACCATTGGGTTTATAGGGCTTGTAATTACCGCTACTTGATGATGTTTGATAAGTCGGTTTGTAAATTCCGCCGTAACTTGGTTTATAACCCACATCACTCGATGGTTTATAGTCACTATACGACGGGTACTTGTCGTTACTAGTCGCTACTTGGACGCTTCCGTAACCTCCCGATCCGGAAGAATATTGTCTTTCGTCTAATTTGGCTTGTCTAGAATCAGTATCGATATTTGTATCGTTCGTTGTATTAGTTTTCACCGTAGATGATAACACTTCGGTTACTTCCTCTGATGTTATACTGGTAGTTGTGGTATTTTCACCTTTTGACAAAGTTAGGCTTAGGAAAACCACCAGCGCGCTTAAATATAAACGATGCATATTGTACCGTACAAAACTTTCGGGTAATATAGTTGCACTGCTAAAAGAAAATGATTTTTTTTGTTTGTAAATAAATATATTTTATGAAACTTTTTCACATATTTAAAGTTAGTTTGTAACTGTAATTAAAAAATAACGGTTTATTTTGGAACATACTAAGACATATTTGAAAACGCGCCTCGATTTTGTCGACCTGTCTTTATCCCGGCGATGATGGAAATAGATTGAAAATTATTCGTAGAAATCTTACTGCCGTTGTTATCTCTCACGCGAGCTCCGTGCCTTAAATCGGGGGCATCTTTCAACCGTGACTTAACGTAACGGACGCCTTTTTTTATTGTGTAATCCGTCTTTTAATTTTAGCGCGATGTTTAGGACGCCTTGATAGTAGCGCTCTCTGGTGTTCAATGTGGTGTGGTTTGCGCGTTTTTAAGGTGCTCTAAAATTCTTCGTGTTGTATTAGGATGCGGGGATGGGGTTTATGAATTTGGATAGGGTTATGATCGGCGTTTATGCGGCTGTCCATGGGGAGCACCGTTTCAGATTTTTCTGCTTTTCGAGTTTTATAAATTGACAAAAGACACGTACGTCAACGTCTAGATCGTTAAATATAGACTGCAATTTCATGTTAAATTTAAACTTAACTAAAATTTTAAGTGGTACGTTCTACACGTTGACGTACACGTTTTCGCGGTTACTTTCTTAAATCTATTGTAATTCGTCGATAGCTCAAATTCCAAATATTTCAAAAGAAAAATATTTAGGAATTGGAAATTTGCACTTTAAGGCAAATGATCTAAGAAAACACGTTAATTTAACTTCAAACATGATTTAAATATTGTCGAATAATTGAAAGAAAATAACTATCGAAGCGCTTAATCGACTGGTTCTTAAGTGGATTAAGCGCTTCGATAGTTATTAGTTCGATTAAAGTAATTTTTAATGATTCGTCCTTATAGAGAAGTCTAAATATTTTTCAAAATTGTTTCTCCTCAAATGTTTTATTCTTGTACAGTTTTCTTTTTTTTTTTTTAGATATCCGAAATAATCATTTGATTCACTTCGATTAATTGTTAAACATTTTATATAATCGCCGGTTATCAAAATTTCAAATTCGATTCGGAACAGACCAATAATGATGGAGTTCTCGAAGCCTCGAAAAATACCATAAAATTAAATAGCAGTTTTGTAAGAAGACCCTTGTAACCCTGGAAAACCTGGTGCAATAAGGGAATTTGAAAATGGGCGTGATATTTTGGGAATGGGAATTTCACATTGATTTGTTAATCTTTCTTTAGTTGTAGAATTAATATATATAAATTTTTGGTACTAGCAGCTTTAGCCACAAAATTGTGACTTTTCTAGAAAAAAATATGGATTTCAAAATTGTTCAGGAAAAATCACTTTAGTCGGTTAACGAAAAGCGGTAAAAATCAATTTCAAATTTTGAAATAACTGAAAAGACCTGTGTGCGACGTCTTGTTTATATTTTTGCGTCGAAAATGATAATGAATCTGCTGGCGATAGTTGGACCATTGGCGATTTTCTGCCCCATGGAGTTGTGGGTCGCGGGCGTTGAAAACTAAAAAAGGGTGCCTTTGTTCATCCTTTAGGTACAGGGGATGCTGGTAAACTCCCTGTGGTTCCCCTTTTGGTGGCGGCCAGAGAGTGAATCCAATTATTATTAAGACGATAATGTAACGATTTAACGCTTCCATAACCTTCCCTTCAAAAGTGTTACTACGAATCAGAAAGCCTAACAATGACTGCCTACCTTCTTCGTTCGTACATCGTGACTTCAATTCTCTTTTCGTCTCTTTACAATTTATAATAAGTTACCCTTGTTTAGATTTAGCAAGGAACTGAAGGCAACTAGTACGTTTTCCCACGATTTATCTTATGAGTAATCAGCATCCTTATAAGTTATTAAAGAATAGCGTTTATATTAGGGATCTCAGCAATCACGGAATTCCAACAAAGTTCTATAATTTTTGACATATTTACCAGTAATATATTCGATAATTTTATAAAAATATTCGATAATTTTATAAAAACATTCGATAATTTTATAAAAAATATTCGATAATTTTATAAAAAATATTCGATAATTTTATAAAAAATATTAGATAATTTTATAAAAAATATTAGATAATTTTATAAAAAATATTAGATAATTTTATAAAATAACCAAGAATTTCATAAAATAAGTCATAAAATCGTGTTGTTGTTGTTTTTTGTCTAGAAATATAATGTTATAAACTCTCATATCTTTGGACTTATCCTGAATTTACCAATAATTTCATAAAATGTGCAATATTTTTTATCAAGTCTATATAATTTTAAATATAATTGTGGTTTAGTAGGTAAATAATCTGTGTACCCTTCATCGTATGGAATAAGTTTAAGTGTTTCATTTCTCCCTACTCCCTCTCACATATCCACTAACATATTATTTATCCGTAGTTTCTTATTTTCTTTTCCAAAGTTCAATTGATAGTTTAAGGCAAAAAATATCAATAAAGTATGGAAGCATTATTAAAGAAACTAATTTTACTCCTATTTTAAAATAAATTAATAATCCTGTAAAATTGCATAAAACCAAAACCATTTTACACTATCTTCTCTCCAATTAAAACTTAGGTGATAATTACTTTAAACGCAAAGTTTTCAACAAGAGAATAAATGCGAGTTATTGTATAAACATGGATTCACATAATAATAAATAGTCTATCTCTTGAATTTTGTTGTTTCAAAGCTGTTAAAATCGTGTATTCGGGGCTGTATGCTTTGGTAAATTTAATTGTTGTTAACGTCGTCAAAGCGTACGTGCTCTAAATAAGTAGCCGCCACCCCTTTACCCATTTTAATCACATTCATCCTCTCTGAAACAAAGAATTCTCTTGATTTATTGTTTAGTCTTTATAGCTTCACTCGAGATTTGGAATTTTACCTCTAATTAATCCCAGAAAACGTTTCTTTGGTATGAAGGCTTTTTTGACCGTGAAAAAGGGTTAAAACGATGTGGAAAATTACTAAATTCTAATCAATCTAAAATGTTTAGGTTCAGGTGATCATGTGAGGTTTTAAAACGACTGATTTCTTGGTAATCATGTGGGTTTAAAATTTGCCAAATTTTAAGTGATTGAGGTGGTAAGACTAAGAGTGGGTAAAATCTCGGTGATCGCATACAGTTTAAATGGCTGATCATGTGGTGTTTAAAATTGCAAAATGGTAGCTGATGTGTGGTGTTTAAAAATGTTTTAACTTCCGCCTGATCTAGTGGGGTCAAGTGGCTTAATTTCAAGTGATCGAGTGGGGTTAAAGTGACTTTATTTCTAATGATCTATTATGATTTAAATGGGTAAATTCCGAGTGATCTGATATGATTTAAATGGGTAAATTCCGAGTGATCTGATATGATTTAAATGGGTAAATTCCGAGTGATCTGATATGATTTAAATGGGTAAATTCCGAGTGATCTGATATGATTTAAATGGGTAAATTCCGAATGATCTGATATGATTTAAATGGGTAAATTCCGAATGATCTGATATGATTTAAATGGGTAAATTCCGAGTGATCTATTATGATTTAAATGGGTGAATTCCGAGTGATCTATTATGATTTAAATGGGTAAATTCCGAGTGATCTGATATGATTTAAATGGGTAAATTATTCCGAGTGATCTGATATGATTTAAATGGGTAAATTCAGAGTGATCTGATATGATTTAAATGGGTAAATTCAGAGTGATCTGATATGATTTAAATGGGTAAATTCAGAGTGATCTGATATGATTTAAATGGGTAAATTCCGAGTGATCTGATATGATTTAAATGGGTAAATTCCGAGTGATCTGATATGATTTAAATGGGTAAATTCCGAGTGATCTGATATGATTTAAATGGGTAAATTCCGAGTGATCTGATATGATTTAAATGGGTAAATTCCGAGTGATCTGATATGATTTAAATGGGTAAATTCCGAGTGATCTGATATGATTTAAATGGGTGAATTCCAACTTACTGGGTGTCAAGTTGGTTAAAAACGACTGAATAGTGGCCACGTGAGGTAAATTGCTAAAAAGATCGGATGTTTTTAAAATGATAATTGTTAAACCTGTCTGCTATACAAAAGGATCTAAAATTGAACAAATTCTTTTACGAGGTGACCTGTATCTGTATTTTAATTTATCATAGCCTCGTAATTTTTATTGAAGAATTCCTTAAAAATAATAAGTCGTGGTA
Source organism: Phalangium opilio (assembly GCF_054372755.1). NCBI lineage: Eukaryota > Metazoa > Arthropoda > Arachnida > Opiliones > Phalangiidae > Phalangium > Phalangium opilio. The sequence goes on along the minus strand of NW_028324146.1, from coordinate 4,329,292 downwards.
AACGTAATCAAGCGTTACCCCTAACTTAACTCCGGGAGGCCGATCCGTACAGTTTTTTTGGAATTGTTTGTTTGGCAACAAGCTAGCTGAGATTATAAGGTCTTGAGAAGTGTGCCATCAACTGTTTTTCTTCGTTATTTGTCTGAAAATTGGCTATTTTGATTTCTTTTGTTTGGTGGCCGTGCACCCTCGGCGGGAGACGAGCGTTTTCAAGAACCCCGAAAAAAATATTCCAATTATACCCGCAAATGACCTAACATATTTTGACTCTAACAATTAGGCTACAGCGCCAGGATGTCTTTCGGAGCTCCGCCATTTTATTAAAGGCGGACAATTAATTTTACGGACCACTCGCGAACAAAATAGAATAACAGTACCGAGGGAATATAACAAAAGAAATGCTAAGAGGCAATTAACTCTTGAGGAAAGGCTCCTAGTCACGTGTCTTCTCTAAGTTTAGGGTAGAGAAATTGCAGCCGTATTGCAACTACCACGTTTAAAGTACGAAATCTTTTAGCAACAACCATAAATATTCTAATAGACCATTTCGATGTAACTAAGAGGGAAAGACACAGGGGTAAAACTTTGCCTTCCACCTCGCTTTTCGGCGCCTGCGCTGTAGTCTTTTTGTATCATGAGAGTTAGCAGAGACGGATGGCAATGTATCAACCGTCTTGTATGTCCTCATACTAAGGGTTGCCTACCCCCCTTTTTTACATCGAAAAGGTCTATTATTGAAGAGCTGAATTGGGACTTTTCATCGGACATAGGGAATATGTAGTTTTCACTGTTGAGGCTACAGTAAATTCCTCCCCCCTCTCTCTGCTTAAACTTCAGTGCATCGTTGTCTTGTCAGACCGTCTGTGAGTCAAGTTGGTCAAGTACTGACTGAAACTGCTAGCTTTTCTCTCGGCAATCTTGTGACCCACAAGTGGCCTGGCAACCCTGGGGCAACGACCCCTTTAGTAATATTAAAGTAGAACGCTTAGTGGTCAAGTTGGTCAACTAAAACAAGCTAGTGAGATAGAGATCAAGACGTATACTGCATGTGATTATCTGCCTTTTTCGAAGTGGTATACGCTTATTACATTATACTTGGAAACCAATCATATGTGGGTTGGGCACTTTTGGAATTTTGAAATGCCACTACGAAAATGGCGAACGCACGCCAAAAACGTTCGTGACACGAGAAAGGTCCTGGATGAATTCACTGTTACTTCCAGCAGAGGTAAGATGAGACTAGAAGTTGTGAGCTAACCAAATTCTTCACTTGGCGAAAGTGAATATTCTTGATAACACACCAACGGTTGGCCCTCTGGTAGCGGTTTCTGAATCTCCCCTCCAAAACGTGAGACGCTCGCGGCGGTAGACGGCCGAACTAGATTCAAGCACCCGCTTCCCTGTTCCGCAACTTTAGGTTGAGGGGAAGGGGGTAGGAAATTTCTTTGGAACTCGACCAAATTTTTTTCCTCTAGTGTAGGCGCGATGGAAGCGGCATAGAATGATTAATATCCTCAAATTTGTTCACTAGTGCCAGGATCTACTACCAATGCTAGAGCTCTTTACTTCTAGTCTCATATTACTTCTGCTTCCAGTTATCAAATGGTGCTATTGTTTTCTGTTACTCTTATTTGCCTTATGAATATGTTGAAAAATTAAAACATGTTCGTTTCATTTCATTTCATGTTCCCTTTAAAGAGTTGAGGAAGTTCAGGTTAGGTGAAGCAAACGGATAAGAATTGCGCGACCTTACCCAGATACATCCTCATTGAGAATACCTTTTTCGTGAATGGTGTAATTAGCGTTTTGGTAAACAATTCTGTGTTTGTTTTAGGAACGGATCGCGTTACGTATTGGCAAAGACGTGCTGAGTTCTTTATCGCCGTTAAAAATATAATGTATTAGCGGCCAGTAGGACCTGGGAATATATACGTATTCTGTTATTCGAGGCTTGATGAGCGAGTGCGTGCCAGAGGCGTTCAGCCGAATCGAATTACGCCCACTAAAAGGCCGAGATCCAAATATAACGATTTTAGGCGATGTCGGATCCTAGCCTTCTAATGTGAAAGCGGTCTCAAGTAGACGAACTGAAATCCTAGCATCGATTCAAATATGTTCACAATGTTGTTAAAATCTTTTGGTGGTTCTAACTTCTATTCGAACTGAAAGCCGGACAAGAGATTTTACGGGTATTTCTTAGGGTACTTTCACCTGAGGTTGAGCTTAATATTATGGGTATTTTCACCCGGAGTTGAGCTTAATCTTATGGGTATTTTGACCTTGGTATGAGCTTAATCTTTTGGGTTTGTTCACTTGGGATGATTATAATAATCTTATTCGTATTGACACTTCAGATGAGGTTATTTTTATCGGTATTTAGCCTGCCTTAGAGGACAGGCCTATCGGAAGTAGTTCAAGTAGTAGCAGACAGTTCCAATGGAAGCGTTTTAAAACATGCTTCAATTCTGAACCGAAACAGTTAAAATAGCTTAAATTAGTAAAGAAGGTTTCAAAAAGAGTTGGGCAAACCAGTTCTGAACCGATTCCTGTTTAAGTGAGAAATCAGAAATTGTTTATCTTCGGTTTGTCTAGAACTGTTTTCGTTGGATCTCGGCCTTCAGCTGAAACTAATTCAAATACAAGAATGAAAAGGGTTTTATTTATACGCTGTACCATTATTTTGAGCTATTAATCGAAGGTGACCCGAACAATATCTTCTCGCTTAACGGATTTGTAATAACGGTATTTGTGTATAGCCATGAAGGAACTAGTGGAGATGCAAAGGCAGAATGCATAGCGGTACCGCTATGCGAAATGTAGCTGGGTCACGTGCGATAAATCTCAGCGATGAGCTAGGTGTAAATTCGGTCTGCTCGTGAATTCGTGATTGGCGCGCACCAAGCCTCTCTTGCGATGGTGGTAATTGTTACTTAGCATGCACACTAGCAAAGCCTGAAATACCTTCTAAATTGTTTTCACTGTCTCAGGTGACGTTGAAACTGGGGAGAGTTTAAATTAAACATTTATATGGAATACCCCTGAGCAGCCGCAAAGGCTTAGCTGTTGGCGTTTCTTAATGGAAGGGTTGGTGGCATGTTTCACCATTGTTGTCAAAATGTGGTACTAAATTTGCGTTAACCCTAAATTTCGGTCTTTAAGCGATCGAGTTTCAAATTTCAATTTTTAAGCGTTGGGTTGTCAATAACATCGTCTAATTTGTAATGGAGTTACCATCAATGGGGGTCTCGAGGTTGAGAGTTTGGCAACCAATAGCGCGTGACGACCGTGCGCCATCGTGAGAACGCTATTACAATCTTCCCCCGACATAAAAAATTACGTTAAATGAATTTCCCACCCACCCATAGATATCAGAGAGATATGTAAAGTCCTCTACAAATAGAAATAACTAAAAGTACCCTAAGAATCAATGAAAAATTTATTTACTGACTTAAGGAGACAATTTTCAAAATTTCCAATAGGTTTGCGCAACGAAGTCTACCATAATCTCCAAAAGCTACAATATTCTAACGTCACGAATGTGTCGTCTAAAAACTAACCTTACTTAATTTTATCTATCCTGACACAATATGAATTATTATGAAAGGTGTGATTTACGTCGTATCACCAATTCAATTATTATATCCTAAATAAATCTGGCTTTGCCGGCTAATAACACCATAAACATTGGTTTCCGCGGCATCCCCGAAAAAAAAGTTAATATTTATGTATAGCCCTATTTGTTTGACTTTGCAAAGAAGCTAGAGTAAGAAATTATTTGGTTTTACGTAATAAACTTCTAATTGGAAATACAGTCATTTATTTGTTTCGTTAACCTGCCCAGTGCCTCATTACTTTCTGTTACTTCCGTTTACCACTGCTGTTACTAAATTTACTAATTTTGTTGCTTAAAGTGTTAGATTAATATATAGGATGTTTAATAAGGGGAGGTAGTACAATCAGTTCTATTGGCGATTTTGAGTCAAAAATGTTCACTGGCATTTCCCGTCTGGGCCCTGATTTAAATGTTTAGTTAACTTAGCATTCTGTTTCGGTTGTGTCTTAAATTGAAGCAGTTATCCTTAAAATAATCCTATCATAATTAGATATCGGTGACCCAAATATGAAATGTCTTAGAACTAGGGATGAACCAGTACCGATACCATTTCGGTATCGGCACCGATACTCGGGTGTTTCCCGACAGTATCGGATCAGTTGTTTAACCGATACTCGTTTAAAATGCTTTATATGTCGCTACATGACATTTTTAGGTCTTTTAGTAATGTATTGATGGTGATAATACATTTCTGTGAATGTCAATAAGCCCTGATGTTATTTTGTGACTACCTCTAAACATTGTACTTGGTAGTGCAATTCACGAAATTACTCTATATTATTTCCAAGTATTTTTAATACATATGTAAATTGAACTGTTACTAAAAATATCGGTATCGGTTGAAGTATCGGGTTTTGGATCATAGTGAGTGAATATCGCTATCGGTTCATGTTTGCACCGGTATCGATCGGTATCGGGTTAAGCCTGGTATCGGCCATCTCACCCTTTATAAGCCTATAACGGTAAGAAAAATATTTTAAAATCAGGCTTACCTTCGTATTTGGTACCTTTTTAGTCGTATATCCTTAAATCACTCGCTGTAAAAGTTAAGTATCGCGCGGTTTACGTTCACCAGTTGGACTGTGGCACAAAATGGAATTGTAATTCAATTTAAAGGTTCGCTTCGAAATCGAAATGATTTGAATGGCCCAGATACGACCAAATCCATTAATTCCTCCTGTTATGATTCAAAATCATCTTTATTTAACTAGTCAAATACTTATTGTTATTTAGTATCAAATTTGAATAATAAGAATACTACTGGCTCTTCAGGCGATACGTCGGAGTTGACGCGGAACACATTTTATGATTTTATCCAACAATAAAACAAAATTTGTTTGTACGTGACAATCAAAATGCCACTTTCAATTTGTACTTGTCAGAATCGAATTAACTCGAAGATATTAAACGTTGGCTGCTGGTTTGAATATGCCGCCATCTTCGAAAATGGCGACCAGAATAGTATTGATACTCTCAGGGATAGATTTAATTTTAGAAGTAGGAATGGAGAACTACTAGTATTTACTTCAGTCCGACTCATAGCCCAGTATAGAGCCCCTCCCTCCAACACGTAACGAAAAGCTCAAATTATCTTATTGGCTCACTTAAACTACGTTTTGATGACGTTGCTGGCGGGGACGGCGAAAAGTACGTAATACCTTTTTACCTCTCTAGCTATGACTCGCCTTTTCTTTCATACCCCTCCGTCCCGTGGAAGGGGGTCCGGGACTTTAACGCGCACCCAAATTACTCTGTTCTCCATGCCTACTTCTAAAATTAGATCTATCCCTGATACTATACAAACAACTTTAACTATTTTCACTGATATTTGGTTAACTGGTTAATGATCTTTGCAATTGGATGCGAGTTTTTGGATGTAGGCCTAATTACCAAGTGTAATTTCTAGCTGACACGCGGTCCTGATTTGGTGCTCATGAAATTTGAGGAAAAATTTTAATTATCAATAAATGTTAAGATATGTAGCTTCAGTTTAATTTAATCCTGATTAGAATAAAATTTGTACTCTTTCATATTAAAAGCACTACATTATGAACATTTAGTAACTTATAAATGACTATAATTCCAGGCACGTTTTTGAATTTTTCACAATGATACATATTTGTATAATCGATCAATGGTTTGACGTACAAAATATTGTTCAACTAGTTCTTATTGATGTATAGGCATGGTAATAGTGGGTTTTTTTAGCTAGCGGAGTAATGCCCTCTTTAATTACTTTCGATGGTCAGGGCATGAATGGCTGAATGCCGCCATTTATGTTGCTCATATTTTCAATATTTCGTTTAGTTTTGTTACTACTACTATTACTTTTTTAAGAAATTTTTCATTCACTTTTTCCAAAAATGCCTATATTACATTTAAACTTAAAAAAAATCCAGTGTTTTAATAACGTTTCTCAAAAATGACAATATCTGATTAACCATTTCTAAGATTCGAATATTTCATTATCTTCTCTGATAATTTCCAATTTTTCATTATCTTTGCTGATAAATTGCAACATTTCATTAACTTTTCTCAAAACTTCCGAATAAGTTCCAAAATTTCATTAACTTTTCTCAAAACTTCCGAATAAGTTCCAAAATTTCATTAACATTTCTCAAAATTTCCCAATAAGTTCCAAAATTTCATTAACATTTCTCAAAATTTCCGAATAAGTTCCAAAATTCAAATATTTCATTAACTTTTCTCAAAAATTGCAAATAAATTACAAAATTTAATGAAATGTTTTTCAGAAATTTCAAGTAAATTCCAATATTTCATAAAACATCCTCAAAAATTCCCAATCCAATATTTTATTAACCTTCCGCAAAATTCCAATGTTTCATTTACCTTTCTCCAAAAATTCTGTAGTTTCATTAACCGTCCTCAAAAATTCTGATGTTTCATTAACCGTCCTCAAAAATTCTGATGTTTCATTAACCGTCTTCAAAAATTCCAATGTTTCATTAACCGTCTTCAAAAATTCCAATGTTTCATTAACCGTCCTCAAACAATGTTTCATTAACCGTCCTCAAAAATTCCAACTAAATTCAAAAATTCCAATCATCATTCATTAATTTTTTTTTTTCAAAATTTTCAAATAAATTCAAATATTTCCTTAACCTTCTTCAAAAATAACAATTAAATCCAATATTTCATAAACCTTCCTCAAAATTCCAATATTTCGTAAACCTTTCTAAAGTTGCAATATTTCATTATCTTTGCTATTTTTCATTATCTTTTCTCAAAAATTCCAATGTTTACTATCTTTAATTTTCATAAATCTTTTCAATGTTATACGTCATAATCTCACAGTTTCCAAAATTTCATAGAATAATTTAACAACTTTTAATATTTCCTATAATTTTCTCGATATTTCCAATAAACCGGATATATGAAGCCAATTTTCGTGTAAACCCGCTATCTAAATGTAACAATGCTGCATTTTGCAATGCGTTTTTTATCTACGCTTTAAGTTTTACCAAATAGGCATTCTCCGTTTTATGGCGCCCTACTTTACCTTAGCATTCAAGCCCTAATGACAATAGTAGATAACTATGGCCAACTGAATGGTCACTTCAAGGAAGGTCTATAAAACTCTAAATGGTCCGCAAATCTCGTTACGTTCACTTCATAATGGTTTATTCAACAAAGAGTTTTCATTATGTTTCTTTTATTATTTTTTTAACAAAGATTCAAATGTCCTATAGTCATATTCAGGGTCTGTTGTCACTACGCTCGGAGCCTCGCGCTATCTCAAAAATTATTAGGGATTCTAGTATTGTGCGTACTGAATTTTAACTCTATTTTCAGTGTAGGTATAATTTTTAGTTGTGTCCACGTAAGTGAAATTTACCTATTGTAGTCAATTAGTGGATGTTGTATTGTGGGGCATGGTACAGGTTTTGGAATTTAATATACGAGCCATAAAGTCATAGAATTTAAAATATGAGCCAAAAAGGTCATGGAATTTAAAATATGAGCGAAAAAGTCATGGAATTTAAAATATGAGCGAAAAAGTCATGGAATTTAAAATATGAGCCAAAAAAGTCATGGAATTTAAAATATGAGTCAAAAAAGTCATGGAATTTAAAATATGAGTCAAAAAAGTCAAGGAATTTAATATATGAGCCAAAAAGTCAAGGAATTTAATATATGAGCCAAAAAGTCATGGAATTTAAAATATGAGTCAAAAAAGTCATGGAATTTAAAATATGAGTCAAAAAAGTCATGGAATTTAAAATATGAGCCAAGAAAGTCAAGGAATTTAATATATGAGCCAAAAAGGTCAAGGAATTTAAAATATGAGCCAAAAAAGGTCAAGGAATTTAAAATATGAGCCAAAAAGGTCAAGGAATTTAAAATATGAGCCAAAAAGTCATGGAATTTAAAATATGAGCCAAAAAACTCATGGAATTTAAAATATGAGCCAAAAAAGTCATGGAATTTAAAATATGAGCCAAAAAGTCATGGAATTTAAAATATGAGCCAAAAAGTCATGGACTTTACAATATGAGCCAAAAAGTCATGGAATCTTATATCTATATAAATCAAAGTCCTGACTGACTGACAGACTGACTGACTGATAATCAACGCCCAGCCCAAACCGCTTGCCCTAGAAGGCTGAAAATTTGCAGGAACGTTACTCATACGTAGTAGGCGCGTACTAAGAAAGATTTTTCCAATCCGCCGCCATCTTAAAAAATGGCGCCCAGAAATGTAAAAAAATCTTCTCTACGCAACAAAGTCCGCGCGTTTCAACCGATTTCACAAATATTTATTACACTGGTTTCCTTTAACCTATATCCCGGGCTGAATGGTCCTTCGGGCTCGATTTGTTGCCATCTTTTTAAATGGCGGCCAAAAACCTAAAAACCCTTCTTTATGGAATAATGTCCGCGTGAAAAGTAATAAAAAATGCCCCGACGGGCTGACGGGCAACGCGGAGTGCCTTCGCTCCTAGGGTGCTACAAAAATATTAGTCATCAGTAAAATCTACCATTTCTTTATAACATTTTGATGGAAGTTCTTATTACACGCGAGCGACGCCGCGGGTAACAGCTAGTTTACAATATGAGCCAAAAAAGTCAAGGAATTTATGGGACTTTAAAAATGAGCTTAAATGGCCTGGGAAAAGTCATAAAATTGAAAATGGTTTAAAATAATCAGGCAAAAGTCAGAAAAGTTAAAAAAAAAAAAGTTGAACAGTGTTCCAGTTTTCTCTTAACATGGACACTTTTTGACCCAACATTTGGACATTTAAAGAATTTTGACGAAATCCAGGAAATTTGAAGTTGAAATTTTTTTCGCAACGTTTTCGAAAGAGAATTCGAACTTATTTTATTTGATAATATATTTAAGGATAAATAATTGTTTCATTCCAGACCGTCTTGTTTCTTATTTTCAGATTAGTTGGTCTGTTTTCGTAGCGTCACTTTTTATTGTATTGGCCGAAGTTGTAGTTGTATAAGAAGCGTTGACTTCTTTGTATAAAATATTTGGAGCGCACAGCCTAACACCATTGTCGAAAAAAAACGAATTTAAATGACCATTTTAGTCCATTCAACTTCAGCCAAAAAAGAACGCCTTTAAATAGTAGTACTATTTAAATTCTTGTCAGCTTTTTAAGAGAGATTTGGATCCTAAGGGTCTCAACTTAGTTGAAAACGTGATGGAAAATTTACTAATTTTTTTAAGAATTTTCGGAAATTTAATACTATATAGTGTGAAACATTTCTTTGGTAAAAAGAATTGCAACGTTGAACGTTTTCTTACATAATTTCCTGAACAGTTGACTTGATTATAACAATTAGTATTCTTGTAAATATTTTCTTAACATTGACAACTCAGGCCTAAAATTGGTAGTGGAAATGACGGGAAAAGCCATTGGAAATCTGGAGAACCCGAGAACATAACAAGTTGGGAAACCGAAATAAATCTCTGAGTCGAGACTCAATTAAGAGGTTTTTCTTAAATAACTAAATAAATAGAATTGATATTAATTATTTTAATCGTCATTAATTTACCTTAATTGTAGTAAAAAAGACGTCGTTTAGCCTTCCAATGGCAGGGCTTCCACCAAAGGTTCGGACAAATGCGGGTTTTCGTATCACTTAATGTGAATCAATCGCCTTATATAACCTAAATTTCCAAAAATTGTTGAAGAGGCATACGCTTGAATTCAAACGTCAACAATAGCTATGTTTAAAATGATTATAGGAATAAAGTTTCTTAAAACGATTTAACTAGACTTAAGGTAAATTAATGACGATTAAAATAATTAATATCAATTATATTTATTTAATTATTTATAAAAACCTCTTAATCGGGTCTCGACTCGGAGAGGTTTATTTTGGTTTCCCAACTTGTTAAAATATTTCCTGAAGATGCTCTCTGGTTCACTAGTGTTGGTAATGTCACGCAGTCTATACCGAGTCAAATTTTCTCTCTAAACGACCTTACTCCCCCACGTAGACGAACGTTATAATTTCAAATTTTCATTGTCGAGAAGAACATCATACTGTCTAGCCACCTGTCTGACGAAAAAACAAGAAACTAAGACGAAACCTTTTCGTTCATGGATACGTGTTGCGTGGCAAAATCAAAGGCGAATAAATATAACCGAAAGTGAGACTGAAGGAAGCGTGATGCGCATTGTCTCTGTTCAAACCAAAATATTTACTGTCCCTCTCAATATACTAGAAGAAAACGCGCTTATTAGAGTACTCACCGGCACACCGAATTACATTTACAAGCGTTTGCACTACGAAATCTATAAGAATCAAAAATATTCTAACGCCTATAATACCTCAAAACAGAACTCAACATTTTTAGCCAGAGAGATTTTATGAAAGATTAGGTAGTATTAAAAATAGAGGGCTGATTGAGCGTACAGGAAGCTAGGAAGAAGTGGAGACTTCATAAACCATGCTGGGAATTCAGCCTTTGCGAAAGTTGGCTATGAAATAGAATCTGTATGGTGTTTTATCACCTATTTGATTTATTGTGTCTCCATAGACGTTAGATATGCCTTCGAACAATTGGACTAGTTTTTAAATTCAAAAAGGGGGGTTTCTGGTCCTAGGGACTAGTTTATTAATTGCAAATCTATAGTAGAACAAAGGCTGCATGGACCAGTCCATAGACCAGTTTATTATTTCTGACACCAGGAGGATCACTGGCCAAAGGACTAGTTTCCCAGACTGGTTGTGGATCCAAAGCCTATTTAGAGTTTCCTGTCTGCATAGAGAGGAATCTCTTCCTAGTACCTGTGTCGGGTGGTGTGGCGCAGTCCTGTAAACCAAGCTTTTGAGCGGTAAAGCTGTAGGACTCGACAACAGGACTACCCCCTGTTCGCCGGTGGTGACGAACTCAAAATGCGCCACCACCTGTAGCCTGTACAAACCTCAGTCCTATGAACCGGTCCGTGTTTAACATTCTTTCCGGTGCACAAAGCCTCACGGCTATACGCTATGGCCAGTGGGGGAAAAACTCTTTCCAGTTTGGAGTCTCTTAACGACTGTGGAACGCCGGCTACCTTACCAAGTGTACAATATACAAAGTAGAACACACGAAACCATAAGGTACGCTGTGCGAGAACACGTACCTCCAAATCTACTAATGATAGGTTGTCATTCAACAGACGCTTAAAATTGAAACACGGTATCATTGTCGCCGTAGATTTTCAATATGTATTGTTGACGATTCCTTATTCCTATAGTACTGAGGGAACGAATAATTGGCCGTATCTATTACCCAGGGTAATTGTCCATTACGAAAATAAAATAGGAACACTCGATCGTTCGTTTCTGGAAGACTCTGCATTGTCAATCTCGCCGGGGACTAAATTTCGGAATTAATTTTGAATCGGCCGTGACCTCGCAAAAGGAGAAGCCCTCATTTATTGACAATAATGACCTTCAATTGTGAAGAGACGATACAGTCCGAGGGGCGGGTTACTTCCGCCTTATAAACAAAGTAGCCAAGGCAATAGTTATTTACATATTCAGTCAATATTTAATCAATGTTATCCAGATTTGATCATGATTTTTTTTTCAATCTACTCGTGATTTTATTCAATCTAAAATTCAAAAGTAAAGTTTAACATTAAACTAAACATTGTAATCAAGAATACATCAATTTTATATCAAATCTCGCGCTAAATTTCAATTGGCATGGAGCGTACCACAAGAAGACAGGGCGTTACGTGATTGGTCATAGGTCCTTATTTTCAATTATCCATAAAATCTGAACATAATTTGAATTTTAAGACCATTTGGAGATATTTCCTGAATGTTTCACTATGCAGATTGGTCTTATAATATGTAGAAGAATCGATAAAAAAAATCACTTGGTTTTCCACTTCACCCTCCCTTTAAGTGTTCTTCTGCTTTTAGTACAATTTCTTTCTCCCTTCAAGCTACGTTAATTTACTACCCCTTTTTGTAAATTAATTATTCTGAATATGCCAATAACTCAACAAATTTTACTTTCTTTTGAAATATTTTTGCGTAACCTTTCGATTCACAATACATTTCCTTGTTGTTAATAGAAGGCGCCTAAAGCCTTTACTTCATTTTAATGGGAGAAAAAAAGGTAACTTTCGCGTCGGATACGCTCGAATTACCATTTCGAATTACGTGTTCCGGCGGTGAATGGCAGTCTCGTCAAAAGGCCAAAATGAATAGTTACCGATGCTCAAATTGTTTCTACATGATTGAAGCTCTGAGAACGGATCCAAAATAACCTTCGCAATCTGACCTTCAACTTTGGTAGAAAGAAAGGCAGTATACAAAATTGAAAATATAGAAGATGCGGTGGTTTCTTTTACAGGGGCTACTCCATAAAAATACCAACCATAATGGAGAAATTTAATATAAATTTCGAACAAAGGATTATAATTTGAAATCTTCTATGAAGGTGTAGACCTTTTACAAAAAAGGGTGTCGGAGTATGAACTGCTTTTATATACCGTTAAAGCAAAAGGCGACTCCATTATCACCCCTAGCATTCTGGCTAATCTTCTGGACATGAATTTTATCTTGTCAAAGGCAAGAACCAATCATACATAATGCACTGAGTTTCAATGGGTCCGGCCTTTGGATTAAGTAGCCTTATCCAAGCTTAGCCACTGTGTAGTAGAAAAGTTGTGTTTAAGGGCAACAACGGGGCTACTTTTTGATTTAAGACAGAAGGTCCGTCATATAGATAAAGGTTAGATTGGACTTCAAAGTTACCAGTCCTCTTTAGTCTTTTATGTTTGAAGTCCACATATCGGGTCAAATAAGAAAACCAGGTCAAATTGTCTTGTACGAAGGGGCACAAGGTGAAATTGTTTAAGAAATGTTTTCTATTCGCTAACTGAAGTTCATTAGTGGTGAAAGGTCAGTAATCCCTTGTAAATGGTTCCGTACAATTTGTAATCTTGTATCGAACGTAAATATTTAAATGGGATAATTTTTTCTTTAGCCATAATCTGTTTTTAATTTTTTTTTAGCGCGGGAGAAGCTCTAGTTAACGGAAGGAATTTTAAGAACGTTATTTTGCTGCGGTTTTTTTTGGCTTTTCCATTATTCCATGCCAGCTTTTTTCAAGAATCAAAAGAAAAATGTAGGTTTTTCCCACCAATTTTCACAGCGGTCAAGGTTAATTCAATTACGATCTGTTGGTTTGTTTGTCAAGGCAACAAAAAGTAGTAACGGTCTTTTAGAAACCAAAACTATAGTCCTCCCAGCATCCTCAGCGTTTAGATAGTGTCGTACTGTACAGAATCGTGAAGGACGCCCCCTATGTCTTAAAAATGTAAGCTAGTTCTCATACAAATACAATGGCGCTACTCGTCAGCCCTTAACAATCGTCTACCCAAGGATAGGGGCGTGCGCAGGGTACACTGGGAGAGTTTCAGGGCCCCAGGTCGCCCATCATCATTGCCACTCCTTACCTCTTTTCTCCATGGCTAAAATTTCGGAAACTTGTGCGCCAGTCTGAGACTAGCACTTTAATTCTAATTAAATAAACGGGACTTTGGCCACTTAAAAATTGTTGATCTTGGAAAATTTTTAATTAAGTGGCTTCAAAGTCAGTAGACCCCTAAGTATTTAAATTTTAATCCAGCCCAGCTAATATTTAAAGTGGACATTTTAGAGCCACCACCCTGTTTCTTAGCCTGTTCTGCGCTCGGTTTAACTTTTTTAAAATAGTATTTATCTCCATCTAGCCGACATCGGTACAACTAATTACTTTGTTATTAATTATATGTGAATTTTCAATTAATAAGACAGAATTTTCATTGCGGTATTAAATTTATATTGAAGGGGTATTTTTTCGCTTTGCGGTATTGCGTTTTTGTCAATGCGTAGACACTTTCCTAGATGTCGCTAGATACATATTTCAAATATCTGTGCGAATGTTTTTTCCCGCCGCTTATTGTTATCTTCTTGTTTCTTCAATTTCTTGTTTAGAATCAGTGATGGGCCTCTTACCCAAACCGATATTTCACTTTAATAGCCAATATATCGGTTCGAGCTTAATGTACAGATTTTTACCGATATATTGGTTCTAGGTTACTTTATCGATATATCGATTTTAGGACGATATCAGTTTGTAGGCGGTCGATATAGCCAATATATCGGTTCGAGCTTAATGTACAGATTTTTACCGATATGTTGGTTCTAGGTTACTTTATCGATATATCGATTTTAGGACGATATCAGTTTGTAGGCGGTCGATATCGGTTGTTAGGCGGTCGATGTCGGTCGATATCAGTTTGTAGGCGGTCGATGTCGGTCGATATCGGTTGTTAGGCGGTCGATATCGGTTGTTACACGGTCGATATCGGTTGTTAGGCGGTCGATATCGGTTGTTAGGCGGTCGATATCGGTTGTTAGGCGGTCGATATCGGTTGTTAGGCGGTCGATATCGGTTGTTAGGCGGTCGATATCGGTTGTTAAGGTGGTCGATATCGGTTGTTAAGGTGGTCGATATCGGTTGTTAAGGTGGTCGATATCGGTTGTTAAGGTGGTCGATATCGGTTGTTAAGGTGGTCGATATCTTATATTTTATATTTGGGTAAAGCTAGGATAGGTTATAATTCCTATTTTGTGAGAATTCTTTTGATATTGAAATCTTAACAATTCCCTCGTTCGTGGAGTCGTGAAACATCCCTCGGTTTTTTATCGTGAAAATTTCATATTCCTTAAGCTTTTATTAGATACAAACTTTATATCACCTAGTGCTTTTGCAAGGAGCTAATTTGGCGGGCAGTGACGTTTTAGGGAAAGGTATATTTATTATTTTTGTTTCATCGTCCGTTTTCTATTCATTTCTACGTATTAACTTTTTATTGAGAATTTATTAGGATAAAGGAAATGTTCACTTTTATAATAATTTCAAATTTCCAAATTTCGTCGGAAAAAAATTTCCCTTCTATTGTTGTCCAATTTATGACATCGGCGCTTTATAAAGTAAATCAACTCGAAGAAGTTCTCGCGAAAACAGCCCTTTCTTTAGCAGATTACGTAATATAAGAGTGTAATTGAGTTGATTTTCTCAGGTTATGTTAGATTTATCTGATGATTTAGTCAATTAATGAGTTTGGAATTACATTTCTGACTAGAAATCATAAGTACAATAAGATTAATTTACAAAGCTTCAGAGTTACCGATATATTTTGTAAGACTTGATGGAGGGTTAAGCTGGAATATCCGTTTTGTGTGCATCCAAAGACGTTAGATATGAGCTTCAAAGTCACCAGTCCACTAACGTCTTTTATTTGTTATCAAGTGCTAAGGTCTTTGTATCTGCATAAAGAAAAAAGTGGTGAAACAATTAATAGACTCTATTTTAGCCCCCACTTACGAAAAGGGTTTATTAGAACCAACTTGGCCGAAATATTGTATCGAATATTTATATAATGTAATGTGTCAGAGCACATGCACACGTACGTGTTTTTCACTCCAAAATGGCTTTATAATCTAAGCCTTCTAAGGTGTTTAGTTTCAAGCCACACAAATTTTAGAACGTTCGACTCTATCCTCTTACTGTTAATATGGTAAAATATGTAATTACTCATAATATAATTAGAAGATAATTGACCATTACTGGTTGCATTTTTGTAAATTTGTAATTTTGCAACTTGTTTCAAAAATCTGCACTTTAGTATGCTCTGTTTTTATATCTCCAGTATAGCAATATTATTTTCGATTGATAACTCTGCGAATTTATTTCTGATTAGCGTGTTAAAGTTAATTTCCTTCCGCGAATCGAGGACAAAAATTGTCCACTGACGTAATAAGTGGTTAATTGGTCAAATCCGGGGTTCATCTATAATCTAACTCGAGCTCATGAAATAGCCATAGCAACTTGAAATGGTTATACCAAAAAAGGTCATTATAACTTTCACCAAAACCCTTTAGTTAGGGAGATAAGGCGCGTGTATTAACTATATGTTGATATAAGTTAAATTCCCGACTGACTGACTGATAAGCAACAACTAGTTCAAACGGCTTTACTTGGAAGGCTGAAATTTTCCAGGGACGTTTTGAGCTTCGATTTTCCGCCATTTATGAATGTGGTGGCCCGAAAACTAACAACGAGCTTCTCTCTACAAATCGTGTACGTGTCCGGCACAGGGACAGACGCTTGGGCCCTTTCGTAAATTGTACCGGGATTGAAATTCCGTGTAAAATTAAAAATGTCCTGACGGGCAACGTAGGGTGTCTTTGCAACTAGTTATCTATAAGAACGCTATTACTGCGGAATATGCTCCAATTCAGCTCATAATCCTGTTCTTCAAATCAAAGCCTAAGCTTGAAAGCCTTCAGTTGCAGTTACGAAAGGTTGTCTGGGGCTATGGATGGAACAGTGTATTGTGACCCTATTTATCTACTCGAGCTGCCAATTTGTTCGGGATTAGCCTAAAATTGAGCGTGGCCACAAAACCAAAGTGAACGCTATCACTGTACGAAGTTTTTCTTTGCCAACACAACTTCGGTGCTAGCAGCATTATTATATTTTTTCATAGTTAGCTTAAAGCTAGGAATCAATTTCGGTACTATTTTTTCAATATTTGATTACCTTTTATTTACAAAATATACATATAAAACAATTTTGTACAAAATTAATTTGAGACGATACTATAAAAGGCAAGAAACTTTAATGTTTAATTCGCAATTTAAGGGAAATAATTATAAAATTCTCAAATATAATAACAAGGAAAAACTAAACCATAATTGGCAACGTTATTTTAATTTTAAGTTAGTCGTTTTTCGAAAGCAAATACGCGGTATCAAGCCAAGTTAAGACCTTTTTGATTTTAGGCTGGCATATTTAAACACTAGGATATTTACATAAAGATAGTTTCTAAGTTTTAATGGCACACTATACACATAAATACTTTTAATACCGATTTCAAGTTGAACTTTTAAAATTCGTTGTATTCTTCATTAAAATTATTCATCCTCGATCTAACATAACATTTAACGGTAGAATTTTAATCTGCAGTAATTTTTTTAATGAAATATCATTTAATGGGGGAATTTTGATCTGAAATAACATTTAATTTGAAATTTTGGAACTTTAATACTATGGAATAAGGCAAAATGTTTGATCTAAAACATCAATATCGGGGAGGCTTTTGATCTACGGTCATTTCTAATAATATAAATTTGTTTTAGGTTTTGTTTGATTTGAACAAATTTTATTTACAACTTCGTTTTCATGTGAGTTTTGATTTTAGTTGACTAATAGAAGGAATATTTTGATTTTATTCGATTAATCCTGAATTTTTTGGTGTATTTTAAAAATTCTTTAGATATTTTTCGATTCGTATTTAAATATGTTTTCGATGTTCAATTAGGTAACGTAGTTCCAAGTGTTCCTTTGTTAGTGTTCACTGCTCAGGTCTGTACATATGTTTCGGGGTTCGCGCACTCGTAGTGCCATGATCTCATGGTTAAAGTCAAAAGCTTCACTTCAATATTGCACAATATAAAATAACTTACAACAGTAAACTTCAACTTTTCACGTAATAGAGTTCAAAGTTCAAGCTCTTCAACACGTATAAGCGTTGATTGTGACTATATATTTTTCTTTCACTTTGATTGCGTGGCGCAATAGCCACTGTACGTTTTAATATGTTCTTGCCTAAAAGCCGTTCCGAAAATCACGTGATTGTCAGTATGATGTTCCGGGCAATGAAAACTGTGCGGACATTGGCACAGAGTGTTTGTATTCACTTCTTCCACGTCCATTCGTTTTTTAACCGAAAATAATCGGCATGGTTCCTTACGCTGACACATTAACCTCTGAAATAGAAAAGAATAGCAAACGATTTAACGGTGTTATCTTATAACAAACTTAAATAGTGTCTGGGTATCGGTAGTGGGGTATTTATGCGTAAGGAAATATCCTCTGAAGTTTTGCCGTCCAATCTACCGTTTACAAACTATGATTAGAGTTTTATGGATAACCCCTTGGGCCCTTAGTTAAAATAGCATTGTATTTCAATTTTTTTACTTCGTTTTATGGGATCATCCGTAAAACATTCCAATCAACTTGAAAACCCTGACCTGAACGCGGCTAAATATCATAGAACCCTTTATAATTCGGTCCTGCCCAAAGTTGTTTGATTTAAATCAAGCCATTTATTTTGTAAAAAAACGTTTTCTAAGATTCCAAGAATTAGTTTAAAAAACTTAACTAGAAAAAGCCTCTAATTAAAAACAATCATGATTTTGGCATATTTCAGTTTAAGTTTTTCCCAGAACTCCAGTTTGTCTTGTCACTTATGTGGTCAATTTTAACTGGAGTAAGATTTGATATAGGCTAGGAAAATGAATTAGCAATCAAGCTAATCTTTTTGTACAAGCATTTGAATAGTAACAATATGAATAACTTAAATGTCATGATTATTTGAGTTTGGTAATTTACTAACTAGTAGTTCAATAAAAATCAAATAAATCAATAAGAATCAAAAACATCCTATTTAAATAAAAAAATCGATTTTATTGATTTTTTTGAAAAAATCAAAAACCCGGTTCCTACCATACTTTTTGAGCACCCGATAGGCCTATAGTAAATCCCAAGGTGTGTACAGTACATTCGCTAAATCCTAAAAGCTCCTTGCCCGTGCATGCCATGGTTTTGTGGAGCGCGAACAGTTTCTATAGTCCCCTGGATGAAGGGTTTATGAATTTTCTTATTCGTATTTTTAATCTAATAAGAAAGTAGAACGACTTTGGTTAAGTCTAGGAGTGTATTAAACTAGAATTTTTCATAAAAATGTCTACTTTGTATATACCACTGGTTATTATCATGTGAACCTCATGGGAAGTTACACAATAGTGTATACAGTAAAATGTGCATCCTCAAGGTAGTATAAAAGTGTGTATGTAAGGAGTAATACTTACGAATTGTGGATCGCAGGCAAAATGATAGCTGTTGATAGTACCATCATCAGACTCCTCTTCTTGATGCTTAAACATGTAGGCGACGCTATGTTTTGGACATAGACAGTTAACCTTTTGCACCGTCGTGTTACCAGGTTGTATCGTCAAAGTCCACGTGATGTCTTTGAAATACCTGCACGTGGGCAGAGCGCTGACTGGTTGACAAAGCTGTTAATTTCGAAAATCGTTAGATACCACGCTATAAATTCACTTTAATTTTAATTGATTACCTTGAATTGTCTTGATTTGTCAACGATGGTGTGTCCATCGTCGCTGTTGAGTGTTGTTGGGCATTGGGCTTTGTTGGGACACCTGCATTGGCGTTCTATCCATGGTGTTGCGTACGCGTCTACGCGGTTGCATACGTTGTATTCGGAGCATTCTGGTAAATCGGCTTCTGAATGCTGAAAATATACAGTTTAAGAAAACATTTATAGAGTTGTAATTTTTTAACGACCCGCGGACCCCAACTTGAACCCAGCTCTAAACGTTTCTGGTTGAAAAATGAAAATTCGGTAGTTTTTAACGTCGTTGGTCGAAACACTTGGACCCTCCTGGACGGACCAACACACCGAATATGTCAAAATCAACTACACAGCTGCCATCGAATTAGGAATTTTGAGAATTTTATTTTAGTTTAAAATATTCTTAGCTTAACGAAAATTGCAACCTTCAAAGTTACACCGTTTTGAATCACAGTAAAAAAGGTATTAAAAAAGTTCAAATACAACTTTCTTAGCAAAATTCTCGTGGCACGCTCCGTTTCAAATGAAATTTATCGCCAGATTTGATAAAAATTGCGCGCGATGTGACAATCGTGGCGCGAGACATAGAGCGTGCCACGATAATTTTGTTAACAAAAAGGCAGGGCGTTACGCGATTGGTCGGAGGGGCTTATTTAAACTATTCTTAAAATCTGAACCTAATTTGAATTTTAAAATCATTCGTTGGTATTTCCTGAATATTTCACTATGCAGACTGGTCTTAGAATAAGAATCGATAAAAAATCACTTGATTTTCTACTTCACCCTCCCTTTAAAAATATGCTGTAACAATTGTAAACTTTTTTGGCCTCCTAAAAAGTTCCGCAAAACCTTGAAATATCAGCTAGGAATTTGATTATCTGAAAATTCAAATTGTGGCAAAACATATCTCTCACATGACCAAGGATTAACTTACTAGTAGTTATTTATATAGTTAAACAGTATCTGTTAATGAGCACCCAAAAACCCTCTAACGAAGTCAGATTAACAGAGTCGTCTTTCCCACGCCTCGAATAGTCCTGACTTAATTAGTGGGAACCCAACCAACCTTAGACCAGCATGCACCAAGCCCAATTATCGTCTTCCTTGACAAATTTGAAATTTTCGTTACGGTTAGAAAACCGTTGTAGATAGACCCTAGGGTTTTTAGCGTCTTAATATCAACTTGTAACCTTTACCTGTGACGAACTGAAAAAGTATTTCTGGGTGACCGCGGGGTCAAGAACAGAATTCAAATCTCACGGGAGCCGAGAGAGAGAAAGGAAGAAAAAAAAATGAAAAATTTCCGAGCAATTCCTTCCTGCTAGGAATTAAGATAAAGCCCGAGGGCGCGACGTCGTCTTTTCTAAGTTCTAAATGAATGCAAACGAGGCAGAAAACCTCCTCATTCGACGATACAAGACACTATAATTTGTCTACCGTTGAGAAAAAAAGATTTACACGCCCTCAACCGCTAAAGGTCACTCCCGCACCGATATCTCGAGAATGACTTAGCATGACTTAGTACCTAGCATGCAGGCCAGTGGCAATTACCGTAATTCTACGAAATTATCAAGGTTTAAGTTACGGATAGAAAATGATGTAAGCTCAGTTTTTTGGGGAAATCCTTCCATTAAGCATTTTGACGATACACGCATTTAGAGAAGGATTCAATTTTACTAAAATGAATCGCTTGTTCGAAACTCTAATGATTCAGCTTTTATTATACCAGGAATAGATTTAATTTTAGAAGCAGGAATGGAGAACAGATCAATCTGGGCGCGCGTCAAAAACTCGGACCCCCTTCCCTGGGACGGGGGGGGGGTATGAAAGAAGAGGCGGGTCATAGCGACAGAGGTAAAAAGGAATTACGTATTTTTTCGCCGTCCCCGTCAGCAAAGTCATCAAAACGTAGTTTAAGTGAGCGAATAAGATAATTTAAACTCTTCGTTACGTGTTGGAGGGAGGGGCTCTATACTGGGCTATGAGTCGGACTGACCGTTCTCCATTCCTACTTCTAAAATAAAATTTATCCTTGATTATACATTGCTACTTATCGATGTGTGCATGGTTGCTTTGATTTCAAACCTCAGTCTTTTGTCTCGCAATGTACATTGGATTATTCAATGGTTATATTACGGTTAGAATTTTTAACCCCTTTCTCTTAAAGTCTTATCTTTTTGCCAATATAATTGTTGTTTAGAGGGAAAATAGTCTGCGGAACCTTCAGCCTATATGACCGTGATCTTTCTCTGTAAAACGGAAACTGTTCAATACGTCACCTCAAATGTCGACTTCGATTTAAAAAAATCATTTCGAAATTCAATTTGTTCCTTAATATCCTATCTAAAGATTAATACATTTTAGCTAGTTTAACGCTTAAGCAGTCCTATAGTATGAGAATCCTATATTGTATAGGATTTTTTACTATAAAATCCTGTAAATCCCGAAAAATATATCCTGTTTTCCCTTAAGGAATTAGTACAAGCAAAATGATAAAAAAGAAAACCCCAAAAGTTAAGAATTTGAACGGATATTCAGGAAAAAATGCAATGATTTAAATAAAACTGATTTTAAAGTTAAAAATCATACGCTTTCTTTTCTTAAAGATCCTGTACGAGCAAAATGGCAAAAAAAAACCCCGAAAAATTAAGAATTTGAACGAAAATTTTAAATTCAGAGGAGAAAATGCTATGATTTAAACACAACGGATTTAAAAGTTAAAAATCATAAGCTTTTTTTTCTTTTCTTAAAGATCCTGAGAATACTACTAGATGAAAAATAGTCCCAAAAATTAATATTTTAATCCCATAAACATTTTCGTATAAAGAATTGAATTTTTTTTTTTTTTTTGACTTGTCTTCCCGAATGCTGGTAACAAGGTTGTTTCCGTAACATTTTGGCGTCAAGTGCAGTCATGGTAAAGTAGTCCCCATTGATTCATAGTGTAGCTTAAAGCCACCGTATGATTCTTCCTTGGGGCGTGAGAATAATCATAAGTTTTGTAGTTTTATTCTTTTTCTCTAAGCGTAAGTATTTCGCGCCCAAGGTCCATCAATGCGGAGAACGCCTCTTTCCTCCAATTTGGATGTATTTTGTCGTAGCCCCTAAGCACGGACTAAGCTCGCCAATACGTATAATAAGCGTTATTACCCGAATCTAGTTCTATCTTTATTATGGCGCCGGAAGTGGGCGGTAGAGCGCCATTTAACCAAAAAAGATACCATTCAAAACAAGATCGACAAGATACACTCTTACAAAAACCCCCAAGATTTTTGCTTTTAAATTTTGAAGCTAATCACGCCTACCTTCGAAGTATACTGTTTCGATGACTAGCATCCGCATCTTTTGTCGGTACAAAAACCAGGTTATGCACTAGCAAGGGAGATTAGGATCATCCAGTATACCAAATTTAAAAGAACTGTAAAGCAGTCTACGAAGCGTTACAAACAGACAGGAATTGTGTATGTCTTATTAAAATATTTTTATGATTTATAAATGATGGTGGTCAGAATGATTTAATATTTAGCTGGCTATCCAGTAAATATGGACTATCCTTGCGCCGTCTACACTTACGTATGAAGCGTTACAAACCGACGGATTTTATATTACAAATGTTTAAAACCGGCCACAAGTATTTTGAGGGCTTTGAGAAACTGGTGGTCAAAATTATTTAAGATTTAGCTGGCGACAGGAAACATGGACCCTCACTGTCATTATGTAAGCGCCATCTAAAGTTCTACACTAACAAATCAAGCGTTACTAAGAGACAGACATTGTCGTATTTCTTATTAACAATGATAAAAATCCACGAGAATTTTGAGGGTTTAAAATATTGGTGGTCAAAATGATGGAAGGTTTAACTGACGATAGGAAACATGGACGTTCCCTGCCTTTATGTAAGCGCCATCTACTATAACACATCAAGCGTTACTAAGAGACAGACATTGTGTATTTCTTATTAAAAATGATTAAAATCCTGGAGAATTTTGAGGGTTTAAAATATTGGTGGTCAAAATGATGGAAGATTTATCCGTCGACAGGAAATATGGGCTCTAAATTGTTTTGGGAGAATTAAGTGGAAAAGAATTAAGAAACCTGATCTGGGTTTAGGCCGACACTCCGACTTCCGCGATAAACGGCCTACGGGTAATTGCTTCTTCGCTTCTAAAGATACCCAACCATTTCAACGCATTCGCTATAGCTTAGCTTCCCGCCTTAATGGCCACCTAATCTCGGGAATCAATCTTAAAAAGGTCCGTCGTGCCCTTTTACAAACGGGTTTATCAAAGGGGAATACTACGCCTTCTAAATCTGCCCCTCGCCTATACGAACCCATCGTGCCCGATTAACATCAGGTATGCTTTTCCGGTGCATGTTAAAAACTCGATTTAAGAGTGATTTTTGTTTTCAAGATCATCCAATAAGAGTTCAGAAGATTTCACGTATTGTGCCTCTAAAATATGGTTTACATCAATAAGTATGAAATGAACTCGGTGAAATAGAACTTTTTTCATTTTATATTATTTTATTTATTTTGCAAATCGAAACTAGCTTTGCTAGAGGCGACCTCGGGCTATGTTGAGACAGTAAACACGAGGCGCGATATGGATTTAGAATTTGCCCTGAACTAGGCCTAGCAAATGTTCCTATTTTCAAGCCACAACCCCTCCTATCTATTACAGGAACAACCCCTCCTTAAGAAATCTATAATCAATTCAATGTTGTATATGCTAGGAGTCAACTGGCGCGGGAATACCATCCCAAGTAAAAACGGACAAACCGAATTAAATTTGCTACCTTACCCGGGTTTGCTCTATACGAAATTTATGATAATTTCTAAGATGTAAAAATATTCTAAGGTTTTCCCCGAATGCCTCAAAAGTCAAATGGCTATTTTTGGAAAAATAAATTTAAAAAGATAAGGTAATATTAATGTAGAGCTCTGATTGGTTTGTTTTGCAAATAAGATAAGTTAGAAAAAGATGAAGGCTTGGTTAGAGTACCGTAGATATTAAATGTGGGATCCCTGGTGTTTTTTAATAAGTATAGATTTAAAACTTGGCTGAAGAAGGACCACGGTCCGAAAGCTCCCAAAAAATTTTTAGTTTGTAAATAAACATATAATTTTGACGAATTCCATTTAGTAGCAGTTTCTTATTTAAAATAACAAAGATAGATTTGGTTAGAGTACGTTATAAACATAATTTTACTGATAATACACGACTATTTTATTAAGCTACCCAGTTTGTCACATTATGTTATTTCTTTTCATCTTTATTATAATCTCTAGGCTAAGCAAATTCTATTGCCGACCTTGTTAAGAAATGACAGTTTTTTGTACTTCGAAATTGGTCTTTTTTTATTCTTGCCAACGCTAATTACAGGGACTTTTCTTCTCGAGTTAATGAGATTTTTCTATTAAGAGCCCTAAAGCTCATTAGAACCAAATGTTTAATTTATGAAACGGAAATAATTCTATTATGGAGATTAAATATTTATAAAGTATTTTTTTTTTAATTTTTTCATTTATATAATTGTGACACTGATATTCAACTCTTTTGCATATCAATAATTTTGACGATGCGTTTTAGCTTCACCAGCAAGAACGAAATTGAAAATTAGTGCTTAGATTGTTAGATGTAACTGAAGGGGATAGCTAGCAATTCAAATTTTAATTAAAAAATACACGCGAATGTAATGGCATTGAAACGGCTTGTTAGTACGTAAAATACTGGAGAATTAATGCGATAGAATTAAAAAAATTGCCAGAAAGGTTAGGGAAATATTAGGGAATTTTTAAAATGGACCAAAAAAAATCAGAGAAATATTTAAAATGGACCAAAAAAGTCAGAGAAATTTTTAAAATGGACCAAAAAAGGCAGAGAAATTTTTAAAATAGATCAAAAACAGTCAGAGAAATTTTTAAAATAGACCAAAAAAAGTCAGAGTAATTTTTAAAATAGACCAAAAAAAGTCAGAGTAATTTTTAAAATGGGCCAAAAAAAGTCAGAGAAATATTTAAAATGGACCATAAAAGGCAGAGAAATTTTTACAATGGACCAAAAAAGGCAGAGAAATTTTTAAAATAGATCAAAAAAAGTCAGAGAAATTTTTAAAATAGATCAAAAAAAGTCAGAGAAATATTTAAAATGGACCAAAAAAGGCAGAGAAATTTTTACAATGGACCAAAAAAGGCAGAGAAATTTTTACAATGGACCAAAAAAGGCAGAGAAATTTTTAAAATAGATCAAAAAAAGTCAGAGAAATTTTTAAAATAGATCAAAAAAGTCAGAGAAATTTTTAAAATAGACCAAAAAAGTCAGAGTAATTTTTAAAATGGGCCAAAAAAAGTCAGAGAAATATTTAAAATGGACCAAAAAGTCATTAATTTTTTCAAATGGACCAAAAAAAGGCAGAGAAATTTTTAAAATGAACCAAAAAAAGTCAGAAATTTTTTTAAAATGGACCAAAAAAAGGCAGAGAAATTTTTAAAATTGACCAAGAAAAAGGCAGAGAAATTTTTAAAATGGACCAAAAAAAGGCAAAACGTTTTAAAATTGACAATTTCCTGTTGTATTAAAAAATTATTCTGGTATACTCTTAACACTGACAACGTTTCAACTTAAAAGGTCAGGAAATAGAAAGCCTTGAAAATTACGGGAATTTGTATCTAAAGATTTTTTGGCAAATTGAACATGTTTAAAAACAAAGATCCGACATTCTCAAATTTCCGACGATCTGTTATAATGAAACCTATTTTCAAAGAGCCCTTAATTATCCCACCGGGCCAAAAAAGGATGTGAGTCTATCTTGGTTTTACTAATCCAATTAAAACTAAGATATTTATTTTATTATACTGGTCGGGGTGTATATATATATATATATATAGAATTCCACCTAATTAGTACTCGTAACGGAAAACCAATTAAGCGTGAATTTCACCAGCTCCCTCCTTCCATTCTTTGACGCCTAATTGGACAACTACCGTTTTATTAGAAACGAGAATCGTGTATTTTCACTGAGCATCTTTGTTAATTCGCGACAGGAGGAAGGGGGAGGCAACAGGGAGAAGCAATTAGAGTAACTCTATTTGATTTTAAAACACGGATTTTTTATTATAAATTAAAGATATACTGTCACGATAATTAGCGCTACACTAATAATTAAAATATTATATTTTAATGATACAATCCATTAGGTAAAGTATAGTAAGGATATAGTGACTAATAAGTGAACTATAATTCACCGCCGCCTTATACATTTGAAAATGAGACTGTCTCAAACTTCTTTTGGGTTTCACAATATGGATTATATGTCAAAATGTCACGAGATAAATTATGACCACAAAATTTCACGAGATAAATTATGACCACAAAATTTCACGAGATAAATTATATAGCGAAATTTCACAAGATAAATTATGTGTCGAAATTTCACGAGATAAATTATGTGTCGAAATTTCACGAGATAAATTATGTGTCGAAATTTCACGAGATAAATTATGTGTCGAAATTTCACGAGATAAATTATGTGACGAAATTTCACGAGATAAATTATGTGACGAAATTTCACGAGATAAATTATGTGACGAAATTTCACGAGATAAATTATGTGACGAAATTTCACGAGATAAATTATGTGACGAAATTTCACGAGATGAATTATGTGACGAAATTTCACGAGATAAATTATGTGACGAAATTTCACGAGATAAAATTATGTGACGAAATTTCACGAGATAAATTGTACTACTCCAGAATTTCCGAAGTATATTATACTTTCCGAAGTTCTCGAGTTATGTTATACTTGCCGAAATTCACGAGCTTAAATTATATAAGCCGTATTTGACAAGATTAGATTATTTATGTCCCAAATTTCACTGGGTACGTTCTGACCCAAATGTCACAGGATATATTTTGTCTCTAATGTCACTCGGTATGTTCTGTCCCAAATGTCCCGAGACATAATGTCACGAGCAATAATTTCATTAACCCTTTAGATATAAAATTGAAACATTTTTAATGATGACCATATCATAACATAAAAAAGTCGATTTTAAATTAAAAAAAAAGAGGAGCTGACTGTAGAGAGGACATCCCTTGGCCCGGGGCAAATCCGCATCCAATTTTGGGATTGACGTTGACTTAAGTACTTGAAAATTTAACGGGGAATCAGTTTCCTTTGAGTCTCTTACATTTAATTTGAAAGCGAAAATGACTATTTAATATCTAGGGTGCAAATTACTATGAGAAAAAAAAAATTTGAAAACTGATATATCCTTAATGGAAATTGTCGGCTTGCTTCGAGTGTTTGGTATTTAAAGGGTTTAGGGCACCGGAAACCGCACAGGAGCGAGCATCCTTCCGTTCAAATTCAATCCCCCTTCGAACCCCCCCCCCTCTTTCACGATTTAAAGAAATTAAATTAATATCAATGATGAGAATTAATCGCTCTAAATGATGCATTCAAAATTGGAAGACATCCTAAACTCGTAAAAACATATTTGGAAGAAATTACGACTTCAAGGTTTTTTTTCTTGTATTTTTCTTAATTTTAATTTTTTCTTTCTTTTTGCCAGAAGGTTTATTTATGATGTTTATTTTCGTGTTTACCGAACGTTATTAAGAATTTTTACGAAGAATGTGCCTCTCGCGCTTAAATATTTTTTAAATTTAAATCGAAAATGTATATATATACATATATAAAAATCCGTGTTATTTCCTGAAAGGTAAATTGTGTTTGTGTGGATAGTTGATTGATTAGTTATCTACAATATATTGTTTTCTAAATTTCAGAATTTCTTAATTTTAGAAGGAATTGTTTTTCTAAATTTTAGGAAGAATATATTAATGTTTTCTAAATTTCACAGGCAATTTTTTTTTAAATTAAAGAAAATAACTTTTTTTTTTCAAATTTCGAAAAAAATGTTTTACTTATATAAATATAGTTTCACGAGACATTTTCCAGCTTTCACGAGATACATTATTTTCTTGAATTTCAGGAGCCATTATTTCCCAAATTTTACCAAATTCTTTACCAAAGTTCCCTCTCGTCGCTTAACTATCCCAAAGTTTCCTCTCGTCGCTTAACTATCCCAAAGTTCCCTCTCGTCGCTTAACTATCCCAAAGTTTCCTCTCGTCGCTTAACTATCCCAAAGTTCCCTCTCGTCGCTTAACTATCCCAAAGTTCCCTCTCGTCGCTTAACTATCCCAAAGTTCCCTCTCGTCGCTTAACTATCCCAAAGTTTCCTCTCGTCGCTTAACTATCCCAAAGTTTCCTCTCGTCGCTTAACTATCCCAAAGTTTCCTCTCGTCGCTTAACTATCCCAAAGTTTCCTCTCGTCGCTTAACTATCCCAAAGTTTCCTCTCGACGGTTAACAATCTCAAAGTTCCCTCTCGACGGTTAACTATCTCAAAGTTCCCTCTCGACGGTTAACTATCTCAAAATTCACTATACATATACAATCCCAAATTTAAACTATACGTCTCGATATTTTCCAAGTATAATTTTACGTAGCCCACTGGTTAATCAACGTCCTTCCATCGAATGGAACTGAACTGAACTTCATTTGAATTCTATTACATCACATAATACCTTTGTAAACCGTGTAATTCTTTCATATGAAACGAATAGGAAATATAAATTACACTTAGTTTTGCTTCTTGTAATTGTTTAGATTGGCAGTATAAGCTACGTGTGAAACACGTTTTGGTTAATGGCTGTTTTCATAGCGCGTGAACGTTTTCAACCAAGCGTGAAATGCCTTTGTGTCGGAAGCAACTAGCTGCCAACCTCACCCTCCCTCGCAATACACATTACTCTACACTTCAACGATTTCCTAGAGTTCTGCGTGATTCCCTCAATCCACTACTACTTCATTAATTAACGGAGAATGACGTCATTATACATTATACATTATACACATTACTCAAATCCACTTTCTTACCGAAAGGTTAATAGAAATGGCAGAATGTGAGGTGGTTTAGTTTTTTGCTCTACCATGTGTTTTCTTATTGTGTTATCTTTTCACCTCTCTGAACAACGATGACTTCACGGAGAGGTATTAACACT
The DNA here is from genome assembly GCF_054372755.1 of Phalangium opilio. Taxonomy (NCBI): domain Eukaryota; kingdom Metazoa; phylum Arthropoda; class Arachnida; order Opiliones; family Phalangiidae; genus Phalangium; species Phalangium opilio. The sequence goes on along the minus strand of NW_028324146.1, from coordinate 4,299,915 downwards.
GGACATATCTGTGTGTGTATCTGTCTGTCACCGCGCGTTCGCAGTTGGCAAATCGGAGGAAACGTGTTCGCAGAAAGCAATATTAGCTTCTACTCCATTATCATCGTTAGGGTTAAGATTTACGCGGCGATCAGCTAAGGTTACGAGAAACATCTAGCCTCCCAATGGCAGGGCTTCCACCAACGGTTCATCCAATTGCTGGTTTTCTTATCATTCATAGTGAATCAATCGCCTTATATACCCTAAATTTCCAAAAATTGTTAAAGAGGCATACGCTGGAATTCAAACGTCAACAATAGCCATGTTTAATATTAATTTAGGAATAAAGTTTCTTAAAACGATTTAAATATAATTAAGCTAAATTAATGACGATTAAAATAATTAATATCAATTATATTTATCTAATTATTTAAGAAGTACCTCTTAATTGCGTCTCGACTCGGAGAGGTTTATTTTGGTTTCCCAACTTGTTTATTTATCTGAGGGCGTTAGAATATCTCTTATAGATTATGATTGATAAATAGAATTTGGTTTGCCCGCTTATTGGAATCAGTATTCATACGTGATTTTTACCATATGGTTTAGCAAATATTTTTTTTAGCTTATTTAGAGATACTTTCGGTTATTTACATTTGCCTTTGCTATAGACCAACGCTATTAAAAAGTGGTTGATATTATATAAATGCATTATAGGGATGTATAGTAAATTATTTTCTAGTCTCGATTCAAGCTGGGGCCTTCGGACCTCGCAAACTTTGGACTTTATAACAATTCAACTAACATGTTAGTTTTTACATTTCCAAGTATTTCAAGACAATAAAAATCTTATGGTAGTTAAAATTTTAGTTTCAAAATGATTAAAGAAAAAAAACCTCAATTTATTTATGTGTCCCTTTAGGGTCACGAAGTGTTGAAAAAATAAACTTTTTCTTTGAGATAATTTGAATATTAAATGGCCAAGAATAACCTCTTTTGTATATCAATTTCTTAGATAAGTTTTGACGGGACTTTAAATTCAAAGACTACATTAATATATCTGAAATATGTTAAAATCGTGTTTAAAATATTATCAGGGCTATAAAACAGTTTTTTTTCTAGTTATGACGTCAACGTGACGTCCGAAATTTTAAGCTTTTTAACATTCCAATTTTTTTAATGATCGGCCCCTGCTCTACAACAAGATATGTAATCGAAAGTTATTTTTTTTAGACCAGCCAAACCCATCATCCAATCATTTTCATCGAAGAGGCGGAATTGATGCGAATTTTGAACCTATTTATAGCAAATAATTTAAGGTTGTCAGGTGAAGTTTTAAATTTATTATTTTCGTCGGACAATGTCTTAAAGGGAGACCAAACTACCTAATATTATCCAAATATCAAACAACTAACCCACGAAAACCTTCAACTATAAAAGTAGCAAAATGTGTTTTAGCTCGAATCTTCCGGTATACCTGGACATACAGTTTGCCATCACGACGAAAGGCTTTCGATGTTTCGATTTAAATCATATCAAACTAATGAAAAATAGTTTTAGCAAATAACTGGCTGATAATCAAAGCAAAACGCAAAACGCTTTAACTTGGAAACTGAAACTAATAATACAGGGACGTTTCTCGTAAGCAGTAGCAAGAGAAAATAGAAGAGAGTATAAAACTTGAGTCAAAATCTATCTTTAGCCCTGCTTTCTGTCTCGATTGAGGGTCGTCCTTTTTTCTACCCCCTTAAAACTTCAAGTAGCCAATCAGGAGGGTAGAGGCAAGATATTGTGTTTTTGGAAAGTAGCGCTGCGCTGCTTATGGAATTGTGGAAGAGTTAGCCGCTCCTAGTCCGCCACCTCTAAGCCCGTGGTCTGCTTTTGGGGGAACTATTTATCTCTCTCTAAAAGCTGTGAGGAGGCTATCCTGGGAAGAAGGGGGGGGGGTCTCGAAGCTAGAGCGGTAAAAATCCAAGCCCTCAAAAAGGCGAAGCACGCAGAGGCGCAAGTATTATACTCTCGTCTATTTTCTCTTGGTAGTAGCTACTAACGAAGATAGATTATTTTGAATCTACCTCAAATTGAAAATGGCAACCAGGTATGTAAAAGGCTTTCTGAAGGAATAGCGTCAGTTTTTATTGGGATAGTAGGGCGAGCTGATCTAGATCTATAAATGGAAGATGCAAAATCATATAGAGCGCGCCGGATCTGTAAATAGAATAAGCTAATAAATAAAATGGTTCCCAAAGATGAAAAAATTTTCTATTCGAATCTTATTATGCCTCGAACCACGGAGTTAAAACTCACTTTTCGCACGCCCCTAAGACCATGTGTTCAAGGTCTGACTAGCTAGGCTTTAAATTCGGTAGTATAGTAACGATATATGTTTTCATTGAGTTCTTGTATCTTATCGTTAGAGCGACATTTTTGTTTCTGTAATGTAAAACAAGCGTTATCTCAAAAATTGGTGGCGTAATTATATCATTGGATTCGATCGTATTTTCTTTCTGGAATTTAATTGACGTGTGGTGGTTAAGACCCGCGGCCACAATCTGTCGTTAATAACGTTAATTCCTTTTTAGTTCAAGACGAATTCCGATTATTTTCCCCCAATGCGGTTTCCGCCTTAAAATTCGACTTCGCGCTTAAACTATTGTTCAAGGTTAATTCTCCTAAAATAATTTTATTTTGAGGAAAATATATTTTTACTCCTAATAAGTATAATGCGTATATTTCTTCCCCCACCTAATCTTCGTTGTATAGGCACTGAGAATTCCGATGACGAAATAGCCATATATTCTTTTATTGGTTTGGTCAACGGAACATTCACCTATAATTACTTAAAATTTTCGGGCCGATTTTGAGTCAAAAATGTTCTATGAGATTTTATTTTAGGGATGACTCCTTAAATTCAATTAAGGAACTTAAAGACAATGTCAATTTAATTATGGGGCTTTACGTAAAGTTGTCTTATGATAACTAATTGGTGGCCCGAACGGAAAACCTCCACATAACATTTTCGAATCAATTTCAACCATAGAACTGAACCACCCACTGTACCCTCTTGTAACACGGTACCTTTAATTAATATAAAATGGAACTACTGGTCAAGCACTTGCACTCTATAACCCCCCCCCCCCATATGTCCACTATCAATTTACATTTTCCAAGTGTCTTTCCTTAATTTCGAAGGATCAATATTACTAGAAAATCCAATAAATTTTAGTCCTATCAAGAAGCGATATCTAGTTTCCTAGGGAGAAGTTATAAAATGCTGAAGTATTCGCGCGCCATAGTCCCAGTCCCCTTTCAAAATACAAGGGGTGAGGTAAAAGGAGGCCGGGCTATTTCGCCTATCCTCAGACGGAAAATACTTAATTTTCATCATTCGCGTCGCACTGACGTGAGTATTCAAAAACCAATGAGATGCTGCATGGTTGTAATTTAGAGGCGGAGATTAACTCCGGACCTACTATACGTTTGGACTGGAGATAAAGCTAGAAATGTGGCGAATTTATACCTTCTCCCTAGTAAACTAGATATCACTTCTTGATCCTATATTACCCTAAATCACTGTCGAAAGATTAAATATTCGAAAAAGATATCCTCGATCTTCTTTAAGGGATTTAAATTTAACTCGCATGAATTAATTAAGGAATTTATTGCTGGTTTGGTTATTAGTGGATATGGCTTTGAACTTCCGCAATAGGGAAGCTCCCTTGTAGTTACAGTTCGCTTCTAAAAGGCTAACTGTTCATTATGGAGGTTGAAAAAGAAGAGAAAGGCGGTTTGTAACTTGTAAAGAAAAAATATTTTCTTTAAATTTTTACGCGTAGTTCGAGCACGGAGAAACAAAACTTTTTTTGGAAAGACGAGTATTTTCGAGGTTTGCTAAGATTGGGAGTTTCCTTTAAATTGCCAAAAGGCAAATAGATATACCTAAACAAAAACAACATTATAGACTATTATAATAAACAGTCCAGCACGTCCATTTAATATATCTCCTAAACGAATTCGTTTTGTCATCCGTTATCTCTTCTAGTTATCTAATATAATTATCTCAAGATTACTGATAATTATAATATTACATTTTTTGCACTAGTCAAGAGCTTTGAAAATGCGTGGTTAATAGCATCCTTACTCTCTACTGACCATCCACATGTCCACTAACAAATCAAATATGTTTCCTTAATTTCCTTTCCAAAGCTAAATAGATTTTATATAGCTTAATTTAATATAATAATGTGAAAAATGATAAATTAGTCCTATAATATACTATATTAATTCGAGAGTTCATTCTTTCTTTCTTTGTTTTTATGCACAGCGATAAAATTATTGATATCAGTAAACCTATAGGGGAACCCTTAATTGCCACTAAGCCACTTAAGAACGTCCTAGACCCGTAACCTTTGAACTTTATGATTAAACCCTAATAAAACACCGTTCTATTGAATTTGAAAATTTAAAAAAAAAAATTGTTTCAACAGAAAAAATGCGCGGATATTTGATAGGGGTGGTTCCAAAAACTATTTAGTGTTCAGTGTCAACATAGACAGTAAACTCTTTTCCTTTTTCAGTCCCTTAAAACATAACCTAAGTTGTCCTATAAATTCCTATAAAACTGTATGAAATATCTTATTTTTCCTAGAACATATTTAAACTTTTGACTGGGCATAGATTAAAATTAGACTGAAATTGTAAGGTTTTTTTTTTTGGAATGAATAGCCCCTCGGAGAACCCCGTCGAAAACCGCGTAAGCAAAATACCGATATTCGCTATTCGTCAAATAGCGAACGCCTATCGCCATCCGGATTTAAAGAGGGAGGAATATTTTGATATCGCCTCTCTCGGTATGTAATCGTAAATAGAATACAAGGTAGCGGAAGCGCCCTATTGGCTGAAATTGCTCAATTATTCCTATGTCAACAACCCATCTAGGGTTATTTTAAATTGAATCTGTATAGTGTTAGGAAGATCAGATAGAAGGAATTGATATTGTTCGATAAAGGGCTCAAATTGGATTGAGATTTGAAATTTGTTGAAATGACCAAATTAAGGGGGCCCTACTTTATTACGGCCATAACGGGAAACTTACTACATTAAAGGGTCACTTAAATGACCTTTATTAATGTCATTAAATGACCATTAGAGTGCCAGGGTTCGTACGGAACCTGGAAAACCTGGATAAGTCAGGGATATGGAAAATAGGGGAAAAAGTCAGAGATAAGTCAAGGATTTAAAAGTTTTTCCTAAAAAGTCAGGGATAAGTTAGGGATTTCGTTTGGTATATCAAACCATGATTGCTTTGAACCAGGTGTGATGAAGTGGGCTCTGGTAAACAAGTACTTAAAATGGTCAGGGATATTGCTAAAATTTGGTCAGGGATAACCTGGAAAAGTCAGGGATTTTCAATGTAAAGATTTCGTACGAACCCTGGAGTCTGACAACCATTTTTTGTTTAATATCGATAAAATAACATTAAACTCATTAACAATTAAAAACCGTAATAAAGAAGGTTCTGGGAGTGATTTTGAGAAGGAAATATGCTACCACATTTCAAGTTTTAATTATAATGACCCCTTAAATTGAAGTAATAAACTGAAAAAAAGGCTTATTTAATTTAAGGGGTCATTGTATTGCATTTCTTCGGACCTACCACCCATTTTGTATCACCCTGTATATATCTTTAGTATAGTATATTGATAGATTTTCATGTATAAATTTCCAAGAAATCAATAGCTTGTTGGTTTTTAGGATACTTTCATTTCAAGGATACTATATCAATTTGTATAAATCCCACACGTCTTTAAATATTTTACATATTTCGGTCAAATGTCAGGAATTTTTTTACGAGTTTTAATTTGATAAGAGTTGCCTTCATTAAGAATCTAAGGATTAAGGCGAATTAAGGGTAATAACTCTTAATTGCTTTTCTTGGACACGCGTGTTGCTTGTCAACAGCCACCCACGAAAGCGCCATGTAGTTTTGTTCAAGGGCAGTTGACATACTAGAAAATGCTATGGCGTATGAATACGTGACGTTATGTCTCATAGGATAATGCAGCGGTTATCCAACTACCAAAAAATTACTTTTCAGTTTGAATTTCTATTTTCTAACGGCATTTGGCGAATAACGAATTTTGGCCTACTTAACCAAGAATAATGATACGAATATTACCAAGATGCGTGCTCGCCTCCGGACGATTTCCCGATTCCAATTACGTTCTGTTCGGCAAATAAACGCTCGGGATTCTCCAAACATGGATAAATTTATTTAGGGTTAAAAGCCTTTGGATAGGGACAAATCTGTTATTAGCCGAGTTCAGCTTTAAACAAATTGCTGATTTCAACATTATGAAAATTGCTGATTTCAACATTATGAAAATTGCTGATTTCAACATTATGAAAATTGCTGATTTCAACATTATGAAAATTGCTGATTTCAACATTATGAAAATTGCTGATTTCAACATTATGAAAATTGCTGATCTAAGCTTTAGGTAGAATAAAGCCTTCAATAAAATGTTTTCCGAGGGCACAAATGTGGTTGTTCTTAAGCTGATTTCATCTTTAGTTACGTTGCTGATTTGAGAATGATATTCCCTGATCTTCGCATCAGTTTTAAGCCTCCAGAAATATTCAACTGTATTTTTCGAAGAGTATTAAAACGGAATAAAAATGCATTCTAATCTTAGTTGGTTATTGTCCGGCAAACTAAGGCACCTGTTCTAGAATAAAGTGGGATTAACGAACTCGCGATTGATGTTGCTGGCGGAGTAGGGAATACACTGACTGACTAGAGCCGACTATAATTGGCAGTGTCGCGACGTAACACTATTTATTGAATAAACAAACAGCAATTAAGAGAAACGTTTCCCTCTACGTGCTGAATCAAATTACGCGGATCGTTTTAATGCGTTTACATCTAGAGCATTATAGGGTTCATTTTCATCTTAAAATATAGTGTTTCCTACAGTTTTTAAGTTGACAATATCTATTTCATCGTCTGTTTGGTTATTTACCTTGATGATCTATTATGTCCAGTTAAATAAATAAATAATAAACAAATCTAGTTCGTTTATCTTCAGTTTGTCTAGAACCTCTCGAAAACTTACCAAAGCGGGAACTCCGAAGTCCGCGTGTTATATGTTAGAATCGTATAAAATTGGAAGCCGTTTATACACGCGTGGTTCCCCCCTCGATACTGATTCTAGAGACTTTATGAAACATCTAGCTTGTAAGAGTGAAGCTTAATTTAAAATTAAAACTGAGTAGCTAGCAGCTGTGATTTGATTTGACCATCAGTTTAATTCAATGTGTCCGAAGTTCTTACGTTACACGTTCTAGTACACTCTTTTGAGTGAAAACTATTTATGGTAAAAACTTAATTGTTAAAATTCAGCAAACGGACTTACCCCTCTTTGATAAAATATTCTGTGTCTGTAAGTTGTTCTGTCATCAAGTTGCACGGTATAGGGCGCTCTGTTGCCCAAAACCAATCGGGCAATTAAGATGACAGTTGTGGCGATAGATAGTGTCCTTTTGTTTAACAAGTCCATATTAACCGATAATAATCTGTCCATAATTAATAACGAATAAAATCGAGTTTTAATTTTTGATAAACGCGGGAAAAAAATCACGGCAGGCACGAGGATTGAAGGAATGTTGTAGAACTGTGGTGGTGGTGGTAGTAGTAGGGATGGATGCTAGGCTGGTTGTTGACGTAGGTCGAGATTGGAGATGTTCTCGGCGCAAACTTCGGGCGAGTTGTAAAGAGTACTAGCGGAGATCACGAGGTTTTCATTGAAAACGATTTGCTTTCTTTCGCTTTCCCCCACTTTGGAATTGTGGATGCTTCGAGCTTCGTAGTAAAAACCGGATTGTTTATAAAGGAACGGAGCTCTTATGAATGACATTGGGCCTAGCCGATTTTAGCGCCAACCTAAAGGGGTGGAAGGAAATTTTTTCAAAACCATTTTCTTTTTTTTCTTTTTTCTATTCAAGTTTTGAAATTGCCCCTTACGATTTTTAGCTTCGTCTCTTAATAAGAAAAATTAGAAATTATTGTTATATAGTTTTATGTAGTGGTCCTAGCAACAGGCTTGGAGGGGGAAGGTAGAATTGTTCTCTCTTTCCACTGCGGTTAGAGAGCGATCGATTCGTGCTGCGGTTAGAGAACGATCGATTCGTGCTGCGGTTAGAGAACGATCGATTCGTGCTGCGGTTAGAGAACGATCGATTCGTGCTGCGGTTAAAGAGCGATCGATTCGTGTCTTGGTTAGAGAGCGATCGATTCGTGTTGCGGTTAGAGAGCGATCGAATCATAGATTCATACTGCTATTTGAGAGCGATCGATTCATAGTTTCATACTGCAATTTGAGAGCGATCGATTCATAGTTTCATACTGCAATTTGAGAGCGATCGATTCATAGTTTCATACTGCAATTTGAGAGCGATCGATTCATAGTTTCATACTGCAATTTGAGAGCGATCGATTCATAGTTTCATACTGCAATTTGAGAGCGATCAATTCATAGTTTCATACTGCAATTTGAGAGCGATCGATTCATAGTTTCATACTGCAATTTGAGAGCGATCGATTCATAGTTTCATACTGCAATTTGAGAGCGATCGATTCATAGTTTCATACTGCAATTTGAGAGCGATCGATTCATAGTTTCATACTGCAATTTGAGAGCGATCGATTCATAGTTTCATACTGCAATTTGAGAGCGATCGATTCATAGTTTCATACTGCAATTTGAGAGCGATCGATTCATAGTTTCATACTGCAATTTGAGAGCGATCGATTCATAGTTTCATACTGCAATTTGAGAGCGATCGATTCATAGTTTCATACTGCAATTTGAGAGCGATCGATTCATAGTTTCATACTGCAATTTGAGAGCGATCGATTCATAGTTTCATACTGCAATTTGAGAGCGATCGATTCATAGTTTCATACTGCAATTTGAGAGCGATCGATTCATAGTTTCATACTGCAATTTGAGAGCGATCGATTCATAGTTTCATACTGCAATTTGAGAGCGATCGATTCATAGTTTCATACTGCAATTTGAGAGCGATCGATTCATAGTTTCATACTGCAATTTGAGAGCGATCGATTCATAGTTTCATACTGCAATTTGAGAGCGATCGATTCATAGTTTCATACTGCAATTTGAGAGCGATCGATTCATAGTTTCATACTGCAATTTGAGAGCGATCGATTCATAGTTTCATACTGCAATTTGAGAGCGATCGATTCATAGTTTCATACTGCAATTTGAGAGCGATCGATTCATAGTTTCATACTGCAATTTGAGAGCGATCGATTCATAGTTTCATACTGCAATTTGAGAGCGATCGATTCATAGTTTCATACTGCAATTTGAGAGCGATCGAATCATAGTTTCATACTGCAATTTGAGAGCGATCGAATCATAGTTTCATACTGCAATTTGAGAGCGATGGATTCATAGTTTCACACTGCAATTTGAGAGCGGTCGATTTCGTGTTACAATTAAAAGAGAGATCGTCGAATCATGCAAAGTTTTAAAAGAGAGATCGTCGAATCATGCAAAGTTTTAAAAGAGAGATCGTCGAATCATGCAAAGTTTTAAAAGAGAGATCGTCGAATCATGCAAAGTTTTAAAAGAGCGATCGTTTCGTGCTATGATTAAATGAGCTATCGATTTGCGCCGAAATTCAAACGGCGATTGATTCTTGTTTCAATAGGAATTTCGAACAAAATTTCCATACATATCGGCGTATTTAAGAAATAACAGAGCCTATTTAGTGATCAAGTATCGTACCGATCAATATAGACTGAATTCAGTACGGAGTTTGTTTAATTAATATGTAATACACCATCTTGTTGTTGATTCTGGCTCGTTGTTATTATGAACGTCGAATCCTAAGAAAAAGGAAATGATGTAAGATGGGAAAGTTCCCGAGAAACGGGCCAGGGGGATGGAGAGGGGGGGGACAAATTTATACGACCAACCCCCTCTCCCACCCCTCCTCTCTCGCGTAGTTTTTATTTTTTTTTTTTTTCCTTTTTTAAAGAAAGATTTTTGAAAACATTGGGCTTATCTTTTTTTCGCAACTCTCTTGGTTGTAAGAAAGGTGGGGAGCGGATAAGAGCGTGGGCATCTCGCGCCGCTTCAATTTTCAAACCAGGTAGATAGTTACTATAGTGTCAAATGGAACTAAGTACCAATATCGAGATTCTGACAACTTGATCGGTAGGCATCCCTAGTTATAGGTTCTGAACTAATATAATCGTTGTGGTCAAACTGGTCGATTCCTAATTTCTCCTATCCTTGCATAGGTGATCAATACACATTTGACTCTAGGTCTATTGGAAAGTTTATTCGTATCGGGGGCTAGAGATGTGAAATTACTGTGCTTTTTAAAAAAGGTAATTTACCGGGTAAATTACAGATTAAAATTTTGGAATAACAAAAATTACTGTAATTTATGGTATTTTATACTTTCACAGGCTTATTACTACGGTAATTTACCGCTAAATTACCATTTTAAAATTACGGTTGGATATAAATCGGTAATTTACGCGGTATTTGGTAAATTACCGGTAATTTACTGTCCGTAAATTACCAATCGTGGCCCAATCGATCGTTTCTTAACTCATGCAATCTCAATCGATCGGATCGGTTCTTAGTTAATACAATATTAATCGAACTGATCGATTCCCAGCTGATATAAACTTCATCAATTTTTTTTTCCAGTTAATGCAATTTTAATTCAAATGATTAATTGAGATCCTAATTATCGAATTAAATAAAAAATTTTGTGAAAGCTGATAGACTCTCAGTTGATCGATTTTAACCAACTGATTGGTTACCAAAATAGAATCGATACCATCTTGACCCATCTGATAGGTTCGTGTTTATACAATCTAAATCAAACTGATCGATTTCCAAATATTTTACTTACCAGTTCAGTTGATCGGTTTTGTAAACATATAGAACATTTAGCATAAATTTATTGATTGTTAATAGCTGTAATGTCAATTATTTTCAAAGTGTTTAATGATTCAAATTAAGTTTACTTGTTTTAATAATCTTCGACCTAAGAAACGATTTTGCTATGGTTTGTAAATTAGTCTTTTATAAAGTAAGGAATTTCATAAAATTTGTATAAACCGAAGTTACGATATTTTTGAAGAAATTTGTTAGCCTGATATACCCGCGGCGGTTTAGCAACGTTCCGCTTAAAATACAAACTCTAGGGTACAACTTGTTCTTTTTTAACCTCGGGTCATCTACAAAACACCTGACTTCATTCGAGGGTCAATCTATGACCCACGATTGACCTTACAAAGTTTAAGTCATACGGACCAATTTTTGAGGTGAAAAATTTGTTTCTATCGTTTGCTATTTAATCTAGAGGCTTTTTAACGCTAAACACGTGACACCAATGCGTCACAGGTGACACAGAGTCGGTCACCTACAAACAGGAAACCACATTCGATATTTTTCTTATTTCAAGGAGTAATAGTATCAAGGATAATTACCAGCATGTGGGTACCGTAAATCTTTAAATAAGTGTTCCATTACCTAAAATGTATTAAATTCATAATTAATATGTCATTGCATTTGCACCATTGAATTTATTTTAAAGAGAGCGCGAAATTGGTAGATAATTATAATTTTTTTAAGTGATTTTATATCAATTTGGTTATAGGCTCAAAAACTGTTTCTACAAAACATTTTCGCTGATTTGTTTTCACGTAATTGTGAAAATCCCCGTTTCCGAAATGAATGCGACGATATTTAGAAGAATAATTTCCTGTTACTTTCACCCAGGGCCGGAAAAAAGCACAGGAGACTGGACATTGTCCAATAAAATTTTAAAATGTCCTATAATGTTTTTAAAAACTAAGGGGGTCACTGGAGATTTTGACCAGTAAATTGTTTTTTTTTTCCAGAGTTTTGTTAGCTTGACTATTAAGACGCGACACAATTTTTGCGCACTCCAGTGGACAATGTCCTTCAAATTCAAATTTTACAGTCAAAGGGGGTATCACTGGACAGATGTCCTATAAGAAAGTTTTCTTATTTCCGGCCCTGCAGTTTTACCAAGGCCTATGCGAAATCGCGCATTTCCCTTCTATGATTGGCTGAAACTTAGTTTGAATTTATGATAAAATACAACTGAAGTCAAAATGGTCGAATTCATTTCGGGTCCTTAAATGGTTAATAAACCCAATTTTGAGTGTAATTATTGTTTTTGAGCTTATTTTATCGTTATTATCGTGTAGAATCATCTTGTTAAACCAGTTACGTTCACTTAAAGAGCGATCATTTCTAAGATTGCTTCGCATTATATTAATTAAACACAGGATCAGCTTAAAGTCTCGTTACTCGTTAGTTATCGATTCACGCGTGAACCTTATTCCACTTTTATTTGTAAAAGATGTAATCATAGCTTATATCCCGACTTGTTTTGTGAAGGGTGCTAAATTATTTAATCCGTCATTAAAAATGGGGATTCATGGTAGAACACTGCAGGGAGTTTTTTTTCGAGAACCGCGTGCAACTTTTAATTCAATTAAACTGTCAAACGTTTTCATAGAAATAATTAGATACGCGCTTACGAGCTCTTTAACACGCGCGTAATGAAGAATATTATTCCAAGCAAAGTTGATATGGAAACGATACTGAGTGTTAAAGGGAGGATGAAGTGGAAAATCAAGTAATTTTTAATCGATTATTCTACTTATTCTTCTTCTACCCGTTTGCATAGTGAAACAACCTGGAAATACAGTCTCCGAATGATTTTAAAATTCAAATTACGTTCAGATTTTAAGGATAATTTGAAATAAGCCCCTCCGACCAATCGCATGACGCCCCGCCTTCCTCTTAACAAAATTTCCGATGCACGCTGCCACGCTCTATATCTCGCGGCACGATTTTCACATCGCGCCCAATTTTTATCAAATCTTGCACTAAATTTCATTCGGCATGGAGCCTGTCCGAGAATTTTGTAAACAAGAAGGCAGGGCGTTACGCGATTGGTCGGAGGTGTTTATTTCAAATTATCCATAAAATTTTAACCTAATTTGAATATTAAAATCATTCGGAGATATTTCCATTCGTGGATGTTTCACTATGCAGACTGTTCTTATAATAAGTAGAATAATCGATAAAAAATTTCCTGATTTTCCACCATCGCTTTAAAGGGTTAGTGGCTGCAAACCCTTATATTTTTAAATTAAATTCGCTGTGTTTCAGAATGCTTAATACAAACTGTATTTTTCTTGTATCACTTCAATCTTTATAGTCCTGTTTAAAGGTAGGAGTTTGTAGGCAGGTAAATGAGACTTATTTCCCTAAACTCACTGCATATGCTCCTCGTGTTGCAGAAAATTACTACTTAACTGCATGTTCTATTTAGAAGTACAAAATACATCCACTTTCGAAAACAAGTCTCTACCCCTTTAATATTGCGTACAAATACGTACATTTGCGGCTGCTTAAAAATATTGTCGAAATTGTTACTTAACAAATTCTTCTCGAGAAATCTGTTTGGCTCTTAAATGAACGCCTTCGGTTTCATAGTAAACACAAATTTTTCTAAATTGTGTAGAGCCACGATGAAAAAATAACAGATGCCTGCCAAATATTAAATACCATGACGATTTCGTTTCATTCAGAACGAAAACGTCATATCTAACAAATTTTAAGACCCGGCGCAAGACGTACAGAGCGTTTAATAACGCGTGGGACATGCTGCGTTTATGCTGTATTCCCGATTTGCTATTACGTACAAATACATGTTATTTCAGTAAAGTATTCCGCTTAATATGTCAACTTTAATTTAGCCATTCATCCAGTGCGTCAATTTATTGTGTTATATCATAAGTCACATAATGTCAGTAAGTGTGATACGCGATGAAATACGGCGTTAATGAATTAAACATGATTCTCACCAACTCTGGAAGGAGAGGTAGAGACAACAAGTTGGGAAACCAAAATAAACCTCTCCGAGTAGCTCGAGATGCAATTAAGAGGCTTTTCTTAAATAATTAAATAAATATAATTGATATTAATTATTTTAATCGTCATTAATTTAGCATACATATAGTTAAATCGTTTTAAGAATCTTTATCCCTAAAATCATTTTAAACATAACTATTGTTGACGTTTGAATTCAAGCGTGTGCCTTTTCAACAATTTTTGGAAATTTAGGGTATGTAAGGCGATTGATTGACTATAAATGATAAGAAAACTCGCAATTGCGTGAACCTTTGGTTGAAGCCACGCCATTGGGAGGCTAAACGTTTCTCGTAACCCTAGCCGATCGCCGCGTAAATCTTAATCCTAACGATGGGTGTAGAAACCGAAAAATGTTTTTGCTTCGGTTTAGCAACTGCGAACGCGGTGACAGACACACAGACACGTCCAGTGTAATATCTCTCCGTGACGTCATCGGCACTCGGAGAGGTAAAAATCAAAGAGTAGTATGTGGTTTTAGAGTTGCCTTGAGCAAACGTCCGAGTTTTCCACGAAAACCTCTGCATATAAAATTATAAGGAACAAACCTTAATTACTTCATAAATATAGCAATTTCAATTGTCCTACTTATTGTTATTGCGTTACTTCTGATTATAGGAATGCGAAGGGCGTTAAGTTAATATACATCGCTCGAACTGTATATGGGTTAAATCATGGTATATTTTCTAGTTCATGGGGTCGATCTAGAAATTCTAAAATAGTCTAAATTGCTCCAATATGTTTTATATGGAAAAAGTATTGTGAAATTTAACTCGCAAATAATTTAACCGTAAAGAAAAAAGCTATTTTTGAAAATAAAATTGGAACCCTAATTCATCTGTAATTTTATAAAGGAATCGTTCTATGAAATGCATTAGTTTGGATGAGATGATGTACGAATAATTTTTTTCTGAAAAATTTGCAAAAAACGAGGGTCATGGAATAGATCTTTTCAAAAGGCGCTGGCTCAGTATCGTTGGCTTGAGACAGAACATCCTTTGTTTGGATCCAAAGACCGTAGATAGGGCTTCAAACTTACCAGTCCACCCAAGTCCTTGTGTCGGAAGTCATACCTAACGTCATTTGGTTCACATACCTGCTTTTCCTTCTTCAAGGGAGGGTGAAGTGAAAAATCAAGTGCTTTTATCGATTCTTCCACTAATTATAAGACCAGTCTGCATAGTGAAACATTAAGGAAATACCTCCGAATGATATTAAAATTCAGATTAAGTTCAGATTTTAAGGATAATTTGAAATAAGGACCTCTGACCAATCACGTAACGCCCCGCCTTCTTGTTAACAAAATTCTCGTGGCATGGTCCATGCCGAATGAAATTTATCGCGAGATTTGATAAAATTTGCCCGCGATATCGTGGCGCGAGATGTAGAGCGTGCAACTGGAATTTTGTTAACAGGAAGGCAGGGCGTTACGCGATTGGTTGGAGGTCCTTATTTCAAATTATACTTAAAATCTGAACCTAATTTGAATTTTAAAATCATTCGGAGATATTTCATGGATGTTTCACTATGCAGACTGCATGGTCTTATAATTAGTGGAAGAATAGATAAAAAATCACTTGATTTTTCACTTCACCCTCCCTTTAAGAGAATAAGGCTATCAAATACCAGGCTCCATTTTCCCGCTGACCTTAAAATAAAAGGTCTATTTTATTTTAGTTTGAAAAAATTCAAGACTTCATGAAAATTCAAGCGTAAAAGTTATGTTTTAAAGCACAATTAATTGTAAAATATTTGTAAAAATCTGAAAATACCGGCCGAAAGTAATGGAATTTTAAAGATGAACAGAAAATTTTGGTAACTTGGAGAAATTTAACCAAGAGAGAGGAATTTGATTTCTTGGTTTGCAACATTGAATGTTCCAGTGTTGGCCATTAGATAAATATGGTTTAAAACACAATATCCCGAATTATAACAAATTCATTTCCAAGGAAATGACCGGTGAATTTTGAATGTGAAATTTCAAAATTATGGCAACCGTGTTGAACGTTTGATAATAGGAAAAATATCGTTAAAACCTTTTTGCTTTTTTTTCCTTACAAAAATACGCGCAAAATCTGTATTTCGATTTTAGTGGCTTAGGTGGTGTGTGTGTGTGTATTATGTGGGTGTATGATAAATAATGTGGGAGAGTGTGGCGCGTGCATAGTTGGGACGTCTTTATTATCAGCTGCGCACACACGCCTCGCCCGCTAGATCTGATGCCATAGAGGCCGCACACCGGCGCACGTGCAGCGTCAATTCATCGCTTTCAGACCAAAACTTTAGATAGCCCTTCATCTCGTGCCTGACCACGATTTATTTTTGATGTTCCATTGACACTTTAAAGGGACACTATAGCACCATAGAACCACGCTGTAAGAAATTTCTGTTAGTTTCTGCAATCTATTTTCGTGATAGCTGTTACGTCACGGTGGTAATTAACCGTCCGTAAATTACGTGTAATAGACGGTGGTAATTAACCGTCCGTAAATTACGTGTAATAGACGGTGGTAATTAACCGTCCGTAAATTACCCGTAATAGACGGTGGTAATTAACCGTCCGTAAATTACGTGTAATAGATAGACGGTGGTAATTAACCGTCCGTAAATTACGTGTAATAGATAGACGGTGGTAATTAACCGTCCTTAAATTACCTGTAATAGACGGTGGTAATTAACCGTCCGTAAATTACCCGTAATAGACGGTGGTAATTAACCGTCCTTAAATTACCCGTAATAGACGGTGGTAATTAACCGTCCGTAAATTACCCGTAATAGACGGTGGTAATTAACCGTCCTTAAATTACGCGTAATAGACGGTGGTAATTAACCGTCCTTAAATTACCCGTAATAGACGGTGGTAATTAACCGTCCTTAAATTACCCGTAATAGACGGTGGTAATTAACCGTCCTTAAATTACCCGTAATAGACGGTGGTAATTAACCGTCCTTAAATTACCCGTAATAGACGGTGGTAATTAACCGTCCTTAAATTACCTGTAATAGACGGTGGTATTTAAGCGTTCGTAAATTACGTGTAATTTAGCAATCGTCATAATATTGCGCACGATATCAATACTTGTTTCTTAAAATCCCTTTTTATTATTATGTTTTTTTTATAAACTTCGGAAAGATGGCATTCAGTCAGTTTCCTTAATTGCGAAACTGTAAAAAAGATGTTATCTTGTGGAGGTTTAGGATTCATTTAGGAGGTAGTGTTCCTTTAGAGCTAATGTTCAATATGAAGTCGGATAAGAAAAGTACTGGAGGGGTTTCCGATTGCATCTTGATCCAGGTTTTGCATAAATCATCCTCTACGAAGTATACAAATAAGGGAGTATGTGCTTGAATCCTTTAAACGGCTTATGTCGCCCTTAAAATCATAAAATGAATTTATGACTTTACCCGAAATTATATTTGAACAAGATTGCCCGGCCAAATTAGAGCCCTACCGTTTTTAAGGCCCCATCTATGGATAGCATTTTACATGTTTAGGCATTTCACTGGTCCAAAACACGGGAAAATCCGCGTGGCCGAAAATGGTCTGCACGAACTCCCGCTCTTTCGTTTTACAAGTTTCAGTGAAAGCGGTTTGCTGCCATTTTTTTTTTTAAGAAATTATCCGCAAAATCTAATTAATTTTAACGGTTCCGTGAAAATTATGATTCGTATATCATACTAAATGTTATAATGTAGCTTATATTTTACTGATTTAAGTTTCGATCCGATCAATGTAATTCCCAAATTGCTCGTTTTGCTTGGAAATAGTCGGGGATCGGTCATTCACGAAATCCCGTCCGCTACCCGCGAAATCCAACGTAAGAAATCCGAAATCAATAACAAAATAAGTTATAAAATCACAAAATCAGTAAAACAAAATCACATAATCAGTGAAAAAAAATCACAAAATCAGTAAAAAAAATCACAAGATCAGTAAAAAAAATCACAAGATCAGTAAAAAAAATCACAAGATCAGTAAAAAAAATCACAAGATCAGTAAATAAATCTCAAGATCAGTAAATAAATCTCAAGATCAGTAAACAAATCTCAAGATCAGTAAATAAATCGCGAAATTCATTACAAAATGTAAAATCACGAGAAAAATCTCAAAATCCGAGATAATCACGGCAAATACCAGGAAATTAAGGGAAATATCGCAAAATCCGTTGAAATCACGTGAAAAAATCCCAAAATCCGACGAAATCCGTTGGGTTTTATCGAATTTTGAAATCAAACAAGAGCCGAAGAAATCAAATAAAATCCAACAAAATCCGAAGAAATCAAATTGGATTTGGAAATCCCGTACACTTTTTTCAAAACGTCCGACCCCTCGGATAAAGTTCATGGTGCGCGTGGTAACAAACCCGAGCAAAGCTCTTTTTTTCTTACACTGAAACGCGCATCATACTTATTTTCATTACGTTACTCATGCAATACTACTATGATTCAAGGTAAGCTCCTGGAAAATGTTAGCTATACGTGATGGTCAAACGTCATAAAGATGCACGTGGTCCTCATGGTTTACTACGGTTTCACGTCTTCTCATTGTGTAGGGATTACCACCCAAAAAGGTACGATCTAGATAAAAATATTTGGAAAGTATTTTAAAATAAGCATCCTGCTTGGATTGTTCGTTATCGTGCTTCTCGTTGCCTCCAAGAGGAACTTAACTGTCACTCAAAATACAACTTGTCAACTTGAACTAAAGTTCGGGAGGGTTGGCTAGACGAAATGGAAGTACAGTATAGACCTCACCCAATATGGACTCTATAGACCATTCCATTAAATACTTGCACAGAAAATAATACACGGGTGCGGCTCAAAGAAGCAACGCCAGATGGAACCCGAGTTCACTACACACGGAAGACCAACTGACTTACACTGCCTCTGGCGGTGCTTTTTGTCACGAGGGAAATAGACTCCGATGGTGGCCCCGCCCCTGTGGTGTTTGCATCTCTTATGCCATCAGTGGAATGGTTTATAAGGGAATTTAATTGAAGATCGAATGAAATGGCTAAACGATATAATTTTTTAATCGATTAATGTCAATCCTTTCTCCTGTTTTTTTTTTTTTTTTTTAATTTTATTTTTTATTTAATTTTTGGTTTTGGTTTACCGTGCACTATTTTTTTTAAAAATTTCTATAATTTTCTTTGCCCTATACGGAATTTACGTCAGCTTTCAGTAGACTGCATGTGCTTTTTATTTCCGAATAATTCTCGTGTTGGTTAGGCACAATTAAAATTTAAGCCTATATTTTTTATCAAAAATTAGTGTTAGAGAAAAAGTAAATTAATAACCAAAAGTGTTTGAGTTAGCATTAGAGGAGTGACGGCATTATAGGGTATGAAATCCGTTTTTACTCCGCGTGGTTATGTAATAGACAACGGAGTTATAAGCTGATACCTGGTTGGTTATTTAGTATTTTTACCTCTCCGAGTGACGATGACGTCACGGAGAGTTATTACACTGGATGTGTGTGTGTGAGTGTGTCTGTTAACGCCAAGGTTAACGCGTTCGCAGTTGGAAAATCGGAGCAAACGTTTTCACAGAAAGCAATTTTTGACCTTAAATCCCATCATTAGGATTATAATATTAATATCGCTTTAAATTGATAATGTTACAAAAGGCCTCAAAACAAGCCCCTTGGCTCTTGAGGGATATCCTCCCCCCTGGGGAGTGCTTTATGTACTGTTGAGGGCACTCTTTTACAAATACCATAGGCAATTTTGACTACAGGGATGGGTAGCGTATAAAGCCTTGATGTCTTATACTTCTGAGGGTAAAATCATTAACTTCTGATTTTGTCTATCGCCTATAACACTCTAGAATGTAAACCTTGGTCCAAGCATGCTCAGAACTAATAAATGAAGAAACTTTGGCTTAAGCATTACTGTCGTTTTAAGAGAAATTATAGAACCGCTCCTTTTCCCGCATTGTAATCCACGTCAACGAAGCTAAAGTTTCGAGTGAATTGGTATATAATCATTTATAATTTCATATTTTAAGGAGTGCTGTAGAATTTCAAAAGATATAAGGCGCGTAAATAGTCCTAGACCCTTAAAGTTGTTTTCGATTATTTTATGCGGTTAATTATACCGAAGTTTTAGTCGCGTAGGAAACGTTATCCGTTTATAAATTTACAACGTCAAAAACATTAACATCATAAGCGTAATACTTTTTTCACTTTTCTTAACTCAAATTTTTTTACGAAATCATTTTTATTCCGCGAGATTTGAATTGTCTTAATTGTCTTTACCCTTATAAAATAGCTTTTTCACAACTTAACTTGTTAGCACGCGCAAGGCTAGGCTTCCAGCATGAAAATTTGAGAAAATTGCTTATTTGTCGAAGTTTTCGTATAGTTTTGCATCAAATTTACCAAAATGTAGCTCATTTATCTAGATCAGATTTGACTAAACACCGAAATTTCGGAGCTCGCTTCTCTAGCTCAGGAATTTTCTAAGTTAAATTTTGAATAATTTCCTCTTTTAAAAGTAAAATCCAATTCGTTATTTTTTAGAATTTAATCCAAAATATTATCATATTGGAGCATTTTTAATCCCATATTTTCCTATAAAAGCCCAAGGTTTATACATGCTCCAAGAAGTAGTGATTAGTTTTAGAGTTGGCTATCATCCTCTTTCAGACAAAAACTGTATAATACGATAGGGCACAAAGTGACAAACCCTAATTTCTTAAGAAATTTAGCGCTACAACAATGGGAATCGCCTATCATACTTTTTATTATTATGTTATTTATATTTTTGCAAGGTAGCTAGCTCGTCAACCTTCTGTATCTATGAACGAACCGTAATTTCTTAATAAATTTAACGTTGCAGCAATTCGAATTGCGTATCATACTTTTTATTATTATGTTATTTATATTTTTGCAAGGTAGCTCGTCAACCTTCTGTATGAACCCAGCGTTATTCATTTTTGGATTTCCAGAATACAGTTAGGCTTTTTAGGTTTACACACAAAGCTCCATTGTAAATAGAAAATGCTTACTAGAGGGCGTGACCTTCCGGTGGGTGAGCCCGTGAGGTCAGGGGTTAGGCTAGGCGGGCGGAGAAACATTTTCCTTCCTGTTGTGCCAGTGTTATTATTGGTGACAAAAGGCCAACACAAACGAAACCTTGACAATAGGCGCTCTCTCTCTCGGTCCGTATTTCGTGTGGCTTGTGCCCTTCGTGGAATTGGAAAACTACTTATCGGATAGACATCGTGGTGGCAATGTCCAACACAAAGAGGTCAGGGTTAACAGGAACTTTCTTAGTGCTTAAAACAAGATTGACAAGACTTAGTGAAGAAGATGTATTAAAATTATAATGAAACAGTACATTTGTATGGTTTTGAAAAAGACCCAAGGTGCTCGTTACTTTAAACTCTAGAATTGATCTTTGAATAAAACAAATCTTACCTTAATAATGGTATACAATTTCAAGAAATCTGCCAAGAACTATCGGGTGTAAGATTTGTGGGAAAGCCAGAAGGAAACCTTAAGAATATAATATTGGAAATTTTGAAATGACTTCAGTACGAAAAGTTATAAAGGTTAAGCAGTGGAATGGAGATATTGCCGGTGATGGGTTAGAAAGGTTAAGGCTGTTCATTTCCAAAATGTTAAGCAGTGAATTGTGGAAACTCTGGAAATCTTAGAGAGGTTTAGCAGTGAATAGAGCGAAACTAGCACACAGTGACGAGGCTGCCATTGGGGTATTCTCCCTCGCGCCAAAAAGCAGTTCACTCCAAGTGGGAGGCTAGCCAACTTGCTCTGCCTTTAGCGTAGCTTCTTGGGAAGCAGAATACCCCAATGGCAGACTCGTCCCTGTCCCTGTGTTAGTTTCTCCATGTGTAATTTCCGATATGGTCTATCGGAAAGTCTGGAAATCTTGGAGTGGTTAAGCGGTTTATTGTCGTGTAGTGATGTTTTTCGTTGGGTCATAGTTAATTGATTGTGGGTGAGTAGTATTGAATGGAATTATTTTCACTTGCAACGTCTTTAATTTGTATCGCCTCGTTTTTTTTCGACCCGAATCTGTTAAATTTGAACTATTATAACACATTTCTTAATGAAATCGCGAGAATTTGGAAAAAGTGTTGCAAATCAGTGACATTAGGTGTAGATAGTCACTCACCATTTAAAGCGGATATTTATTTAACTAAAGTATGGACAACAACCGCAATTTTATCTGCCTTGGACGATTACAGCGCTCATGGATCTCATAAAATCTATAAGGGATGGAAAAACGGGGCCCTTCGTCTGTAAAAAAATTGCAAGTATTAAAGTATATCAACGGTCATTTAAAATCAAAGTGTACACTTTGTAAATGTATTCGGGCGGGGTTGGGAAGTAAATGATTGTATTCATTTAAGCTCTCAGTGCCAGCAAGCCTATAATTGTATACGTTTTTGCTGGTCCTCTTTGGTATTGAAAGTCCATGATTACGATAGTGATATATTTCTGTTTGTACTCAACGATCCCTCACCCCGCGGTCACCCGTCAAGTTCTCAGACATTCCTATAACTAACTAACTAGGTGGAAGTTACTCCCTACAATGCCAAGAGCCACCAATCCTCCCATAGTCAAAATAACGGGACGGTAAGGCACTGTACATGGAAGCGTAGATGGCCGGCTAAGAGACCCGTAACTCAAGCAGCGCACCCGGCCTAGAATGTAAATTAGGCTAAGAGAATAGCGTGGGCTTTAAGATGCATGTCGAAGGATTGGCTTTATCTATCACACCGCCTTAAAGAACACACGCAAACACCCTGAACTAGAGAAAGAATACCAACTAGATTGGGAATTTTTTAACAGAATTGTCAGTTTTCATAATTATCCCTCCCGACTTGCGTAAATTTCAACCGATTTACTTTTTCGAGGATTTTTAGCTGCCATTTTGGAAAATGACGGCGAAGTGTAAACAAAATTTACTGACGCGTTATTTCTGATAAATTTCAACCAACTCGATTGAAATTTTCAACACTAAATCATTATATCCCTTTGATCAATGGAACTAATGGTTTAATCTTCACAGAAGTAAATAAGTTGGAATTACAAATAGTTTTCACAGGCGACAAGATGTGTCTAATATTGTGCAAGACAAACGGTAGTTAGAAGACCGTAGGTGTAGTGTTTCTGCACCCTCTTATGTATTATTTGCTGAATAGACCATTCCATTAATTACTTGCAAATAATCTAAAACACAGGCGGGAGACGGCCCTTTTAAGTTATTTACCTTGTGCCATGAGGCAAAGCTAGACGGAACCCGAGTCCAAGACACGTTGGGGCTAGCTGACTCGCACTGCCTCTAGCAATGCTTTTCTGCGCGAGGAAAATTACCCAAGAAGGTGGCCCGTCCCTGTGGTGTTTGCTTCTCTTCTGGAATTGATGGAATGGTCTGTTGACCATCGGGTTCCAAGGTTTTGAAATTGCATGGGTTGCGTGTGACCTTTAAGCGTGCCCACGATAGAGGCTCGCGTCTTGAGGGGAGAGCTGGGGACGTTTCTGTCTATGGGTTGGTGTGTTTACTGTTTTTGAACCTGTTGGAGAATCATCTAAGGTTGGAAGATGTTGCGGAGGCATATATACTGATGGCTCGCGCGAGCCACGTGCTAGAGGAGAGGCCCTGCGAGCGTTACAAGAGGCCGGAAAGGGCGCGCCACCTACAATACCCACTCCACTTCTTAAATTCACCTCGTAGATAAATCTTATGCCAAGGATAGGTTCCTATGTACAGGGTGATATCAACTCTCATCTGAAGTCACGTACCAACCCCAGTTATAATGAACATTTAAGGGAATAAATTATTTACAGACTGACGAATTATGCTTTATAGATGGACGTGACGATTGCACTGTAACTATACGCATTTAACGATCGAATTCCTAATATAACTTTAATCGATAGCTGTTTTAATTGTATCACGAAGCGATCGCTCCTATCGCTGTATCACGAAGCTACTTTGATTCGATCTTTCATTAATCCTACCTCGAACCGATTCTTCATTATCTCTACCTCTAACCGACCCTTCATTTTCTACTTCGAATCTAAAATTCACTAATCGTTCATTAGTTGTAGCGCTAATCTATCCTTCATTAGTTGTAGCGCTAATCTATCCTTCATTAGTTGTAGCGCTAATCTATCCTTCATTAATTGTAGCGCTAATCTATCCTTCATTAATTGTAGCGCTAATCTATCCTTCATTAATTGTAGCGCTAATCTATCCTTCATTAATTGTAGCGCTAATCTATCCTTCATTAATTGTAGCGCTAATCTATCCTTCATTAATTGTAGCGCTAATCTATCCTTCATTAATTGTAGCGCTAATCTATCCTTCATTAATTGTAGCGCTAATCTATCCTTCATTAATTGTAGCGCTAATCTATCCTTCATTAATTGTAGCGCTAATCTATCCTTCATTAATTGTAGCGCTAATCTATCCTTCATTAATTGTAGCGCTAATCTATCCTTCATTAATTGTAGCGCTAATCTATCCTTCATTAATTGTAGCGCTAATCTATCCTTCATTAATTGTAGCGCTAATCTATCCTTCATTAATTGTAGCGCTAATCTATCCTTCATTAATTGTAGCGCTAATCTATCCTTCATTAATTGTAGCGCTAATCTATCCTTCATTAATTGTAGCGCTAATCTATCCTTCATTAATTGTAGCGCTAATCTATCCTTCATTAATTGTAGCGCTAATCTATCCTTCATTAATTGTAGCGCTAATCTATCCTTCATTAATTGTAGCGCTAATCTATCCTTCATTAATTGTAGCGCTAATCTATCCTTCATTAATTGTAGCGCTAATCTATCCTTCATTAATTGTAGCGCTAATCTATCCTTCATTAATTGTAGCGCTAATCTATCCTTCATTAATTGTAGCGCTAATCTATCCTTCATTAATTGTAGCGCTAATCTATCCTTCATTAATTGTAGCGCTAATCTATCCTTCATTAATTGTAGCGCTAATCTATCCTTCATTAATTGTAGCGCTAATCTATCCTTCATTAATTGTAGCGCTAATCTATCCTTCATTAATTGTAGCGCTAATCTATCCTTCATTAATTGTAGCGCTAATCTATCCTTCATTAATTGTAGCGCTAATCTATCCTTCATTAATTGTAGCGCTAATCTATCCTTCATTAATTGTAGCGCTAATCTATCCTTCATTAATTGTAGCGCTAATCTATCCTTCATTAATTGTAGCGCTAATCCATTGTTCCTTAATTATAGCACGAGTCTATCGTTCACTAATTATAGCACGAGATCGTTCAGTAATTGAAGCACTAATCTATCGTTCACTAGTTGTAGCACTAATCTATCGTTCACTAGTTGTAGCACTAATCTATCGTTCACTAGTTGTAGCACTAATCTATCGTTCACTAGTTGTAGCACTAATCTATCGTTCACTAATTGTAGCACTAATCTATCGTTCACTAATTGTAGCACTGATCTATCGTTCACTAATTGTAGCACTGATCTATCGTAAATAAATTGTAGCACTAATCTATCGTTCATTAATTCTACCATAAATCAATTAACTACAAAGCTTTTTTTCCTACGACAATCATATTTTGTTATTCAATTAATCTGAACCATGTTTCTTCATTCCCTGCGTGTTAGAGAAGATGAAACAGGTAGATCTTTCGAAGATGGAGAGCAACGGACAGAGAGGGAGGGAGGGAGGGAGGGTGGTGGTGGTGTTGTAGTGGCGCCAGGAAGTGGTGGCGACTAGGGGCTAAAAGAAAGTCTGAATGCTCCTTTATCCCGGCGTCCGCAGCACGCGTCTTACAATAAAGAAGCAATAGCACGTTGAATACCGTAGTATTTTTGCTTTAACCCAGATTAGGCTATCATTTATACTACTTGGCCCAAGCTGTGCTCCTCCTGAATGAACAGTTTTTTTCCTTCACAGTGGACCACCCCTTTAGCCCCATACCCACGTAAACTCGTGAAAGTACCATTTTGCTTGATGTAGTTCTTGGTGTATGAGCATTAAAATTCCGTTAATTTCCCCACGCCTTTTTTCATTGTTCAACAATAAGTGTATTTTCCAATAAGAGTTAACTCGTCAATTACATTAATACCAGTTTTGCACTTCCAAATCTTTTATCACCTAGAACACAAAAGTTTCTAAATTAAAGCATTCCCAAATACCGCAAAAAACCGAACTAATTTCTGGGTAGGGAAATTAAATGAAAGGTAATATTAGAGTGCTAGTTGACCGATAATGAAAGAGAAAGAGAGCAAGACTGGTATGGTGTTCATCCTAAACATGTGGCAGGGCTTCCACCAAAGGTTCACGCAATTGCTAGTTTTCTTTTCATTTATTGTGAATCAATCGCATTATATACCCTAAATTTCCAAAAATTGTTAAAGAGGCATACGCTTGAATTCAAACGTCAACAATAGCTATGTTTAAAATTATTTAACTATAATTAAGGTAAATTAATGACGATTAAAATAATTAATATCAATTATATTTATATAATTATTTAAGAAAAACCTCTTCATTGCGTCTCGACTTGGAGAGGTTTATTTTGGTTTCCCAACTTGTAAATTTATATACTAGCGCCCGTATCCCAACAGGCCTTTCTACAAGATTTATTTTGGTTTCCTAACTTGTATTGGACTAGACTATACAAAATCATAGATATAGTTTTTGTTGGTTTAGTTTGACTTTCGGTGAGACGTCAATGATTGACGGTTTGACCAATTTGTTTGGAAACATTCGTGGGAGTTGGATGGTTGACTGGCTTCGAGAAAGAGAGACGAAAAAATATTTCGGCCGCGTATCTAAATGGCGCCATTCAGATTCGCCAATTAGTTAAAATGTCCCCACCGCATGGGGGCGCTTCAAAGGGCTAAAAACATCCCTGGGGCCGTGGAACAACACTACATTTTTTAAGCCACATGGACTACTAGTTTCACTTGGTCTTAAGAAGATGTTGACTATTTTGTTGTTATATTCGTTCATCTTTTTAAAGGGGGAGTAAAAGAGAGATTGATGATTTTGAATGGGAGAGAGTTATGATTATTTATAACAATGCATTGCGCATGTGTTATGCGCATATAAATGAACACAGAGTGAAAAGGGAGAGGTGATATTTTAGTTCAATGGTGATTTTAAAAGGGAGGGAATTATTATCTATACAGCATGCAGTACAATGCGGAATTACTGTGGACATATTAATGAAAAAACAATTGTATCTGTATGTATTTTTATGAACACACAAGAATGTCATATTGCCTTATGTGAAATGGGTAATCTGGGTCTGAGATCGAACAAAACTGGTGGGTTAAGGACAATATTATATATACTATCTCGAGATTATCAGGCAATGTGAAATTCGTAATTTCCAGTAAGAGTTTTTAGAAATGATTCTACACTTCTACAAACTCTTACAAGATACCTTTGGCAAGGTGAAATTGGTGTGTAAAAGATTAGCCAGAATGTTAGGGCGACATTTTATTTAAGTTTTATAAATACGACCTAATAGGCAGCTAAGCCATTTGGTTCTCTTTTGTCCATCGTGTGAGTAAAATTCTGTAGCTTGATCCCATTCAAGGCAGGTGTGTTTTTTTTCCAACCGTGGAATGGGGTCCGGTAGCCAAGTGTGTTCTAAAATCACGTAGATTCTGCGTTAGTGCGTCTTGGCTATAGTAAAATGAGTGAAGTTCAAGAGTAAACATACCGGGAGGAATTTGCACGTGCGTTTCAATGGCGTACAGGTGGCAACAATGGCGCTCCAAAGAGTCAAGTATCGAAAAGTTTCATTCATTGATATTTTTTTGAAACATCCATGAGAAATATTTTTGGGGGACGTCTACCGTTAGAGGTAATGGACCATTCCTGTAATTCCATCAGAGAAGCAAACACACAGGAGGGTTATTTCTTTCGAGCCAAGATGCACCGTAAAAGGCAGTGCAAGCTGGTTAGCCTCCCATTTCCGATTGGCGTTGTTTCTTGGCGTGAGGAAAATAGCCTAACACGGCGGCCTCCCCCTGTGTGATGGTTTCTCCTCAAGTGATTAATGCAATGGTCTATAAAGTAAATTCATTCCAAAAGACAACTCTAGATGGCGCCAAACGTATAAGTCATATTCGAAACAAGTTCGGTTTGATAATTTATTAGCAGTGGGAAGCTTACGAAACTTTTCATTCTGGTCTGTGATTTCGATTATAGAATGATAAAAGATCAAAGAACAGCTGTTTCAATAGAGCATGCTAGATATTTTGATCAAAGAGGTAAAATGGAGGGATGGTAGAGTGTGGTTGACGACAAAACTTATGTTTATCCCCTTTTAAGAATGCATTAAGGAATTTTTAATGCCTTAGAATCTTTTACTTCGCGGAATAAAAATCATTAACTTCTGCTTGTTGCTATAATTATTTCGTTTGAAAATTCCTAATTAACGTTAAGAAAATAATAATTTGTTTTATTTATTTCTAGGAAAAATGTACGCGGTTTTGGGAAGACGTCATGGACGTGTCTTGAGCGGGGACATGCAAGAGGGCTCACAGAGATTCTCAGTTACTGCAGTTATACCCGTTGTTGAGAGTTTCGATTTTGCCGAAGAAATTCGCAAACAAACCAGTGGACATGCCAGTCCACAACTTCTCTTCAGCCATTGGGAGGTATGTTCATTTTCTTAAGTCATAGTTGTGTTGGGCTTAGAAACTCATTTATTGCAGAATATAGTTTTCAATTAGAAAAATTATAGAAATTGATAGTTATCAATGTGATGTTATCGTGATTACCTGTAGATGAAAGTACTCAATTCGTCGTGTTGTTTTCTGGGAATTGCCTGGCTTTTGAAATCTATACCGCTTGTCACTTGCATTTACTTATATAACCTTAACCATAAACTTAAATTTGTTTCAGGTAGTGGACATTGACCCTTTTTGGGTTCCTTCGACCGAAGAAGAGTACGCTCATTTTGGGGAGAAGGCAGATTCGGAAAACCGTGCTCGCAAGTACATGAACGCCGTACGCAGAAGGAAAGGACTTTCCGTTGACGAGAAAATCGTCGAGCATGCCGAAAAACAAAGGACACTCACTAAAAACAAGTAGACATTGTCAATACTTGTATGGTGCTATCAATAAATAATTTGGCTTAAGATACCTAAAATTGTCGCCGCTCGAAGCAGCCTTCGTACGTGTTATGACTGCCTAAAATGATTCACCGACTTTAAAATCGCTGCTTAGTTAGGGTGCAAGGTAAGGGTTGAGTTATGTCATGAATATTTCAAGTATTTGAGGTTTATAGAGGTCGGGATGAGTAGTGAAATTTTTGGTACGTCATCTTTGCGGTCGGCGTTGCGGGGAACTCTAATGTGATCCTGAAGTGGTGGCTCCAAATCAGCTAGGTCAACATGAAACGTGAGTTCCTAACTGTTTGTTTAAGGCTCCTTCGCTTTTGAAAACGGTCATAGTGAGGGTTGCAGTTACATTATTGAGATCGTTGGTGTAAGTATGCTCTTAAAAAATCTCTAGTTTTAATGGCCTGCCCAGACTGACACATTTTGCTCGTTCGCATCTTCGCTTTGCTTGTTTGCAAGATCTCGCTACTGTCCACATTGAGGTTTTGCTACTTTGCGTCCTCACCTCGCGAAGATACAAATTTCTCTGGGCCAAGAATCTCGCGCCTTCGCGAGGAAAGCACCAATCACAGACGAGAGGAAAGCTGGGGTGTGGCGTCTATTAGTTTTTTTTTTCTAGATGGACAACGTAGATGGCGCAAGGATTGCTAAAATTTAATTGGCAAAATATTTGCGTGTATCTGAACAGTAGCAAAAATATTTTTCGTAATCTGTTGCTAAGATGCGAATAGACGAAAGCGCAAAAAAAGCGAGCACGAGCTCAATGTGGACAAAGCTAATTAAGACCTTGTAACGGCGGAACGTTCGTCATCTGTCAAATAAAATCTATCATCTATGACATCATAATTGCCTCACTCTGAATTAAAATCCACCACCATTGAAGGGTGTTATCCTATTTTAGAATTACATTTATTTTGCTCCAAAATCCAACATTCATATGGTTAAGAAATTTTTATTGAACTATTGAAAGTAGTGATGCTTTTTACAAATTTACACTTTACACGGGCGCAGCTATTTACAAATGAGTGATACCAGATGCTATTGACTTTTGTCCTGCGTAGTGTAAGACTAATGGTTTCTATAGTACCTATTCCTGTTAGAATGACATTCGTTAAAGAAGCCGAAATGTTCTTAAGCTGTTGGAAGAGCTCCAGCGGTCGATTATAAAGGTCTCAAGTCAAGGGTGATGTTCGTAAGGGCCAGTACCCACTGGACACTGTGATCGAAACCAATAAGCAAGTTGACGAAAAGAGATGGATTTCAATGTGCTCCAAGTCTTTCAGAATCGAAGTAATTAATTTCCGATGTGAAATTTATAGCAAATAATTGCCAGAGTTCAGCCACGACCGCGAGTCCGCGATATGGAGTTCGTTCGCGATAACAACTCCGGTCTCTTTCAGTGTCTAAATATGGCGTTGCAGTATCCACTGTACGTTTTAATATGGTCTCGTTTGTAAACGGTGCCATAGAAAACGTGGTTGTCCGTGTGGTGTTCGGGACATTTGAATCCGTGCGGACATTGGCATAATGTGTTTGTGTTCACTTCCTCGACGTCGATGCGCTTTTTCACCGAGAACAATCTACAAGGTTCTTTACGCTGGCATCGTAACCTCTGAAACACAATTTACAAATACATAAACGTTATTTGCTATCATTGAAAAATATGCCTAGCTTAGGCCTTTGCAAGATGAAGATTTGCAACAAGTATGACTTTGAAGGGATGAATGGAGTGGAAACCCCCATACCTATAGCGTTGCCTCTGTACCCCCACCTACGGCACCGTAGTCCTCCCAGCATCCTCAGCTGTTAGGTTGGGTCGTACCGGACGAAATTGTAAAGGACGCTCCCTAGATCTCATACAAATAAAATGGCGCTACGCGGCAGCACTTAGCAATCGCCTACAGAAGGTAGGGGCGTGCGCGAGGTACACTGGGAGATTTACGGTGCCGCAGGTCGCCCATCATCATTTCCAATCCATCTCACCCCCCTTATCCCTGGTATGACACTTCCCATTGTTTTCTGTAATTCCGAATTTCGTAAGGAATGTTTGTTCAATATCATGTTATAGATAGGGGTTTATACCTATTGGCTTTACCTCAACAAAGGGGTGATAACTTCTACCCAAGCTAGTTTTGATTATAAGAAACACACCTCCATTAATAGATTTCATTGAGTGTCATACTTGTTGTTGCTACGTTATTTAAATCAAAGCGCGGGTCCAGCGGGTCCCCTACAAGGTGACTTTCCCCTGTACTCCAGTTTTGGCTTGGCAAAGGCTTGTGGGCGGGATTTATAAGTGCACTTATAAATCCCGCCCACAAATGTCTCCTGCCTTCGCCACGCCAAAAATAGAGTTCGTAAGGAAAGGGACCCACCTGTAAACAAGCCACAGGCTTAGTGTGGAAATTCCTTCATAGACAGAAAGCTTAGATTACATTAAATTAGCTATTACTTACAAATTGAGGATCGCAAGCGAAATTATATCTGTTAAGGACACCATCTTCCGTCTCTTCTTGCTGATGTTTGAACATATAAGCGACGCTGTGTTTCGGACACAAACAGTTGATCTTCTGAACTGTCGTGTTACCCGGTAGTATTGTCAAAGTCCACGTGACGTCTTTGAAATATCTGCACGTGGGCAAAGCACGTATTGGCTGACAGATCTGCAACATGTATTATTGTTTTAAACCTATAAGGTGTAGTATTAATTAAAAGCTGCTCTTACCTTAAACTGCCTGGACTTGTCCACGATGGTAAAGCCATCATTGGAGTTTAGTGTATCTGGGCATGGGGCGTTGTGTGGGCAGCGACATTGCCGTTCTACCCATGGTGTGGCGTACGCGTCTATCCTGTTGCAAACTGTATACGTTGAACATTCAGGAAGGTCCGTCTCGGAGTGCTGTTATAATTAGAAAATACTTTTATTAAGGTCCAAGTCCAACATGGTCAATTTTGGCACACTCTTAATTTAATAAAATATATAAGAAATCCTTAAAAAGCCGAAAAAACACAAGGATTATGTTTCACTCATTTCAGATGCTGTAGTGTGCCATACTTTTTAAGGGACTGGAATGGTCTTATAATTTCCCATAAAATGCAGTAATATCCAAAATATCCTATAAAGTCCCATCTTCACCCTTAATTTCATAAATATCCTATAATAACCTATAATTTCATAAATATCCTATATTAACCTATAATTTCATAAATATCCTATATTAACCTATAATTTCATAAATATCCTATATTAACCTATAATTTCATAAATATCCTATATTAACCTATAATTTCATAAATATCCTATATTAACCTATAATTTCATAAATATCCTATATTAACCTATAATTTCATAAATATCCTATATTAACCTATAATTTCATAAATATCCTATATTAACCTATAATTTCATAAATATCCTATATTAACCTATAATTTCATAAATATCCTATATTAACCTATAATTTCATAAATATCCTATATTAACCTATAATTTCATAAATATCGTATATTAACCTATAATTTCATAAATATCCTATATTAACCTATAATTTCATAAATATCGTATATTAACCTATAATTTCATAAATATCCTATATTAACCTATAATTTCATAAATATCCTATATTAACCTATAATTTCATAAATATCCTATATTAACCTATAATTTCATAAATATCCTATATTAACCTATAATTTCATAAATATCCTATATTAACCTATAATTTCATAAATATCCTATATTAACCTCTAATTTCATAAATATCCCATTAAATGCTATAAATATCCTACAAATATTATATATATACAAAGTCTAACTTTCCAATATAAATTGTTGTTTAGTAGCAAAATAATCCGTGAACCTCTTTGAATATAGGACGACTTGTTCTGATTAAACTTAAATCCACATTTTAAAATTTTCCGAGTTCCTCTCTTTTCTAAATGTTGCCCTTAATCCTCTATATCAGAATTAAATTTAGTCTAATTTCTTGACATAATCTATTTTTCTTATTAATAACTTTGACATGGCTTCAAACTTTTGAAAGGTAAATCGTAAATTTTTTGATTATCCTATCCGCCAAAATTTTGTACACCTGATTTGATTTCCGTGATTACGATTTTTTTGGAGATTTCCATAATATTTACACTGATTCCCCGTTATCGTCGCAGATTACTTATGATTTCTGTTTGAATTCCAATGAAGTCCGTTGATTTTTAGGTGAATGCCTTGATTACCACTGGATTATTCGTGAATTACGATGAATGCAGTGAGTATTGAGTGATTATCTCTACGTCTACTGATTACGATTTTTCTTTTGGATTTTCGAATTCCTCGATTGATTATGTGTGAGTATTTCACGAAATGTGTGATTACCGAGGAGATAATTTTGTGATAAGTTCTGATTTTCTCAAGGTTTAACGTGATTTCCAGTGTTTATCGGAGATTTCTGATTACCTTTGATAACCCACAAAAATGAATGTGATTTACTGATGATTTTCTAAGAATTCTAGAAAACAAGTAATGTATTTCTGCGATTTTGAAGGCATGATTATTCAATTGACTAACCCCTCGGAACAGATTTGGAAGAAATAAGGCGTGCGGTTAGACTATAACCTGGATAGGATACTTAATTATTATTCCGGCAGTGTGTTTCTTTCGGTTAATTTCGGAGTACGTTTCCGTCTGATAATATCAGTTTTTCTTTCACTGCCGTTCTATTAGTTTTGCTATTAATTATAAAATAATAATAACTCCATGCGGGTAATAGCTAGTTAATACAAAGTTTCGATAGGTGAGTAATAGTTAAGGAATGTTATAGTAAACGCCACTATTTTGACTCTGATGTTTTAGTTGAGCTGACGATGGAGTCGAAATTGCGTGGGAAAGTGAAACCATGCGAATAATGCCGACACGGTCAACCGCTTTGCTCGAGAATGCCTTCTCTATTTATAACAAGCACTGTCGTCTTATTCCCGCTAATATCTTGGCGACAACTAAAAGGCCTCTTCGCTTATACAGATAAGATAACGCAACTCGCCTATTACCGTCAAATGCTTTGTAAATCAAAACTGACATTATCATAGCGTGTACTGTATTCAATTCTCCTCGATGTTGCTTCTGTTCTTTATGCTCCTACCATCGTTATTATCAGAGATAGGTGTAATTTTAGAAGTAGGAATGGAGAACGGTTAGTATTTACTTCAGTCCGATTCATAGCCCAGTATAGAGCCCCTCCCTCCAACACGTAACGAAAAGTTTCAATTATCTTATTGGCTCACTAAAACTACGTTTTAATGACGTTGCTGACGGGGACGGCGGAAAATACGTAATTCCTTTTTACCTCTGTCGCTATGACCCGCCTCTTCTTTCATACCCCTCCGTCCCGTGGAAGGGGGTCCGGGACTTTGACGCGCTCCCAGATTACTCTGTTATCCATTCTTGCTTCTAAAATTACATCTATCCCTGTATATCAAAGGCTAATAGAAATAACTGAAAGTAATAAGGAATAGGGATGTTAATGAAAGCCGTTAGTAGTAAAATTATGTTAGCGACGTACACCAACCCTCCAAGTATTGCGTTTTTCTCTCTAACGTCTATTAAAAATCAACCAATCCCCTTTATATCATCTTAGATTCATTAGTGTCTCCCCCAGAAAATAGCTAATTAGGTTTATGAGGCATTAGATATTTCGTAGTGCGAACCTGGTTGCTAAATATAATTTGGTTGTCCCCGTACTAGCGTAATATTCATAAGAGAGGTTCCCCTAGTATACCACGGGTGTTGGGCAGTAATAACAAGTTGGGAAAACGAAATAAACCTCTCCGAGTCGAGACGCAATTAAGAGG
This sequence comes from Phalangium opilio, assembly GCF_054372755.1. Taxonomy (NCBI): domain Eukaryota; kingdom Metazoa; phylum Arthropoda; class Arachnida; order Opiliones; family Phalangiidae; genus Phalangium; species Phalangium opilio. Next base: position 4,264,959 of record NW_028324146.1, on the reverse strand, counting down.
TTTTTCTTAAATAATTAAATAAATATAATTGATATTAATTATTTTAATCGTCATTGATTAACCTTAATTCCAGTTAAATCGTTTTAAGGAACTTTATTCCTAAAATCATTTTAAACATAGCTATTGTTGACGTTTGAATTCAAGCGTAACAATTTATGTAAATTTGGGTATATAAGGCGATTGATTCACAATAAAGATAAGAAAATCTGCAATCGCGTCAACCTGTGGTGGAAGCCCTGCCATTGGGATACTAGACGTTTTTCGTAACCCTTGCCGATCGCCGCGTGCTTCTTAATCCTAACGATGGGAGTAGAAGCCAAAAATTGCTTTCTGCGAACACGTTTGCTCTAATTTACCAGCTGCGAATTCCGTGACAGACACACAGACATGTCCAGTGTAATACCACTCCGTGACGTCATCGTTACTCTAAGAGGTAAAAAAGCGAAAGATCTGGGCTGAGGCAGTGTCTGTTAATTAATTAATATTATTTGAGTATTTACCTAATATTTATCGATTACTTATCGAATAATTTTCGATTTTCTTATCGAGTATTTATCTAATATTAAAACTAGTAAAATCGATTATCGTTACTCGGTACAAACGAGTACTCTTCATGACTAATTCTTATGTATGTGGTTTGCTGTTTTTATGTAGTGTTTAATTTTATGAGAGTTGCGCCCTCATATGATATGAGCGGACGGATAGCGGTTTCCCGAAAACGCATTTTACCCGTTACAGCAATTAGCTATTTAGCGGTTCTCGTAAATACGGTGTAACGTTATAGCAGTTGGTTATTTCTACCCCAATAGTATTAACTCAGTTCAAGTTTTCTTATTTGAACACCAATTGTATTACGTAAGCTCAGGTTTGGTTATTTGAGCCTCAATTGTATTACGTATGGTCAGAAGTAAATAACTCCAATAGCATTAGGACAGATAAGGTTTGGTTAATAGAACCCCAATTTTATTAAGTCAGGTTTGGTTATCTGAACCCCATATAGTATTATGTCAGGTTTGGTTATCTGAACCCCATTAGTATTAGGACAGGTAAGGTTAGAGAACGGCTCTTCTGGGAACTACTGATAGGAGGTACACCCAATAAGAAGGAACCCAAACACTTTGAAATGCGCCCTACAAGCTTCCCAAATTCCGATTAACTCGAATTAAATGAACCGTAAAACCACGTGGACCGGACTTATTATTTAGTTGGGCATGGTAAACTTAAGGGAAAAGGTGATCTTTTATATTTTTAGGAATAACCTGTTTCTTCCTTTAAATTTCGTACAAAATTCTACCGTAACTTGGTTCTACTTTCGAGCACTTGCCAAATAAAGTTGGCTTCCGCATAATTGATTTTAACTGCAAAGTTATGTACTTCTGCTTTTTAGGTTATCCTCTACCTAATATGACGATAGTTTGATTGCCTCTGTGCTCGTAAGCCCACTCGAATCCTTCATCGTGCACTTCAAAATGTAGATAAGCGTTAAAATACTATTAGTATACGTGTAACACTAACCAGAAGGGGATAATAGAAGAAGGATGACACTCTGTATCCTCTTAACACCTTAGTTATGTAACATGATTTTTCCCAGGCCCACCCTTTTTGTTTGCTCTTCAGATGGACATCGCACCGTGCTAGGGTGAATTCCATAACTGTTTGTTAGTAAATCCTCAGCAATTAACCCCCAAACTTGGTCTTGACGTGGGACAAAAATCCACAAGCACGCCTTAGCAAATAGTTAAGCGCTAATAGAGTAATGATGAGGGAACTGTATATCGCGTATGTGATTCGGTTTAGTAACCTTGCTCTAGATGTTCTGATTTTGAGAAGAATCATGTTACAATTACCGCCGTTTTATGGTACACCTCTCTCGATGAGAGATATTATATACTTCTCGTGTAACTTAGTTCTTCGAACCGATATCGTTTAAAGATAATTTTACGCTAGGTGTTATCTTAAATACAACTAATTTTATCTTTATTGACGTCGTATCCAAGATAAAACTCTGTTTCAGACTGTGCCAGAGACGTTTTTCGGCGCGAAGCATGGCACTTGAAATTCGAAATCATTATGCAAGCGAAATAATATTAGGAATCAAAAGACCCTTTTCAAGAGTCCCTTTGTTTAAACTTATACCTAACGTCTTGGGATCCACATACCGGATGTTTGGTCTTAAGAAAACAAGGTGATCCTACTATTTTTAGCCCCCCCCCCCGGCTCATGAAAATGGTCTATTACTGATATCGCAAGGTGATATAAGTATTTATATCGTTTATTTTCTAGTATCAAGGATTTTAATAGTTTTAAGTAGGGAATTAAATGGAGAGAAAAGTATTTTTAATCGTTTCATATTCATGAACAATCATTATCAGAACTTTCAAATAAAATTCCGTTATTTTATATCAATTTTTCAAAGGCTCAAAAGTTGACATATGCTAAGTCTATCACTTATATGCCCTTTTTTTCTTTTGACCTCCACCATCAGATCTACTTTTATCTACTCTTAAAAATAAACCTAGTTAAACCCAAGAAACATATTAACAATAAGTGTGACACTTATGACCATCACCGTAATAATAATTTTCTGGACTGAGATTAGGAATAGCATTTAACTAACAATGGTCCCCCACTGACATAATTACAATTTTACATTTTAATCCACAATATTTGATCGAAAGAAGCGGAAACATACACTTTTAGCACATATCAAACCGCGAAGCCGAAGCCAGAAGCCCAGAAGTCATAAAGAATATTTTAACAGACGACGCGCAGGAGTATTGGCAGAAATAGTTTTAGGGTAAAATAGGTTCGACAGTCATCCTCACAACATCACGTGTCTGTTACCATAATAACGTACTTCCGGTATTTTAAACATTAAGCTGGGGGAGCTTTTAACCGAAATTGAAAGGTCCTCTTTATACCTGGTCAGTGGAAACACAACCCCATTAGCGTTGAATACATTCATACTTATTGTTGTAATGTTACTTATGGTTAAATCACTTTCCATTAATTCGTTCTTTTGTTTTATATTTAATGATGTAAATCAGAGAAATTCAGGGTGTGCGCGTCTTGACCCACATTTTATTAATTCTCCGAATTGTGTCTCCGCTAGTTAATCTATTGTTTCGATTTAGCAGCGATTTACGATCTTTCGTGATACCTTGGATTTCCTGTCCTCCATTGAAAATAAAGGTGTCCTTCCATCTCACTTATTAATAACGCCAATTCATTGTCTTTTACATCCTGTTATTCTATTTTTTCTTTCTTGAAATCTTCTAATTTTTTGGCTAATTGACAATTAATCTTAAAGAGAGGGTGAACAGGAAAATAAAGTGATTTTTTTATCGATTCTTCTACTAATTACAAGACCTATCTGCATTGTGAACTGTCCATGAAATAGCGTCATTCTCTGAAGATAATTGGAGAAGTCACGTAATCTTTTTCTCAAAGGTGTCCATGTATAAGCACGTTCATAGGGGGTTTGTTCGATAAAGGGTAGCAAAGGGTAATCCTCTCTATTAACTAAATGCTACAAACCAAAATTTTGAGGACCCATTCGACCGAACTCCCGCACCTTGGGCGGTTTCCGAAAAGTGAAAAATAGCCTCAAAAGACCGCACTTAATGAAAGTGTTCATTGCTAACTTCTCTCAAATAATAACGGAGTAGCAAGAAGTTACATTTTCAAACGATTTCAAGCCCCAATCCGAAACATTATCTTTGATATTTTTGTAAAACGATGCTTAAAAAGATAAATTTATATTGAAGTCAGGGTAAATTAAGATGTCACAGTAAATTGTTGAGATATTAATGAGTTTTCAATGAAAGTTTTGTTTGTAGTTCAAATTTACAGAAGCAAAATCAACCAGAATAAATTTTGTTATTTTTTGGGTTTTCTAATATTTCAATTCAACCAAAACCCAACACTTTGGGCCGTTTCGAAAAGCATGGGTGTCATCAGCACATAACGATTAACATGAATTTCAGCAAAAGAGAAAATAATGAAATTATTATAATATTGCATTGTAGTTGTGAATTAGATCATTATTTGCGCTGAATTCAGATTATTTTAAATTGACGTTGTACGTAAATCCCTGTGGTTTGAAACCACTATTCCGCTAGTTTCGTATCTTATTTGGCGCATTTCTGTCGAATTGGTATTCGGTCCATTGGGAATTCCGTTCATTTGAGAGAATACCAAATTTACAAAGTACAGGTTTGTACTGTTGTAATAGGCCTAGGAATAAAAAAACATCAATTTGTTATCTAGGCCTACTGAAAGTCTGATATAAAAGGCTACACAAAATCCTGCATGTCAGAGTTAAGATTGTAATCGCGTGTAACACATCGAAAAACAAATAAATAATTATGCTAGCTTAAATAAGTATTCTTATAAACAAACTTATAACATGTACTACGAAATGAATGATAATTTCCTAGAACCAAAAATATTCTAGAGCATTCCCCAAATGCCTCAAAATTCAGAAAAAGCAGTTGTCTATTATCGGGGGATAGATAATAAAATATAAGGTAAGTGGAGCTCTGATTAGTCAAGACTAGAGATGGCCGATACTAGGCTTAACCCGATACCGATCGATACCGATATGGTATCGGTTCATCCCTACAGGCGCGTACTAAGAAAGATTTTCGCTTATTAGTTGTTAGATAAACTGAATTCAGGTACTTTTTATATAAATGAGAACTCGTCACGATTGAAATTCATAGAAATGAGATATTATCACCATCATTACGTTACGAAAAGACCTAAAAATGTCATGTAGCGTCATATAACGCATTTTAAACGAGTATCGGTATCGAACCAACCGATCCGATACTATCGGGAAACCCCGAGTATCGGTGCCGATACCGATATGGTATCGGTACCGGTTCATCCCTAGTCAAGACTTTTCAGAGAAAGAGATCAAGACTTGGTTGGTATAGGTCATGAACGTAATTTTACTTATTGTGGCTCACATCTCCTCAGTACCCAATTACTTTCTGTTATTTTTTGTATTTGCCTCTAGCGCAACTATCCGTAGCGAAGCACGGGGATTTTGATTTAGTTATAGTTCTATATGAAGGGGGGAGTGAACAGGTGTCTCCGTTTAAGTTATGAAACAGGTGCATTGTGGTGTCTTTCGTATAACTGTTTTTTAATAGAACGTCAGTACAATGGGCATTTAGTCACGGAACAGTAACAACGGCACGAGAAAGTATTTTTACTCATTTAGAGCGATTAATTTTTTTACCAACGGGAAATTGAACATTCCGGAAATAAGCTAGCATTTAGCCGAGCCAAGTGCAATTTCTTTCAATTAAAATACAATGTAGTTGAGAATAAATGAATTCCGTTTTGGTTCTCAGTTGTCATTTCCGTTTCAATATTTTAAAATTTGAAACTGTTGCACATTCTAACAAGTTGGGAAACCAAACTAAACCTCTTCGAGTTGAGACACAATTAAGAGGTATTTTTTAAATAATTAAATAAATATAATTGATATTAATCGTCATTAATTCACCTTAATTTTAGTTAAATCGTTTTAAGAAACTTTATTTATAAAATAATTTTGAACATAGCTGTTGACGTTTGAATTCAAGCGTATGCCTCTTTAACAATTTTTGGAAATTTAGGGTAAGGCGATTGAATCACTATGAATGATAAGAAAACTCGTAATTGCCTGAACCTTTGGTGGGAACCCTGCCATTGGGATACTAGACGTTTCTCGTAACCCTAGCCGATCGCAGTGTACTTCTTAATCCTAACGATGGGAGAAGAATTAACCAAAAATTGCTTTCTACGAGCGTGTTTGCTCCGATTTACCAACTGCGAACGCGGTGACAAACTCGCACGCACACACAGACATGTCCAGTGTAATACCTATCCGTGACGTCGTCGTCACTCGGGGAGGTAAAAAATTCTAGAGCCCTTAAATAGAAACCTTTCCGTTGGATCTCGGCCTTAAATCCTGATGAACGAAGATTGCATAGCTAAAGTTAAGAATATTTTGGGATATTCCATCGCGCCATGAAGTTGTACCCCCATACTTAATCGACTGGGCATCTTTCCGGTTTGAAAATTCCAGTCTTATGCAGTCTTATCAAAATCGTATTCTAGGCGATCGTGTAAAGTGGGCGGTACACAAACCCTCGATATCCGACACATTCCGGACCGTAAATTGATAAGCCTTTCCCATACACGGCCGCCTCAGGCAACACCGGATAAGCGACCCATTGGTCACGGACATTCACTCACTCGCTCGCTCTATTAATGGAAATAGAAAATTATTGACAATTTGCCTGTAAACGAGAAGCGTATGACCATGGCTCGCATAACTTGTTTTTGTAGTTAGCAAACGCACTCCAAATTACAAACCTTAAAAAATGAGTACCTGTCGCGGTACCTTTAGTTGAAAAAAAAAAGCAAAATGCAATGGTCACCATACTTACAAAGAATGTGTTCGAAAGCCATTACGTTAAATGTTTTTAACCTATGTTCGAAATGATTACTATCAATACTGATGTATAGAAAGTTTTCACACATGGAGGATTCATACCATTTACACCAGGAGGCCGGACTACCTGGAGGACAGAAATCCGTCTACTTTTTGTCCTCCAGGTAGCCCGGTCTCCTGGTGTAAATGGTATGAATTCTCCATGTGTGAAAACCATCTATTGCCGACAACGGTGACGAATAACTTTGATTCATAAGTTTTTAAATTAATGTTCCTGTATATCACTACGTAACACCAACGGTATCGAGACTGGTCATTGGCAAACGCTTAAACCCTGTATATTTTAGTTAATCATTCTGAATTGAAATCACTGTTTACTTTTAAAAATTTGATGTAATTCCTTATAATAATGAGAGTGCACATCAATTACTGAACCCTCGGTGTATGAATGGCGTGCGCAGAATACTGCTCATAATGTAATTTTTAGTATTTATAACGGTGCGCACTAAATTCAGCTCATTTCCTAGAAAAGGTACCCGGAATCCCTTTGACAGTTTTGGACGACTGCTTACACTTTTACTCGAAGTGTTAATAAAAAAATTAGAAAAAGGAAAAAGAAATAAACATCACGTAGTAAATTGTGGCCTCTTGAAAAAAAATTTCGGGGGAAACTAGTTATAGATATTACTTAATTAGCCTACGGCCACAAATAAAAGAAAAAGCACAACTTATAGCGTCAAGTGCATCAACAAGATTGAAATCGAGAGCCAAAATATAGTAACTTTTAGTTTTATCAATTTTCAGCCTGTCAGGGTTTATAGACAAAAACGTGTAACAGAGGTAATAATAGGAGTATCTCTAGATGAAACGTGGAACGTACAAACTCAATAACGGATAGCCAAACTTGGGGGAGCGGTTTGTCAGTTGCAATATGAAGCAAAATATTTCGTCTGTGACGGTCTGTGCTATATAACAAGAAAGGTATATCAAGATACCCATATTAGCTAGGTGTGATTGATGGTGGGGGGAGCATTTTAGTTTCGTTTGTGCTAACGTAGAACAATATCACGTTTCCAACTGGCTAAGGTAATGCACGAGGTTGGGATACATTAAGTAATGGGTCCTGGTTCAGGAAAAGTTTTCAACAACATCTGTTTAGTCAATAACAACAGCACAGCCTTTATAAAAAGTGACCTTTTAGCTTGAAAATGAATCTGATGCAGCTCCCGTATTCCCCATCGTCCCAAAAACCGGTGGTTAAAATAAATATTTCGACCATTTACACTTTCCAATAAATCTGCCCTCATACAATTAAACCAAAAGTTGACGGTTACCACAATACAACCGAATGAATTCTTTCACAATGCCAATGTTCTTCACTTCCCAATACTATCAAGAGCTGGAAGCGGATCTTTTCTTAACCAAGGGCCCAATATACTTGTTTTACATCTATTGGAACTTTGGAAGTCATGAAAGCCGCTGTAGACTCACATGATAACGATATTGTACATTCTTTCACAATACGAGCTCCAAGGTGCTATAGCAGATCTTGCTTTAATTCGTTTCTAGTCATGCTTATTTTTCGTGTGCCCTCCACAGACAACAGACTAGACACCATGCTCGCATAAGCTGTCTGGTTATTGAATAACCAAACCTAGCTAAAAATTGTAGGGGTATTTCATTGAAGAAATGTAGGTTCTCGTTTAAAATTTTCTCACGACTATCTTTGGGAGTATTAATAGTGGCAACGGAGCCGAACAGTCAATTACTCTCCCTCTATAATAAATTCCTCTTCATTTTTTTCCCATGATGAGAAGAACATCCTTTTACCATCAATGAAGATGCTGCTTTCATCTTGGACGAAATAATCAAGTATTTATGAAACATTTGTGACTGTCAAGTATTAGAATTAGGATTATTTATAAAGAGGTAAAAGTTTTTGCTTTGTTTGTTTGAAGGAAACTACTGAACCGATTTTAAGAATTGTTTCAACAATGAAAAGCTACATTACTGTTCAGTAATATAGACTTTATCTGATTTTCATGAAAACGCGATCTCAATTCAAATCGCAATATTTGCTGGGATGGATTTAATTTTAGAAGTAGGAATGAAGAACATAGTAATCTGGGCGCGCGTCAAAGTCCCGGACCCCTTCCACGGGACGGAGGGGTATGAAAGAATAGGCGGGTCATAGCGACAGAGGTTAAAAGGAATTACGTATTTTTCGCCGTCCCCGTCAGCAACGTCATCAAAACGTGGTTTAAGTGAGCCGATAAGGTAATTTAAAATTTTCGTTACGTGTTAGAGGGGGACCTCTATACTGGGCTATGAGTCGGACTGCAGCAAATCCTAACCGTTCTCCATTCCTACTTCTAAATTTAAATCTATCCCTGATATTTGCAAATCAAGTCGGAAAAAAGCGCTGCTGGGCTGCTCTAGCATTACGAAGTGTAGGAAGTGTCATACTTATGGAAAACATCTTATAAGCTCATGGTACTATGTATACTATTGGTTCAATACGCGGAGGAATACACAAATTTCTAAATCCTGACAACAATTATATTAAAAAGTTAGGGTTGGTCAAAAGTATAGAATATTATATGAAACTATTGGGAAATTTAGGATCTATTAAAAAATATGGTTTTATAGGAATTATACAGGACCATTGAGTTCCCGGAATTTGTATAAGCATTAATTTTTTTCTCACTATTTAATGTAAATGATACTCCCAACTTTAATTTCTCCACGGTCCAATCAAACCCCCTGTACATTTTTTCTTCCCCCCTAGTTCCGCCCATGCTTTCCGTTTTAAGTTTTAATTCGTGTTATAGTAAACCCTTCAGGCCAAAACGGAGTCTATAAAATTGCGACCGGTGTACTAGACCCACCCTATGCATACGATTCGTCTCCCTTCACGATCGAAACGATGTAAATCTCAACATCATTGCCAAGTCGTGGTCCTCTTAATGAAAAAGTAAAATACAGGTCCCTGAGTTAACGTTCTGGCCTTTCTCGCATGATTTTAGCCTCGGGCTCCACGAATATATTAAGGCACCTCCGTTTCTTTAAAATTTATGGCGGGAAAATTATCGGAAAATTGTACTAAGTCACACAGTTTAAGAACCTAACTAAGAAACGTCTACGTCAACGTGTAGCACGTTGTAAAGGGAGAATGAATAAACTCCAGAAGATCAATATTTAATGGATTAAATTAGCCATACCATTTTAAAGTGAATATCGAAAATGAATGTATTGGAATGGGAATTATCAGATTCAAATTCTTAGCTCTCTTTACCAGGTTTTTACTTTTACCTGTGATTTTCCCTGACCAATTAAACAGTATAATTAAGAATTACAGGTGTGAGTCGGTAATTTACCGTCCGTAAATTACCCGTATTTTACCAAATTACCGACTTATATCTTACTGTAATTTTAAAATGGTGATTTACAGGTAAATTACCCGTAATTTACCAAATTACCGACTTATATCTTACTGTAATTTTAAAATGGTGATTTACAGGTAAATTACCGCGGTAATAGGCCTGTTAAAATATAAAATACCATAAATTACGGTAATATTAGTTGTTCCAAAATTTTAATTGGTAATTTACCAGTAATATTTCCGTAAATTACTCTTTTTAAAAATTTCAGAAATTTCACATTTCTATAATAAGAATTTTTTTTAAAAACCAGTCAACTCTTTGAGAAATTATGCTTTAAAACATATTTATTGTAATTTTTCGTAAACATTAGAAATTTTCTCATTAGTATCAAATTCGTTAACTTTTTTCTTAAATTCTTAAGATTTCCCAACTTTCCCCCATACTTTTTGATCAAATATTATTTTTATAAATCAACTTTCAAGGGAAATATAGTCTTTCAATATATTAAACCCAACAAATGATAATCACTAAAATCAAATTTACTGATTTGGTTAAAACATTTTTAATTCCCTAACCGTAGAGCAATTTTTAAATTCTCTGACCTATTTGACGGTACATTTTAAAGATTTTGTCTAAAAATTTACGTAGAATTTTATGCATAATTATTTAATAGTACTCACCCCTTTTTGAAAGAAAACCCGATTTCTGTATCTTGATTTTAAACTTTTATGTTTCGAATTCTCACACGAAACGCTACAACCAATAACAGTCAAAACAAAGAAAAAGTATTTGCAAACGTTTATTGTCGAGTTTATTTTCTTAGATTCCATTTCGAATTAATTAAAACATCGAGTACGTAGAAAAATCGATGCACGTGTTGTGACCGTCAGCGAATTCGGCACGTGTTTTTTGAGAATACTAGGCATAGAGTTTTACGCACGCACGAGGGAAACTTTGCGAAAGGTGTACTCTCTCTCAAACCAAGATGCAAACTATAGGCTATGCCTGATAATAAAGTTAGCAACTCTGATTCTCGTATCTTTACTATTTCATTGAGAAATTGAAACGCCACCTAGAAATCTCCAGAAATTTCTATCGTTGACTAGGCAGTTCTAGCACGAGGGAGATAGTATAAGAAGTATAATAAAAATAGGTGTGACACTTTCCATTGTTTTTCATTATGATGAATTTCGTAGCAAATTTGGGTACATTACTATGTTATTATGAGTGAGGGTCAAAGAGAATATACCAAGAGGAGCAGAAAGTTTAGCCTTTCACAAGGTTTCTGAAAAGTCCGGCCACTGTTTTGGAGTACTTAACTAGATCCGGTTTTTGTTGATTGGCTTAGCAGCGACGCCTTTTAATTGTTAATTTATGTCGACTGCTTAATTTTGGTGGTGGCAAAGGGTTGATCTCTGGGTTGACCGTTGACGTACAAAAGGAAATTTTTAAGTAGACGACATAGTCACGTGAACAACCGGAAGTAGTTTCTCCCAAATGCAGAGCCGCTCCCTATTTCCAAAGTTTGTGCTCCTCTTGGTATATTCTCTTTGCTTGTTTTGATTGGTAAAGAGCAAGTTTGGTTAGTGGAAATCAAGTCTAATTCTGAAATACACATTAAAGTAGTTAGTTGATTGCATTTAGTACTTATCGTTGTTACGTTACTTACGGTGATATTGTTTGCCTCATTTTTCTTTAACTATAAATAACATTTCAATAATAAGTACGATTTTTATGATTAAATATGTGAGAAACATTTTCACCTTTACATACTTATGATCAAACGCCTTTAAACAGGGTTCACAGTTTTATAATTGTTTTGATTGGAAAGTTAAATTTCCACTGAATGAGTTGCAACGGAATACAATTCACCCAACTAACATCATTTGATGTTTAACGTGGCTGGTTCAAATTTCCCATATCGATTAAATTTAAATTCAAATTGCAATACATATAATAATTTCTAATTTCTGGCCCTTTGTGGGTTTGAAAAAGTGTCGCGGATTGCGTATAAATGCAGTTTTTAAGGACTGCGAAGCAAAACTCGTTTTTGTATAATATCTGTCCCTTCATGGAGAGAAACGTATTTTAGGAAATAAATTAGTTCTGGAATTAATCAAACTCAATCGTCCGATTTTTTTAAGAATAATGATATGATCGCAACTTACAGTTGGAATGGTCGGAAAATACAATTCATGCATAAAAACATTTATGATAAATATTCGTTGAAACCCCGTATAATTATCTGATAATTACAAAGTAATTATAAAAATATATATATAAATATATAAATAATATAAATCAGCAAATAGCCGTAGTTGCGTATTCAGGTAATAAAGTGGGTTGATAGTCTTCGTCTCGTCTTGGAGAGGTAAAATTTTGGTTTCCCAACTTGTTTTAATAATTACGAAGAAATCCATGGTGTTGGGGGAAAACTCATTTGGTATGATGTAGCGAGATAGTTAAAGAAAACAATTTGGAATATTGAACGTTTTATGCAGACCCAAAATAAAGGTGCTGGTCGAAAACTCATTTGGTATTTTTTTGCACGCTATACACTCAGATAAACAAAGCGTTTTGATAAACAAACCCGAATTTTGATGTGTACTAACTATACCATAAAGACCTAAAATGCATTTGACATTTTTCAATCTAAGGAGACACGTCAACGAGTCAAGAATCCAAAATCTACAGAACGCAAATCAATATGGTTTTGCAGTATGGAACGACAAATGTGTTACGAGATTTTAGAAAAGTTACGGTGAAAGCTTCTTCTAAAAAGTTTAGTATTTTTAAAGCGTTGTGTGGTTTCGCGCTCTTGTTATGTTGCGCTTATCACATATTCGAGTTCATGTCGGATTACTTTCGACATCCAACTTTGCAAAGCGTGGCTATCGATAGATCTGGAAAGGTGACATTCCCGGCAGTTACTTTATGCAATAATAACAAGTATGTCTAATTAACAATATGTCAATGCACACGAGAACTACTTATGTCTTATTGCTATTTCAAAGTTATTGAAATTAATATCCGTCAAATATTCAACTACAGTCCCATTGAACCTAATTCATTTGCACCGAGTCACGCATACACCACATTGCAGTTTTTGTTCTTAAAATGATTGTATATATAGCGCATGCCTTACGTGTACTGATTTTGTTTGATTTCAATTGATCGTTTTAAAGGCCGACTTCCAGCGAAAATGGTTCAAGCGAACTGAAAACCGAGCATCGAGATTAACAAAGAAGCGACCATGCCGATTTTTGAATCCCCGCTGGGTCAAAACTAGTAGGAACTTAGGAAGGGTTCTAGCTAACTGAAAGCCGTGCAATGTGGTTCTAGCGAACTGAAGATGAAGAAATGAAATCCTTTGAAATTTATTGGCTCTCGAATTTTTGCTTTCCCCAGAAGGAAATTCTCTATTGTGTATCTTCAGTTCGCTAGAACCACATTGCACGGCTTTCAGTTAGCTAGAACCCTTCCAACTTTTACCCTAGCGGGGATTCGAAAATCGGCACGGTCGCTCCATTGTTAGTCTCGATGCTCGGTTTTCAGTTCGCTAGAACTCTTTTCGATGGAAGTCGGCCTTTAACACCAACGTAATACAGTATATAAATAACTTAAAAAAAAAAAGATTTTAACGAACTTTTATATTTTACGAGAAAAATCTAAATTTCAATATCTTAAAATATTCCAGGATAAAATTTCGGGCGATTTGTGCTTACAAGAATATGAAATATTGGGATGATCTTTTGAACATATCGTTAAATGAATGCAATCCATTTAATCCAGGACACGGCGTCCCGAAGGATACAAATTTCGAGCACATGGACATTTCTTTCTCGGTAGATAAGTTAAAAATTATGCTTGGTTTATTGCGTGCGCATTTTGTTGAATCTCTTTATTTTTGGCAAGTCTGGCAACTGAAATTTACTAAATCAATTGAAAAGTAATTTTTTTCATTTAGCTAAAAAAGCGCTCAATTCACCTTTTAAAAATCACTAAGAGTTAATTATCTTATAACAAACAATTTAATAGGTATAGTTTCCAATTTTTACAATTCAAAATTTTATCTGAGGTTATTTTTAAGCGGTTGAGATGGGAAAGTATTATTGAGGTCAACTTATCGCCATCTAACATGAATATGTGTACATAACACCAGGAGTTCATAATAACCCGAAGTACGAAACTGGTTAAAAAGCCCGTAACAACAAAGTTTCGCCGTAAAGCTCAGCGGATTCATACACCGCTTAACTCCCAAAGAAATAGTTACCCCATTTTCAAGTGCCCACGCGCATTAACTTACACACTTCCGGTTTAGCACTATTTTTATTTTGTGATTTTGAGAGCGAAAATGGCTCACGTCTGCTTCTGTCGGAACGGTGTAAATTAAGCCTTGGCTAAGAAGTTGGCATTTAGTCGGGGTTTCTAGTTTTCTACAGAACATTTAAACGATCGTCAATAATGTTTTGTTGTGATGTGTGTGAGTGAGAATTCCGTGGTTAAATTAAAACGGTTTGGACAAATTTATTCGCAGTATCTTTAATATAAAAATTACAACGCATTTCTACGTCCACCATATCGCCATTTTTCTTTTCGACGGAGATCCCAGCCAACGGAAGTTTTGCCTTTTGGAACGAAAACCAAGGAGAATAGATACCACTACGATATACTGTAAGGTTGTATGTCCATAAACAGGCTAATCCTTTCTATGCGCAACGACAGAATCTTGTTGTTCGCGATTTTTACCATTAGCTCTATGGCCAGTTTCATACTTCCCCCCGAAGGGGGGTTATTATGAACTCCTGATAACACTGAATTTCATCTCTTAACTTCAACAACGAAGGTTTTTCGCTTGGGGGTCTTTCGAGATCAGAAATAAAATATGACTTAAGTTGTAACCGTGTGATTGAGATAGAACACAGAAATTAGTAGTTTAAATCGCATCACCACTCATTATTCACCGGAATTCATTTTTGCATATCAATTATCTTACATGCCGCTTAGACATCGACTTAAACTAATCTAAATTTGAGAAAGTGGTATGTTTGCTCACAGTCAAAATTCAACCCAACTTCGTGGTTTATGTCAGTAAATCTAGGTGTAGGTTTTACAAGTCGTTTGGTTGAGTTCCTCAAGGTTATGCTCAAAAACCGTGGCTAAACATTAAGTCTGGTGAGACGGTCACATTCTACCTGTAACATTTTTTTAAATTAAATTTGTTTCTTTACTGGTAACCCTTATGGCTAGTTACATAACTGACGTCAGTAGCTTCGCTAGGGTTTGAGATTTGGGGGAGGGGGGCTTAATTTGGGCAAATTATTTGAAAGTTATTGTAAGAAGTTAATGATTAAATTTTGCAAAATTTGGTCCATTGCAATAAGCAATCCGAAATTTTTTGGTCAGCGTGTAATTATTCGTATTTTGAAGATATACAATTTTTTATTGATAATTGAACATAACCATTGACTGTGAGGCAATTGTTTGGTTTTAGTTTTGGTTTGCTTTTAGTCGCCACTACCGGGACTCCCTTCGAAAGAAGGGAAACATTTTTAATGTCTCCATCTTTTGAATGGTGACATTTATTTGTTTTTCGGTAATTATTTTTCAAAATTGTACTGTTTGATGTTGAAATTCATCTCTACAAAGATGAAATTTAACGAATCTATCATTATTAAATTTTTTATATATTGGCACATTATTTTAGGGGGCTACGAGCAATTTTAGGTAGGGTTTACGGATTATTTTGAGGAGGCTAATTTTGAGATTGGGGGTGTGGCTATAGGCCCCCGACGCCACTGACTGACTTTAAATAGTACCGATTTCCAAAAAGACAGATATAATGAAAGAGACAAATTTTTATTTATGGTTAAAATTGAACGAAGTGAAAAAGATCATGAAACAAAATTTCTAATGAACGTTTCTAATGTTTGACTAGCTTATTTTTAGTATAAAAATAACCGCCAACACAATTTTGTAATGAAAAGTAACAACAGAAGATAAGGGACTAGAAGTATCGAGGTAACCAAATTCTTCACTTGTCGAAAGTGAATATTCTTGATAACACATCAACGGTTGGCCCTCTGGTAGCGGTTTCTGAGGTTTCCCTCCAAAACGTGAGACGCTCGTGGCGGTAGACGGCTGAACTAGATTCAAGCACCCGCGTCCGTGTTCCGCCGCTTTAGGTTTAGGGGAAGGGGGTAGGAAATTTTTTGGAACTCTACCAATTTTTTTCTCTCTAGTGTAGGCGGCTAGGCGCGATGGAAGCGGCATAAAATCCTCAAATTTATTCACTATAGTGCTACCAATGCTAGAGCTTTTTACTAGTCTCATCTTGCTTCTGGTAACAAGTATTCGAGAAACGACTCTTTTAAATGCAGGTTCTTAATGTGTTCGATTGCGATCAAAATCCAAACCGGGTTCAGTTAAGCGATCAGGAAAGGGAATATTCTACATATTACCAGGCAGTTGCCAACATAAATAAAACTCTACGTATTTTCGCTGGAACGGATAAAGGCATTCTCATCGATGACTGCTCTTACGCTTTTCGCGAGTGCAATGAGAGGTAAATAACCATCATAATTTTATGTTATCAGGGTACATGTAATTTTAGAAGCAGGAGGAATGGAGAACAGAAGAATCTGGGCGCGCGTCAAAGTCCCGGACCCCTTTCCCTGGACGGGGGTATGAAAGAAGAGGCGGGTCATAGCGACAGAGGTAAAAAGGAGCTACGGAATTTTCGCCGTCCCCACTCACCGTCAGCAACGTCATGAAAACGTAGTTTAAGTGAGCCAATAAGATAATTTAAACTTTTCGTTACGTATTCGAGGGAGGGGCTCTATACTGAATCGGACTGAAGTAAATACTAACCGTTCTCCATTCCTGCTTCTAAAATAACACATATCCCTGATGTTATTGAACAATTAAATAACAAATGAATTGCTTCAGTTCATTTATTGAGCTGAATAGTCTAGAGCTAGGAAACTGTTTTAAATGGATCCCGAACAAAAAACAGAACCCTTCAGTCGGAATTAATTCAGGTTTCGATAAGTCTTAAATATTTCTTTGCGTTCGAGTGCCCTTATATAACTGCAGTCGTTGTTAAACTATGATTCCTATTATTATATTTTGGAACAGCGTTAAAAATCACTTTCAATCTCAATCGAAAGGAATATCATTTGACCAAATACATTACAAAGGAATTTGGCATGCGAATTTCAGTCGGACCTTCTCATCGTTATCTCGATTTAGAGAAAGAGAACAATGTCTTTTTAAGGGACCGAACAACTACCGTCATATCCATGAAACAAGTTCGCTTCATTGGCACAATTTTGAATAGTGTAATTTAATACTTGTTTATTTATTTATTTTAGACTACAATTCGTCGTTTGAAATCGCCTTACAGAGATGATTGCATGGACTACAAAGATCAAACGCAAACGGTAGGTTAATACGTAGTTTACAATTTCCTAGTAAAATGAAGACCAGCTAATGGTGAATCCTGACTCATCTATACATGTTCTAATTAATTGCATTTGTTAGAACTTAGGGTTAAATTAGTCTAATATATGGAATCAAATTGGTAACTCTCTTATATATTGCGTAAAATTACTAATATTTTCTTAATATTGATAACGGGTAGTTTATTTTTGGCAATTTGCATATATAAAACTTATCGGTAGATATGCAATATCGCTTCGGATTAAATATCGGTATCAGAATTCGCATTGTATCTCTTGCAAATTGCAACACAAACCCTCAAATATACGTAGATTTCTTGCACATAATTTTCTGTCGGTTACACAGGGAGTAGGCAAAGAAGTGAAAATCTCCCCTATTAAGCGTCAGACCCTCACTTAGCCAATGAGGAGCCTTCTCCCTCTAGCCTTTCACTCTATGAAGTTTGCCGCCATTTTGGTGGAAAGGGGAGGAGCCATTTTAAGCCACACCTCACTGGCAGATCCTTATTTTCAACCTCTCTTTTACGCTCGTCTGCTAAACTTTGATCGGGTCTAGGAATGCATTAATGCGTGCATTCAGAGAGTCAACTTGAAGAGATGCGGTTGCTATGATCCAATTATCAAAGAAATGGGAAATTTTCCACCATGTAATATATCAAATTTGAACACTGGTAAGCGAAATACGCTTGTACAATATTTATTTCTTATTGATGGATTTATAGCACTTTTGTATGAAATGATGTTTATTTTTACAGTATGTTGTCTCCAGACGTCGAGTCAGTTAATAATAGAAAGAAAAGAGGATTGTCGTTGCAACGGTCCATGTGTGTAAGTATCTTATTTTATAGCCAAGAGTTGACTGATTTTGCCTTTTTACGAAAATAATAAACCAGTTAAAACATTATTGAAACATTTACCCGAAGCGACACCAAATATGAAATTTCGCTATCCTATCTCGAACCCGTTGAAGGGAATGGATTGGTAAGTGCTCATAATTCGATTCAGCATGAAGTGAAAAGTCAACTGACGAAATATATTACCAAGAAGTGATATCTAGTTTATTAGGGAGAAGGTATAAGATGCCTAAGTATTCGCGCGCCATAGTCCCAGTCCCCCTTTCAAAATACAAGGGGTGGGGGCGTAAAAGGAGGCCGGACTATTTCGCCTCTCGGAAAATACGTAGTTTTCGTTATTCGCGTCGCACTGACGTGAGTTCTCAAGAACCAATGAAATGCTGGTTGTAATTTAGAGAAGGGGATTAACTCTGGACCAACGTTTGGACTGGAGTTAAAGCTTGAAGTGTGGCGAATTTATACCTTCTCCCTGATAAACTAGATATCACTTCTAGATATTACTTTATTAAGTTTAACAATTTTAAAAATACTTTCTTAAATAATAATATTTTATTTATTTTCTTTAGATTAGCGACTTCGGAAGGTAAAGAAGTTTTTGTTACACAATTTAGACTCATTTCTTTGAACGTAAATTTTATATTTTTAGGTTCAATATGTATTTTTCGACGCTTGAACAAGTTGTATACTCGACTCATCCAAAGTATACGGTGAGACATGTATGTTAACTTAAGTGCAATAATTAGAATTTTTTTAAGAAAGATAAAAAGATAAATTTTGATTATTGTTAAATAAAATGTAGTCAAAATAGTTTATATAAATATTTTTGGGATTGAAGTATGATTGATCATGCAAGGAATTTAAAAGTAATAACAATCTATGAAGGGTAGCTTCTTTATTGTTGACTATAGCCTCTATGGTATAGTATTATTGCACTTAAAATACTATTTTTCCTACTATTTGTTGCATGATACGTGAAAAATACCTATGAAATGCAATAGATTGCTATAGTCGACATAATATGTGACGCATTGCGTCGAGTTCTCGCACAGCACTCGAAGCAATTTTTGAATTTCCAAAAATACAGTTATTTTAAGATTAAAACGGGGAAAACTAAATTTTCAATATTTTAATTTTCAGATGCATGATGTTTTAGGAGCAGTTGGTGGACACTTGGGTCTTTGGCTTGGAGCTTCTATCTTAGCATCAGTTTCCAACGTAATCAGTTACGCACAAAGGACATTTTAAAAAAGTTGCTAATAATTCTCTATAATATGTTTCGTTAAAACCCACAAACTAAACACGTTATTCGAAAGAAATACGTCATTGTAAATTACTAGTTGTGAAAAACGTTAAAGCTAGAAACCATTTATAAGCATTTAAAAATATAACATTAAAGCTGTAAGTGGACAAAATCACAAGAGCTATGTCTGTCATTTACTGAACACGCGGTTCTTGTATTTTTCGCGTACTTATGAAGAAAACGGAAACATAGTTCCATGAATTGCGTTACTTTCGTATTAAAGTCACGAATCTTCAATTAATTTAAAAGATATATTAATTTAAAAAAATATTTGTCTTAAAATATGACTCAGTTACTCTACCGACGGGCTGACGGGCAACGCCGAGGGTCTTCGCTTCTTGGGTGCTTCAAAAATATTAGTCATCAGTAAAATCAGAAGTGAGATGAGACTAGAAGTACTGAGCTAACCAAATTTTTCACTCGGCGAAAGTGAATATTCTTGATAAGACACCAACGGTTGGCCCTCTAGTGGCGGTTTCAGAATTTCCCCTCCAAAACGTGAGACGCTCGCGGTGGTAGACGGCCGAACTAGATTCAAGCACCCTCGTCCGTGTGCCGCCGCTTTAGGTTGAGGGGAAGGAGGTAAGAAATGTTTTTGGAACTCGACCAATTTTTTTCTCTCTAGCGTAGGCGCGATTGAAGCGGCGTAAAATCCTCAAATTTGTTCACTAATGCCAGGATCTATTACCAATGCTAGAGCCCTTCACTTCTAGTCTCATCTCACTTCTGGTAAAATCTACCCATTCTTTATATCATTTTGATGGAAGTTCTTATTATGTTTATTATAATTGCAGATGTTCGGTATTGATTCAAACGTTCCTGGCAATTCCGGCGTTACTCTATTCCTTGCCGCCATATTGGTATTTCTTTCTAAGCTAAAAATGTTTATGTTTTGAGGCATACCAAGTACAATATACGAGGGGTCCGACTATATAGGACTGTTCACGAGCTCGAGCCAGCTCAGGCTCGTGACGAGCGAGCCGAGTTCGAGCCGAGCCGAGCCGCCACTTTTGCGGCTCGATTAATTAACGAGCGAGCTTTTTTATGGTCGAGCCGAGCCGACAGGTATCGAGCCACTACGACTCACGAGCCGGCTCGCGAGCTTAGTCACTGATAAGTGCTTTCCTTTTATTCTTTATTCTCTCCACCAATAGTTTTCCGTTGTATTTTTACATAAAATAAAACGTGGGAAAAATCTCTCGTCTCGAACCTTGAGCATATTTTACCGAGCGGGTTTTACTGAACCACTGCATTCCTAAACATGGGATGGTATTTATAGTCGTTCTCAAGTTTGACGTTGGTAGTAGCAATTTTTTTTAAACATGTATATATTAATCGAGCCAGCTCGGCTCGGCTCGATCATTTTCGAGCCGAGCCAAGACCCGGCTCGGCTCGACTCGAGCCGAGCCGCCGTTTTTTTGACTCGAGCCGAGCCGAGCTTTTAAAAAGCTCGCTCAGCTCGGCTCGTGAACAGTCCTACGACTATACCAAAAAAAGCGTACGGAATTTCGGGATTTCTTCTTGATTTCGACTAAGATTTCGGAATTTCCTCTTTGATTTCGTAATTTATCGATTACTTCAAAGATTTCGCGAGAAGCGTACGGGATTTCGTATAAATGTCGGACACCTCGACAATGTATAATTTAATGGTGAGATTGAAATAGTTTATAGTGTCACCGAGGGGCTAAACACTCGCGCATTCTGGCCTTAGTGTAGAAAAGCGCTACTTGGGAGAGCTAATATATTTAAATCCATCCACGGGACTGAAACAATGATTGGGTAGTTATTTTTGTTTATTAATTGGTCTTAGTTCCGAGGTAATTATTTAGCAGCCCTCGGTTATCTTAACAAATAATTTAAGGTGTAATTCATAAACGTCGGACGCAACGCAATTTAGTACAGGCGAAGGCAGGGCGTCGTGCGCAAAAGGCAGACGTTTGCGTACGACGCCCTGCCTTCGCCTGTTCTAAATTGCGTAGCGTCCGACGTTTATGAATTCCACCATTAATACGAAGTTATAACAAGTCGACCCAAGGGCTGGGCTCGTATATAGTAGCCACATCGTACCGTACTTCGATGCGCATTCTTTAACAGTGGTAAAACATGGTACCCGCAAATACCCATTAAAAGAAGAACAGAAAATCAGAGTGAATAAAAGCCCATCGATACTCTAACCAAAAATAGAACACTTAATCCTTATTTCAATAAATTTAATTACGTTATAAGTGTAATATCCGGGGACACAAGCTAGTACTTTTTTTTAAAACTCTTCTCGATTTGTGGAGAAATAGACGTGTTTTGGGAACGTTCCCCTTTCGCAAGCTCGAGAGAGAGGCTCTCCAGAATTACAGATTAACAAAGCTTGTTTTACAAATACGAAGGTGCATTTTGGTCACTTTTAAGGGTTGGTCGCTTTAGAAATTGAAAGCTCAAGGTTTTTACTTCTGTTATTTTTGTATTCAAGGTTGGGTGGTTTACTATTGTTCACTTGCACTTATATATTTCTTTTATACGCTTAATTTATACATGGTTAATAATATTTATGCAATTTTAATAATTAAATTATTCCATAAAAACGAGCAAATTACTTTCCTAATTTTTCAACCCTCAGTGACTTTACGCACTTCCTATCTGGACGCAAAAGCATAATGGCACCAAACACCCTGGTTTTCCATCCTAACAACCTCGTTTTCCACCGTATCAATGAAATCAGAAGTTGATGACTGGGAAGTATTGGACACTAAGGCATTATATAGTATCCATCCCTGCAAGTCAAAATTGCCTATGGCAATCGTAAAAGAGGGTCGAAAGTTTCCTCCCCACTAGGAAAACTATCTAATCTACTGAAAAAATCCCACGCCGAGAGGCAGTGGCACTCAAACTGTGGGGCGTGTTCAAAACTTCTTCAGCACCAATCGTTGAAAAGCCGTCTGGCTAGAACTCTATGAAAATCCATTACAATCCGTGGGCCTAGGACCCCACACTAGTTTGACCGGAATTTCTAGCAGTCTATTAAAACAGCTGTTCTTGTCACCGTTAATGATTCGTTACCTCAAACCACAGGACACACCTAAAAGTTTCGTTTCTTGCCCGCTGCTGCCACGGCGCGCAAATCAGCCTGCCAATTCAAAATGAGGGAAATGCCGTAGGTGGCGCGGTGATCGGACCTAATAAGAAGTTGGCTAGCCGGGAGTGTGGCGCACTCCTGTAAGCCAAGCTTCTGGGGGCAAAGTTTGAGGGAATACGACACATGTCGGCGATCCTACCCTATAGGTGCCGACTGCCCCGTGTCCGCCGGAGGTGACTTGACCCCCACACCCCTTCCGTCACCTCCCAAGTAAACCTCATTTCCTTCCCTGATTATTCACATACTGAAACCTGAATAATCGCATCCTTGTCGCGGACCCTTAAGGGACCCAATTTACATTGAAACCTCTAATAGAAAAAAAGAAGTTGGCTAACAGAGATGGTTCCGGATATGGTTAGAGTCCAATACTTCCCAGGATAAGAAGTCATAAACTTCTGATGAAATATATTTCAAAATTAAAAACTTGCATTAATATTTATAAAATATTATTTGATAAAATTATTTCTATTCATAAGCTTATTAATTATAGTTATGGTGTCAAATAATAAAAAGAATAAAAGCCTTTAACCAAAGTTATAATGAATGATTACCACATTTTTGAAAAGTATTTTAATTACAAATTTTTATTAAATCCGAATATATCAAATGGAATATATTTCGAAATAAAATATTGCATTAATATTTATAAATCTGTCTGATATATTTATTTTACTTGTAAGCTTACTAATTATAGTAAGTGACTAAGGTATAGAAATTTGATTCATACCTTCTGAATTAGAGTATGATTAAAATGCTTTCCCAACATAGTAGAGCCGTGAGTTGAGTATGTTGACGTGAGACAAGAGACAGACTCTTAATAAACAGAATAACTGACTTTATCCAATGAATATTTTGAATACAGTATCAAAGTTATAATGAATGATTTTATTCCAAGTGAATTGGACTGAAGCGTAAGGTAGCAGTCACGCAAAACGGCACAAACTAATGCTTAAAGTATTTACCTTTGCGCTTTATGTTCGTTTATATGTGGTAGTGAACGGATTAATCATACCCGGTCACGTGACATGACGTCATATCCGGTTACGTGCCATGACGTAATATCCGGTGACGTGCAATGACGTCATATCCGGTGACGTGCAATGACGTCATATCCGTTGACGTGACATGACGTCATATCCGGTCACGTGACATGACGTCATATCCGGTCACGTGACATGACTTCATATCCGGTCACGTCACCTGTGACGTCAACGAGGTAATTGACTTGTGACGTCATGACAGATGTTAATGGTAATAGGTAATGATTGTCCATTCAGTTAGGCCTAGCGTTCATTCATATAGGCCTAGCGTTCATTAATTTAGGCCTAGCGGTGTTCAGCTATTTGAATTTCGTACCCGGGTAATGGCGCACCCGAGTCCGCGCATAGGAGCTTTTAGCGGCCTCCCCCGAACGTTGAAAATTTACTTAGTTGGAAGCTACGCGTCAGCCGGTTCATTCGTTGTCTGGAAGCCGTCGAGGAAAGTCGCTTGGAAAAACCTTTCCGCTCAGCTGATCGTTACGGGTCAGCCGGTTCATTCGTTGCCTGGAAGCCGTCGAGGAAAGTCGCTTGGAAAAACCTTTCCGCTCAGCCGGTTCATTCGTTGCCTGGAAGTCGTCGAGGTCGCTTGGAAAAAATCTCCCGCTTAGATGATCGTGACCCCGGCTTTTGAAGTTGATTCTTGATCGTTCCACCATTTCGCTGATCGTTTTTCCCGAGGATGCAAGCTGAATTCGAAGCTCTTCAACTTATTTGGCGGCCATTGCTTCGCCTCGTGGTGCTTTAACAGTCCGTAAGCCTAACTTTACAATAATCCAAACTCATCTAGCCCCCCTTAAATGATTTTTTTTTATTTCAAGAATTTAAATTAATTGGGTAGTGTTAAATATTAGTAAATTTTATTTATTTATTAAAAATCAAGTACCACAAATAAAATTTTACAACGAGATGCTGGACAAGAGAGGATCCCTTAATAATTAGTTTACGGCCTATTATTATTATCTATTAAAAAGGGTACGTAATTAATTTAGGTATAACGCGACAGATTTTCGGAGATCAGGTTCCGCCGAGAGAATTTTAGAACACGAGGCCAGTTGCCCTAAGCCTTGTCCCATTTAAACCCTAGTTATTTACGGGGTCTGTCTGTGGGAAATGGATTTAAAATAAATATATAGCGGGTTTTCCTAAAATTAGTTTACGGGCTATTGTTAATTAATTTAGATATAAAGAGACAGTTTCTAAATTCAAGTTCCGCAGAGAGAATTTTAAGACACGTAGACAGTTGCCCTAAGCTTTTTCCCATTTAAACCCTAGTTATTTACGGGGTCTGCCTGTGGGAATTGTTTTAAAATAAATAAATAGCGGGTTTTCCTAAAATTAGTTTAGGGGCTATTGTTAATAAATTTGGAGACAAAGCGACAGATTTTCGAAAATTAAGTTCCGCAGAGATAATTTTATGACACGAGGACAGTTGCCCCAAGCCTAAGTTAAGCCTTGTCCCATTTCGACTCAAGTTTTTATTTATGGATTCTACCTGTGGCAATAGTTTTAAATAAATAAATGGCAGGTTTTAATAAAATTATTTTAGGGGATATTTTAAATTATTAAGCTATTAAAAGGGGCACGCAATTTAATTTAAATAAATAATAAGTTTTCCTAAAATTGATTTGGGGGGCCATTTTAAATAATATTCATTTAAGTTACATAATTTAATTTAAAATTAATTTAGGGGATATTTTAAATAATTTTCATTATTAAGCTACACATTTAATTTAAAATTAAATGACCGGCTTCCTAAAATTATTTTAGGTGATATTTAAAATTATTTTCATTACTAAATTTAAAATTAAATGGCATGTTTTCCTAAAATTATTTTCTATCCAATTAAGGAAAATAATTAGTTAGCCAGAGTATTTATTTATTTATGGGTGGCAATCACGGTAGTCAAGCCTTTCTTTAATTCGGGGTGGCAATTAGTCGGTGGTAATTGGTCTTTCTCTCTAAATTTAGTAGCCAGTTTTTCAATTAAATACCGCCCAAAAGTAGGCAATTGTTAAGATGTGTTATTAATAGGTTTTCATTTATAGATGCAGCTGATATTCTTGGTTTTTCTGTCGCTGGTCATTATGTGACTTATCTTTCCCGATGACTGGCGATCCCAAGACTTATCATTCCTGATGACATCCTTTGTTGGATTGATGTGGCACGATGACTTCGCTGTTCTGGACTTGCTATGTATCTCTCCCGATGACACGCTTTGTTGGATTCCGTTACACGATGTCTTCTTCCGGACTTGCAATCTCTCTCAACATTTGACTCGAAGATACGGAAAAAATCATCGAAGCTAAAAGAGACCAAATACATCTTTTTTGCTTGCAATTTTACATGTAACCCCTTATTTTAGTTTTTTTTCTTGCAAATTTTATTTGTAACTACATATTTTTTTTGCGTTCAAACTTTAACTTACAAAACTCTTTAATAATTTTTTTGTTCGAAATTTTTGTAAACACTTGGTTTTTTTGTTTCTTATGGAATAAATTTTACCTTAAACCTCGTTCTTTCTTTACTTTATAACTTTACGATACTAGACTTGGTTTCAATTTTTTAATGTCTGTACTTAGGGAGCTTTTTTTGACCCTTTTTAGGCTTATTATTTAATAAAATAGAACCAAAAACCATTAAAAAACAAAAAAATTATATATTTTTTTTAGAAAATATTAAATATTTATAGAAAATATATAAAAAAATTAATGAAAAATGAAATTTTTTCTAAGAAACAATAAAAAAGAAGCCAAAAAAGGTCAAAAAAATGGTTATAAGTAAATCGATTGCTTTTTTTGGCCCTAGTCTAATAACGAAACTTTTTATTGACCACAAGTTACCAGGCCTAACGTCAGGCTTGCGGGCCCAATTTAAATTTAACGAGTGCCTGTTCAATTCGGGAAGCATTAAATTTAAACTAAAGCCCGCTGTGGAGCCCCCAAAACCAGGAAACGTCGTCCTTAGCATGGGATTTCCAATGAAAGTCCACTCGCTGACGTCCACTTGTTCCTGCGCAAGAAAAATTCATATTAATATTTGGAAAAAATGGCACACGAATAACATCAAATTAATTTACCTTAATATAGAAATCCACTCCAGTATTCTCTCATTATGCGACGCTTAAGGTTCCGGCATCAGACTAATGACAATTATTCAGGCATAAATGGTACACTCGTAACATTAATAGGGAAAGAATACCATAAAAAAGCTAAGTATAATTAAAACCATTAACTAGATACCTTAATACCGCAAAGGGAATCTCACCCTTGAAATCCTGATTACGCATTCATTATTCTTAAAAGGGAGGGCTAGGACCAGTGTTCACCTATTCCATAAGTAAGATTTTATTTATGTCCTGGCGAAAAGAAAAATCCCTAAAAATTAAAGGACACAAAGCGCTTCCCTTCTAACAATAAATAGAATAATAAAATAATAAATTAAATACCCTAATAATTGCCTAAATGTCTCACACGCTGTCTAAATAGTTTTGGTTATGAGATTCCCTTTCAACGGATAAAATCAAAGTGTAGACCCGAATTAAGAATAGAATTGTCCTGTTAATATTGCTATAATTACTATTAATAAGATTTTAGTATGGTTGGATGGGGGAATAGGACTATAACATACTCAAAGGGCATCTTCCCATCTCTAGTAGAACCAGAGTTATGAGTCTCCAAGTTGAGTGTAATGCTATTCCTATGGAGGGTCTGTTTATGAACATTTTCTCAATTACTCGGCCCCTTTTTATTCAATCCCCAAGATTTTAGTATGGTTGGATGGAGGGAGGCAAATACGACTATAACATACTCAAAGGGCATCTTCACATCTCTAGTAGAACCAGAGTTGAGTCTCCAAAGTTGGGTGTAATGCTATTCCTATGAAGGGTCTGTTTATGAACATTTTTCTCAATTACTCGGCCCCTTTTTACTCGATCCCCAAGATTTTAGTATGGTTGCATGGGGGGACAAATAGGATTATAACATACTCGAAGGACATCTTCCCATCTCTAGAAGAACCAGAGTTATGATTTAAGGACCGAACACCAATTTTAGGGTAGATTAAGGACCTTGCAGGAAAATAGGGACCTGGTGGGAGCCCTGAGTGGGTATGTTAGTGAACACTTTCCTCAATTAATTGGCCCCTGTTTACTCGATCCCCAAGTTTTTAGTGTGGTTGGATGGGGAACTCAACGCGCCTCGAACAAGTCTTTCCCCCGGGGGCCAATACCCCCTCAGCCCCTCCGGCCCTGAGTATTTTGAATACTTTCAAATAAATCATTTAACGTAACTAGAAAAATAAATATTAGTACATTTTAGGGTCAAT
The DNA here is from genome assembly GCF_054372755.1 of Phalangium opilio. NCBI lineage: Eukaryota > Metazoa > Arthropoda > Arachnida > Opiliones > Phalangiidae > Phalangium > Phalangium opilio. Next base: position 4,237,021 of record NW_028324146.1, on the reverse strand, counting down.
CTTGAAATATCAATTGAATAATCACTTTGAATTACTTTTAAACCGACTAAAAAGATTGAATAGTAAAACCAGGAATAAATGCAATGCGCAATTAATAAGAATAATTTCAAATATTTAGAATAAGTACGACATAAATGTGAATCACGAATACTGTGTGCCACTCCCCAAAATAAACTAAGGCTATGTTTTCTACAAACAAAGGTCGTAATTAAGAAACCTATTTTCAATCAATTTTCCACCTTTATTTTCTGCTCCTGTGGGGGAATGTCGAGCTAGGCTTTATGAGAAAACCTTACAGCTCCGAAGAACATAAAGGCACATACGGCGGGGCATTATTGTTTTTAGGTACTGTTTCAGTGCTAACTTAAATTGCCAATAGATTTTAATGATACAATCTCAGGGGGAAGTAAATTCCAATTGGAGACCCATCTACGAAAAAAGGAGTGCTTAAGCTGGTTTTTATGGGCATATGGGTGGAATAATTTTCTACCAAGACCCCTTGTGGGAGCGATAGAGGGGCCATCAGAAAAATAAGTTTGATTAGGGGAGTTTAAGATTTTGAAGAAGCTTAAAAGGTCAAAATATTTGCGACGCGTTGTTAGGGAAGACCAACCAAGAATAGAAACTTCCCTTGGTGGGTGTCGGAGTCTAGTTGGGATTCGGGAGAGACAACCCTGGATATTGTCTAGATACTTAATATCGATAGCGGAATGGGGTAACGCTTAATTTCCATTCGGTTGCGATGAAACTTTGGTATTTAATCTAAATTAACCCTTAATATATAAATAAAATATTTACCTGGAAAGATCTCTTTAGCCACCACTGAAAGAGGCTTCAGGCCAACTCCCAAAGAGACCAGGATACTAAGCCTTGGTCGTGGTGTGCCAACAGCCAACGCGGCTCCAAAAGACATAGGATACTAAGCCTTGGTCGTAATTAACTAACGTATTTACCACGGTAGACCATAAATTTTCCACTTGAAACGCTTAATTTCCGATTGGTAGCAATAAAACTTTGGTATTTAATCCAAATTAACCCGTAAATATAAGTAAAATCAAAATATTTACCAGCAAAAATCGCGCAGAAAATCGCAGCATCTAGTTCTCACGGAAATCGCCGCAAAAATAACCCAGAATGAATAGGCTTATTGGTTTCAAACATAGACCGCTAGATGGCGCTAATTTAAGAAGACTTCGAAATATGGCTGGAGCGCGCGTTTCAAATTAATTGCTTCTATTTTCTAATATAATTAATAATTTAGTTAATTATGATTTACTAATGTCTTCTAAACAGCCCAAAACACTTTTCTCCACTTTTAAAAAGTGGTACCGGAGTTTGAAATTTTAGACAATGCGACACATTTGACTGAAAAGACTGCGGAAATAAATTCCAATGTATTTAATAATTTCTCGCGATACGGCGCCTGAACAATATTCTTGTTGAATGACGCTCGTTCATGTTAAAAAAATTTCATGTCCCTTTTATATATACAGGGTGTTTCTGATAAGTCTGCCATAAATCAAGGGGCGTGTTCTTTGGGTCAAACTGAGTGGAAAGTGTCATAGAACATGGGGTGTACAAGAATTTGCAACGAAGATATGGCCCCCCAAACATTGGCCCCTAAAACAAGAAAATATTCGAATATGTAGACTAAAACAAATTCAGCCTTATCAACTTGTTTAGAAATAATGAGACAATTTCAATAGTTTCCCTCTAACATCGTTATTGAACTTTCACCTGGCAAAGTGTATTAAATGAGTAGAAGTATGCCTACTCTAGTAAAGTAAATTCAAAGTATCATGGTACCTTTCGGTTGGTATTACTTTTATTCTTAACAAGTTAACATGGACGTTACAGGTATTGTTCAAAATGTCCACCACCGGCGTTAAGACAAACATGAACCCGTCTTTCGAAAGATTCTTGGACATGTTGGAAGATTCCTGGCATGTTCCTGATTGTTTGACAACCTTCAATAATTCGTCTTCGCAAGTCTTCCTCATCACGGACTTCATTCTTGTACACGATGTCTTTGAGATGACCCCAAAGATAGAAATCGCACGGATTTAAATCCGGAGATCTGGCTGGCCACGCAACTGGTCCTCCACGCCCAATCCACCTCAAATTAAACGTAGCATTAAGATGTTCTCTAACTGCACGGCTGAAATGTGGGGGTGCCCCGTCGTGCATAAACCACATGTCACGAAGTAATGCTAACGGTATGTCCTCGAGTAGTTCAGGTAAAGTGTCTCTTAAGAACGTGAGATATGCTTCACCATTTAGTCTGGGTGGAAGAAAATGCGGACCTAGTAAATGATTACCGACAATGCCGCACCATACGTTTAAAGAAAATTGCTGTTGGTGACTTCTAACACTAGTTGCGTGTGGGTTTAATTGGCGCCATTCGTGGTGGTTGTGATAGTTCAGAATTCCATCCCGGGAAAAATGTGCCTCGTCGGTTACTAAAAGGACCCGTGGAAATTGATTGTCCTCTACTCTGGCCAAAAACCACTCGCAAAAGTCGATGCGTCTTGGATAATCTGCCGGGTTAAGAGCTTGCACCTTTTGAATATGATACGGGTGAAACTGATGTCCGCGGAGAATTCGCCAGACCAAAACGTGATTAACATGTAATTGTCGTCCAACTTGTCTGGTACTTGTCGAGGGGTCCTCATCGAACATGGCAAGGACGTCTTCCTCGATTTCCTCCATGTCTTCTGGAATGTCTCGCTCTCGAACGTTGTTGGGTTGTACTTGTCCGATGTCCCTCAAGCGCCTGTCAACAGCCTCGAACGTACGACGATTTGGTATGCGTCGTTGCGGAAATTGTTCCTGGTATCGCCGCTGTGCTTCCACTGAATTGCCCTGCGCCAGTCCATACATGAGATGCATGTCTGCATATTCTGCATTGGTATACGCCATACTGTACTACCACACGTTCGTTCGAAGTAATACTGTGACGTTATCAACAACATCGCGTTACTTTATAGCAAACCACCGTTTAGTTTTTACGTTTGCGTCATGACTGTCAGCATTGTTTTTTATTCACGGACTTCATTCTTGTACACGATGTCAAAAAAATCTTTGAGATGACCCCAAAGACTTTTTAGCAAACCACCGTTTATTGTTTACGTTTGTGAATAAAAAACAATGCTGACAGTCATGACGCAAACGTAAAAACTAAACGGTGGTTTGCTATAAAGTAACGCGATGTTGTTGATAACGTCACAGTATCACTTCGAACGAACGTGTGGTAGTACAGTATGGCGTATACCAATGCAGAATATGCAGACATGCATCTCATGTATGGACTGGCGCAGGGCAATTCAGTGGAAGCACAGCGGCGATACCAGGAACAATTTCCGCAACGACGCATACCAAATCGTCGTACGTTCGAGGCTGTTGACAGGCGCTTGAGGGACATCGGACAAGTACAACCCAACAACGTTCGAGAGCGAGACATTCCAGAAGACATGGAGGAAATCGAGGAAGACGTCCTTGCCATGTTCGATGAGGACCCCTCGACAAGTACCAGACAAGTTGGACGACAATTACATGTTAATCACGTTTTGGTCTGGCGAATTCTCCGCGGACATCAGTTTCACCCGTATCATATTCAAAAGGTGCAAGCTCTTAACCCGGCAGATTATCCAAGACGCATCGACTTTTGCGAGTGGTTTTTGGCCAGAGTAGAGGGCAATCAATTTCCACGGGTCCTTTTAGTAACCGACGAGGCACATTTTTCCCGGGATGGAATTCTGAACTATCACAACCACCACGAATGGCGCCAATTAAACCCACACGCAACTAGTGTTAGAAGTCACCAACAGCAATTTTCTTTAAACGTATGGTGCGGCATTGTCGGTAATCATTTACTAGGTCCGCATTTTCTTCCACCCAGACTAAATGGTGAAGCATATCTCACGTTCTTAAGAGACACTTTACCTGAACTACTCGAGGACATACCGTTAGCATTACTTCGTGACATGTGGTTTATGCACGACGGGGCACCCCCACATTTCAGCCGTGCAGTTAGAGAACATCTTAATGCTACGTTTAATTTGAGGTGGATTGGGCGTGGAGGACCAGTTGCGTGGCCAGCCAGATCTCCGGATTTAAATCCGTGCGATTTCTATCTTTGGGGTCATCTCAAAGACATCGTGTACAAGAATGAAGTCCGTGATGAGGAAGACTTGCGAAGACGAATTATTGAAGGTTGTCAAACAATCAGGAACATGCCAGGAATCTTCCAACATGTCCAAGAATCTTTCGAAAGACGGGTTCATGTTTGTCTTAACGCCGGTGGTGGACATTTTGAACAATACCTGTAACGTCCATGTTAACTTGTTAAGAATAAAAGTAATACCAACCGAAAGGTACCATGATACTTTGAATTTACTTTACTAGAGTAGGCATACTTCTACTCATTTAATACACTTCTGCCAGGTGAAAGTTCAATAACGATGTTAGAGGGAAACTATTGAAATTGTCTCATTATTTCTAAATAAGTTGATAAGGCTGAATTTGTTTTAGTCTACATATTCGAATATTTTCTTGTTTTAGGGGCCAATGTTTGGGGGGCCATATCTTCGTTGCAAATTCTTGTACACCCCATGTTCTTTGACACTTTCCACTCAGTTTGACCCAAAGAACACGCCCCTTGATTTATGGCAGACTTATCAGAAACACCCTGTATATATAAATAATTTGTTGTAACAAAAAAAATTAACATAAAAAATTTATGGATTCCTACAGCTGGAAAAACCACGCTATAAACATGTTTGTCTAATAGGTCGAAATCTGAAATCATAATAATTAAACGAATTCCTATGAAAGTTAATTAATTTTACAGGGACCCAGTTTTACGTTGAGCTAGATCAAATAAAAGTTCTGAAATCAAAAGTGTAATATATTCCAAAATCTTTGTTTGTTTTTGGCCTAATTATTCCTGTTCTTAATTAGTAAAATAAAAATAGTGATGAACAAAGAAGATGCTATAGTTTTAGCCGCCCCATAAAGAGGGTGTCCTGTAAGAATAATCGGGTTGCAATACGCGTCAAAATGCTATCAGAAATTCCACCTAAAATGGTTCAATCGCAAGAGATGCGATTCTTCCCTCCAGTAATGACAATGGTCAATAATACCAGAAGTGAGATGAGACTAGAAGTGAAGGGCTCTAGCATTGATAGTAGATCCTGGCACTAGTGAACAAATTTGAGGATTTTATGCCGCTTCCCATGCGCCTGAGAAAAAATTGGTCGAGTTCCAAAAACATTTCCTATCCCCTTCCCCTCAACCTAAAGCGGCCGAACACGGACGCGGCTCTTTGAATCTAGTTTGGCCGTCTACCACCGAGAGCGTCTCACGTTTTGGAGGGAAAATTCAGAAACTGCTACTAGAGGGCCAACCGTTCTTGTGTTATCAAGAATATTCACTTTCGCCGAGTGAAGAATTTGGTTAGCTCAGTACTTCTGGTCTCATCTCACTTCTGATAATACTAAGGTTAGTTTCCCCGACATGTGCGCTAGCTTCAAACGTTACAGCGAAAGCTTTCCTTGGTTTCTTGAAGTAAAACTAATCAATTATGGCCTAGACAATCTGGTACAATCTTGTATAATCTAATACTTTCTAAAAGGCATGTTTTGGACAAGGAGGATGGGGTTGGGTTTTTTTATCTAGGAAAACGGTAAAATTTTAACTGGAAGTGGGAGCTGCCGGTAGTGTTGTAACCGATGCCACTCGCGCGTGCGCGTTAGCTAGAATCGAGGGAGAGAGAGAGGTAAAAATTCATACCCTCCCTTTTCCCCCTTCCATTTATATTACTACTTCTTTAACACGAGACTAACACTCCCTCTCGAGTCTCTCCTCCCTGGTTATTCGAAGTTGGGAAACTGAGATTTTTTTTATAAAATATATACTTTTGGTAAAACAGAAATTTGAAACGAATAAGCGACTTTAACACACAACAGTATAAATTTATGTACCACACTTAAACCACATATGAAATAGCACCTCATTCTTCACTGTTTTTTCTTAATATGTTAAAAGAATCAAAATAAGCAATGAAAAAAAAATCAACGCTAAGAAACCTTAAAACAATTAAACCATTACTATTAAAATCTTTTAAATGGAAAATATTTCGAAAAAGAGTGTTATGTAGTTTCATGTTAAAACCTAGTAGGTGAAATAATATCTTTAGTCAAATATCAATTTTCATGATTCGTTGTAACTTATCAAAATTGCAAATATTTTACTGTTTTTATTGTTTATTTATGTATTTTCATCACATTTGAACAAGCACCCCAAATTTTGGAGAAATCGCTTCGACAAAATCGTGTCAAAATGGGTTACAAGTTTTGGTCCAGACAGACAGAGATGTCAAGCTAAAAACGTGTAAATGAGGGATGAAAGATATATAAGTCAATTTAAAATATTATCCAATTTTTACACGTTTCCAATAAATTGTACGTTTATGTTTTAAGCTAAAAATGATGTTTTTCAAGATTATGCAAATATCCTTAAAGGCCAGGCACGTGTTCTGACTAATATTTTTCATGTCGAATTTTAAAACAATTATTGCTGGAGGATATTATTTGAACTTGGTGTAAAGTTAATTAATCCCCTATCAGCTATCCATTTTAAAAATTGACTGTTTCTGTTATGATTTCGAGATCGTCATTTCGCCGATGCGTGAATCAAATATGGATTAACAAAATAGTAGATATATTTCGATATGGATGGGTCTGAGTTGATAAAGTCGAAATTAATGTAATTCTTATGTACAGAAATCTATTATAAACTCCCTTCAAGAGTAAGTTTTCTAACCAGACGTTAAAATGCACCGTGACGATACCATGTGAAGCTAGATTTAAATGTGTCAAATATATAAGCCTCTAGAGTATATTGATTTTATGAGTGGAAATGGAATCGTCTTTTTTAGATCGGTCACATTGAATATCCGTTCAGTTACTATTAATTTATACAAAACTATTTTCGATCATTGTTTTGTCGATCATATAAACAAAACCTTGATTGAGAAACGTCCTAGTAACAATTTTGTTTCAAATTTCTATCATGTGGCTTGGACACTTGACTACCTTTTCAATCATACCAAATGGGATTGAATATGGCACTTCCCTTTCAGGTGCGAGATAAAACCGGAGATAAAAACTAGTAGCGATAAACTGGTTCCAAGTATTAAAACAAGAAAGGGTAGCTTCAAGTTGACCATTCGTAGTACTTCCGTAGTGGTGGTTTTCATTTGAAGGTACATCTTTCGATAGCAGTCATCTCCATCTCTCACCATACGATACCCCACAAATGCCGGAATTCCAGATTGATAATAGCGTTGGAGTCTGAAATAAATAAGTACCTTTGAAGTCGAGGCTATAACTACTAGCAGAAGTAGGATGAGACAAGAAGTAAAGAGCTCTAGCATTGGTAATAGATCCTGGCACTATAGTGAACAAATTTGGGGATTTTATGCCGCTTCCATCGCGCCTACACTAGAGAGAAAAAAATTGGTCGCTTTCCAAAAAAATTCCTATCCCCTTCCCCTCATCCTAAAGACGCGGAACACGGAGGCGGGTGCTTGAATCTAGTTCGGTCGTCTACCTCCGCGAGCGTCTCACGTTTTGGAGGGAAAACTCAGAGACCGCTACTAGTTGGCCAACCGTTGGTGTGTTATCAAGAATACTCACTTTCGCCACGGGCCACTAAACTAAGAGGACATTTAAGCTCTAGCTTTGCCTATACGAACGGTTTGCCTCTTCAAAGAAACGGGCATCTATGTGAGTTAGGAGGGAAAATGGGGGCGAACCGGAACGTGTAACACGTACCGCAACGCCATCTACCGTACAATAGACTAATTACATGAACTTTGACTCTGCCAGTCTGTCTTCTGCTACTATTATAATAGCTTTAGGCTTGTCTCGCTTTTTAGTTTTGATGTTTACTTCTTAATTTAACTCTATTATTTATAACGGGTGTAAAGTATTGTGTATTCCCTAACAGCAACAGCGATAGTCGCTACAGCACTAAGCCTCATATGCAAGGAGTTTGGTTTATACCCTTTCCCAAATATAAAACTAAACAAGTATATTGCATTCAATGGATAAACTGGTTAGCAAAGTATAAGAACAGATTTACAGTAGATGACATTGGACCTAATACGTACCTGTGTTCTAAACATTTAAAGACGATTTTTTTTTTTTTTTTTTTGCTCCAGTTTAGTTGCCGAGCTAGGGCTTAAGTAGTTAGCCTTACAGCTCCAAATTTTTGGGAAAGCTAGAGATTGAGGGACTTTTTGAGTGCCAATTTAAATTGCGCCAGAGATGTGAGGGAGACCACTTCAGGAGGTAGGGAGTTCCAAATGGGAATAGTTCGTCTAAAGAAGGAGTGTTTCAGGGGGTCTTTACGAGAAGGAGGAAGGAAAAGTTGGCGTGGGTGTCCGCGGGTGTTGTGAGAGTGATGAGGGTATGTAAAATAATTTTGCCCGGGAGTATTAAGGACCCGGAAGAGACTTACAAGGTCTATGTACGTCCGCCTAGTGGACAGGGGAGACCACCCTAGCGCTGTTTGTCGAGATTGACGAGGTAGGTGATTGTTTTCAAAGTCAGCTATGCCTTAAAAAGATAGATGGTAAGCTTTACTCAATACTACTTAGTCTTAAAAATACTGTTTTCCAGCCTCACTCGCCTTGTTACCGAAATGACGTAGTTCCGCTTTTTAAAACTACCGCTAGAGGCGACACTAGTAAAAACCGTTTAGCTTGAGCGCCGCCCGATAGCAGAGCTGAAATGTCCTCTTAGTTTAGTGGCCCGTGCTTTCGTCAAGTGAAGAATTTGGTTACCTCAATTCTAGTCCCTTATTCTACTTCTGCCGTAGCAGTTTGAAATGGCGAGAAAAATTATTTTTCATCGCTTTAAATTAACAAAATGGAACTCTTTTTCTGCTGAATGTATCACGTCTGTCACTGTCGCTAAGTGCGTAGTTTAGTAATTTAGGTACTCACGATTCTATTATAAAAACGTTTGTTAGGCTTAGCACGTCAACCTTCGAAAGTTTGAAAATTCTTATAAAGTTCGAGGAAGATTTCTGAGAAGTTTGGCCTAAGATTTGGAGGTCATTTTATCAAAGCAATTAAAAATACCGCCATCAAAGTTTTATTGCCATTTCATTCTCCCATTAAAGGTATCATACCGAGGGGTCTACCATGCACACGAAATCCCGTACGCTTCTCGCAAAATATTTAACAGGAAACTACGAAATCAAGAAGAAATTCCGAAGTCTTTGGCGAAATCGTGAAATCACGAAGAAATTACGAAATCTTTGGCGAAATCACGAAATCTTTGGTGAAATCGCGAAATCAAAGAAAAAGTTTTGGCGAAATCAAAGAAGAAATACTGAATTCTTTGTCGAAATCACGAAATCTTTGCGAAATCACGAAATCTTTGGCGAAATCGCGAAATCCCGTACGCTTTTTTGGGAATGTCGGACCCCTCGTATCATACAGTCAACACTGAATTTTTTGGCTATAAATTGAAAATACTCTGATATTTAAAAAAAATTATGATTAATGCAAGAACCGAAGAGTAGAGGAAATGTACGATAAAACTTACATAGTGTAGTAAGTTCTCTTTAGTTGCGGATCAATCGATTTCGACGTTGGATAACTGTACAAAAGGTTCAAAACACTTTCATCCGAAATGTGAAAGTAATGATCCGTGTCATATTCGGAACAAAAAAAGCCCAAGGTGGCGCTGAACCCAATGCGTCCAAAAAATGTGACACATTTTCCATGATGCACATCGACAAAAACCTCCATCTGCTCTGCCAAAATTGCTTCTACTATCTTTTCCCCTTTCATTCGCTGCCAGATTTTCTTCTGATCTCCAGTCCTTGGATCCTATAAATTACAAACCGAAAAATAACCAACGGATTTGTTGTTTTCAGTGACTTGTTGAAAGGCCTGTTGGGATACGGGCACTAGTATATAAATTTACAAGTTGGGAAACCAAAATCAACCTCTCCGAGTCGAGACGCAACGAAGATAATTAAATAAATAAAATTGATACTAGAGCCTCTGTTACCCGCGGCGTCGCTCGCGTGTAATAAGAACTTCCATCAGAATGATATAAAGAATGGGTAGATTTTACTGATGACTAATATTTTTGTAGCACCCTAGGAGCGAAGGCACTCGGCGTTGCCCGTCAGCCCGTCGGGACATTTTTTATTACTTTTCAAGCGGACATTATTCCATAAAGAAGGGTTTTTAAGTTTTTGGCCGCCATTTAAAAAGATGGCAAGAAATCGAACCCAAAACACCTTTCAAACCGTCTATAGGTTAAAGGAAACCAGTGTACTAAATATTTGCAAAATCGGTTGAAACGCGCGGACTTTGTTGCATAGAGAAGATTTTTTACATTTCTGGGCGCCATTTATTAAGATGGCGGCGGATTGGAAAATCTTTCTTAGTGCACGCCTACTACTTATGAGTAACGTTCCTGAAAATTTTCAGCCTTCTAGGGCAAGCGGTTTGGGCTGCGCGTTGATTATCAGTCAGTTTGTCAGTCAGTCAAGATTTATATGGATATAGATTAATTATTTTAATCGTCATTAATTTAGCTTAATTTTAGTTAAATCGTCTTAAGAAACTTTATTCCTAAAATCATTTTAAACATAGCTATTGTTGACGTTTGAATTCAAGCGTATGCCTCCTTAAAAAGTTTTGGAAAATTTAGGGTATATAAGGCGATTGATTCACAGAAAATGATAAGAAAACCCGCAATTGCGTGAACCTTTGTTGGAAGCCCTGCCATTGGGAGCCTAGACGTTTCTCGTAACCCTAGCCGATCGCCGCCTACCTCTTAACCGTAACGACGATAATAATATCTCTGAAAGCGTTTCGGATATAGCATATACGTTTGCTCCGATTTTCCGACTGCGAACGTGGAGACAGAAAGACAGACAGACAGACACACGCACACACCCACACAGACACGTCCAGTGTAATACCTCTCCGTGACGTCATCGTCACTCGGAGAGATAAAAACGATACTGATAAACAGTTGCAATATGAACACATTAAACGTACTTCAAAATATTTGTACTCCAGTTGTCCCTTTGCCACGACAACTCTCATGTTTTTATGTTTAGCAATGTCTCCAAGGCTGTTGATTAACTTTGGTTGATTTAGAGTTGTTATTTTCGATAGCAACATGCACGTGAACGATTGGGAAATGAATGAAGCTCCAATCAGGCAAGAAATGCCGAATATCCAAGTACGAAAATTTACGTGGCAAGATGTGATTCCAGCTTGAGGAGTATCTAAATGTAAGCGATAATTATCATAAAAGACTGCTAGTGCAATAGAACATTATTGTTTTACCTCCCTTAATTAATAGCAAAATTGCGGCCAACCAATGAATGAGGCAAAAAATCTTCAAAGCCATCTCAGTCGCTCCATAAATCAACAGGCACAACAACGGATAGATTGTTATAAAAATCATAATGCCAACCCATATCTGTTGAAAAAAAAACCATAATACGTATAAATAAAATAATATCCCAATAGTATAAATCTATTTCACTTCTCTTGGTATTGCCATTGGGTATGGATTTTAACTGTCAATTATGTAGATACTCTTATGTTTGGTCGTGGGCTATTTTTACTGCTAGAAGCCAATAAAAGTTTGAATGCCTGTAGTCAACACTATAGACTAAGTTTAAGAGTGATTTAAACTCAGTTTTAAAGTTCACAAGAATCAATGGCGTTTCACGCACGTCACTGTACAACAGTCTCTCATTAACGACAATCAAATATATGGAAAATATTTCATAGCTTTCTATGACCATTTAGCAACAAAATCGGGATTTCTGCTAAATGAGAAAACTGGCTTAAAAGGTCTAGTTGACCCATTACATCTTCTAAAATCAATAAGGTATAGCAAAAATGCGTACCAAATAAGGGTTCAAACAAAACCGCGATTTATTCAATGATTTTAAGTGCACCGTCTGTTACAAAAAAGATTGGCATCTTTTCATGGTTTTTATTCCGTGTGGTTATGTAATAACCAACGGAGTAATGCCCTGATACCCTGTTATTTTGTTAGTTATTTAGTATAACGCGAAAAGGCATTCCACGCGATTCCATAGGTATTACAGTCGAAAAGGTCAGATTTAGAAAGGTGGTCTATCCTTTTGAAGTATTCTTAGGAAAGAATCTTTTCCTAAGAATACTTATCTGCATACGAAAATCAAAGAGCATGCGCGCTATCAGGAACCTGACTGGCATTTAAGCAGGCCTCGAGAGTTAATTTGAAATCTCAGAATTGCTACGACAATATTCGTTAAATCCAAAGACTGGACTTCTAGAGACTCAAACCCACATCCCGGCTTAACACACTGACCTGAAAATCGAATATGTCAAAGACATCGAACATTCCAAATTCCCGGTTAATTGGACCTCCGCTCAAAATTTTTGATTCATCTATCAAGTATGGTCCTCCTACACCAGTGAAAGCAACATCGCTTTCATCTATCAAGATGTTGTACGGTAGAGCAATATCTGAAACCTTTCAATACAATGTTAGGGAATATCAAAATATTTGGCAAACTAACGAGGTCAGCAACGTTATCAAAACGTAGTTTAAAGGGACTGTAAAGAAGGCATGGGCGGGTGGGTAAAAATTTTTCGAAATACGTCAGAGGCACGTGACCGAGGAGAGGCGTGGTTCAAAGAAGCTTAGTTCATTTTATTTCGAAAATTACCACTTCATGGAATTGGCGCTGCAATCTCGCGAAAAACAAGGACTAGTAGTCCAGTTCCACTCCATGAGGAGCCTTTGTATCTTGGCATCACGTGATGTCTGTGACGTATTTCAAATAATTTTTACCCACCCGCCCATGCCCTCTTTGCAGTCCCTTTAAGTGAGCCAATAAGATAATTTAAACTTTTCGTTACGTGTTGGAGGGATCAAGGGACTCTATACTGGGCTATGAGTCGGACTGAAGTAAATACTAACCGTTCTTCATTCCTACTTCTAAAATTAAATCTATCCCTGTTTAAACTAAACTGTTTACTTATATCACCCATTCTTAAATTTATAAAAATAACAATTGGACCTAAACAAATTCAAGGAATTTGAATCTGAAAACTTCCGGGCAACCCTGGATAAAGTCTTAATTATCTCGGCGTGTGCCGGGGACTCCAGTTGTCAGGTAGAACCCTTCGCTTATATAGAAGTTTTTAACTACTATTATCTAAGCTCCTGCTGGGCGCAATACAGAATTACGATATTACTTAAGTCAAGTTCAACGTTTCAAACCAATCGTTGCAAAACTTTATCCACGTGCAGCTACAAGAGTTATGTCATTGGCATACTCTTTGATTTAGATTGTCTTAGGGACATATGTAGTCCAGTCGTATAGACTTTAAAAATTGGGTAGTCGGACTAAATGGAAGGTTGCAATTATTCTTTCATGCTTCTTCTAATTAAATAAAATCCTGAAAATACATACATTATGGTTAAGTAATTTGACGTATTCCGCTAAGTCCCCGATGAGAGTTTTTGTTGAGAATGTGTTGCCATCTGTGTCCAAAATACGCAACTCAATTTGGTAACCACTACAGGGATAACGCAAAATGTTGGAAAGCAATTTAATTAGTGTTCAACTTGGGGACCAATTTGGTTATTTAAAAAACGTGAAGGAACGGCTTGAAATATAACATGATGATACGCATTTTCATGTTTCTTGATACCAATGAGCTTTCATTTAGATCACTATTGATGGTCGGGTTTTGTTCAAAATGCTTTGCAGTTCGTATATAACGAAGAAAAATTTTGACTCTTAAATGTTCTTTTAAACGAAGCAAATAACTTTATATCTAGTTCTAACTAATATATTGTACTAGTTTTTGGTGTAGAAGTTAACTTGTTATAATTTAATAAAAGGGACATATAGCAAATAAGCGAATCTCGCATCCCTTTAAAGCAAAGGGCGGCTCCGTTGATGCCCCTGAAAGATGCCTTTTCCTCTACACGTTGGCTAAGCTTGGCAAAGGCTAGTTAAACCAAAGGCAGGAACCAATGGGACCTAGTGCATTAGGTCTGATTGGTTCCTGCCTTTGGCAAGGTAAAATTCGTGTCCAGAAGATTAGCCACCATGCTAGGGGTGATCATGGAGCCGCCTGTTACTTTAAGTTTAATTAGCTAGTATCATTTTACCTCTCCGAGTGACGATGACGTCACGGAGAGGTATTAAACTGGACGTGTCTGTGTGTGTCTGTTACCGCGTTCGGATTTGTCAAATCGGAGCAAACATGTTCGCAGAAAGCAATATTAGCTTCTACCAAGAATTAATTTACTATAAGAATGCCTAAGCCACTAGATTTTACGCTTCTACTCTTACGCCGGTGTTAGTGGACAAGTAAGCCCCACCCCTTTCATGTCCGTCATTGCTCTGCGCTTTCCTATTGGATCCCGTGGGGATAGGTCATACAGACGCGATTGACGTATTCCGAATAGAGAAAAAAATCCTCGAGCAATGTAAACAGAAAATGGAGGCTGCCAGCGGTGCTGAAACGGTTAGGGAATGGTTTTTAATTGCCATTAACAAGTTAGTTAAAGGTTTTGAACCTAATTTAATGGATTTTGAATACGTGTCTCTACGTGAAAATCGTTCGTTCTATAATTGTTTCTAAATCGAATCAAGTGTACTATACTTATGATTTCGTGAGTTCCAAAAACCAAACCAAGGCTTAACGAAAAGGTAAAAGAGATAGATAGTGGAAAACATAGAGTAAGATAAAATATTAAGTCCCGCCTTGGTTTCCAGCCTCCCCCCACCCATGAGGGGGGATTGTCGACTATCACGCGCGCACCGGACGCCTTTTTAGGCCTTCTTATAGTAAATTCCTTCTTGCTTCTACTCCATTATCATCGTTAGGGTTAAGAAATACGCGGCGATCAGCAAGGGTTACGAGAAATTCTAGCCTCTCAATGCAGGGCTTCCACCAAAGGTTCACGCAATTTCTTATCATTTGTAGTGAATCAATCGCATTATATACCCTGATTTTCCAAAAATTTGTTAAAGGTCGAAGCATAAGCTTGAATTCAAACGTTAAGAATAGCTATGTTTAAAAAGATTTTTTAGGAATAAAGTTTCTTAAAATGATTTAACTATAATTAAGCTAAATTAATGACGATTAAAATAATTAACATCAATTATATTTATTTTATTATTTAAGAAAAACCTCCTAATTGCGTCTCAACTCGGAGAGCTATATTTGGGTTTCTCAACTTGTTAACTTGAGATATGAAGTTAATTCGAGCCAACATTTTTCAACTAAAAGATTTCAATTGATCGTTTTAAAGGCCGACTTCCAAAGAAAAGGGTTCTAGCGAACTGAAAACTGAGCACCGAGACTAACAATGGAGCGACCGTGCCTATTTTCGAAGCCCCGCTGGGGTAAAAGATGAAAGGGTTCTAGCTAACTGAAAGCCGTGCAATGTGGTTCTAGCGAACTGAAGATACGCAATAGAGAATTTCCTTCAGGGGAAAGCAAAAATTTGAGAGGAAATAAATTTAAAAGGATTTATATTGTTCATCCTCAGTTCGTTAGAACCACATTGCACTGCTTTCAGTTAGCGAGAACCCTTCCAACTTTTGACCCAGCGGGGCTTCGAAAATCGGCACGGTCGCTTCATTGTTAGTCTCGATGCTCGGTTTTCAGTTCGCTAGAACCATTTTCGCTGGAAGTCGGCCTTTAACCGAAATGTTTCATAGCAAAGATAATTTTGAGGGTTAAATCCAGGCGCTGAAAGCCACTATTATGGTAATACCTTAATTTAAAAGTACAAATTTAATAATATACTTACATATTTTTTAAAGCCTGAACAACTGGGTTTAGAATTTCTCCAATTACATTGCAGAATATCGGTTCATTCTTATCTTCAACACAAAAGAGACCAAAATGCTCAGTTACAACAATTCTGGCAATGTTAGTAAGGTTCATCAGACCTTTATCCGAGTAACTATAGTTTGCACTATATGGCCGTGAAATAATAATTGCACACCACAAGCCCACAACTCGAAACAAATTTATTGCTTGGGTGATTTTTATCCGAAATGTGAAACAGAGTTCATAAAAGAATGTGCGGCACAATTTGCACAAATTGTTATTCTCTTCATCAGAACAGCAAACCGGGTTATGGGACTCGCTTTACTATTAAAATAATTTACAAATAATTCTTGAAATCTGGGTTATTAAAAACAGATTCATTATATTAAAAAACGATCATCGAAACAGCAATTTTGAGTGTAATATTGCTGTACTTCTCATAAAATCAGATTCATCTCTCTTAATTTTAGCTTTAAACACTGTGTTGTACCAGGGATATATGTAATTTTAGAAGCAGGAATGGAGAACAGGGTAATCTGGGCGCACGTCAAAGTCCCGGACCCCCTTCCCCGGGACGGGGGGGGGTATCAAAGAAGAGGCGGGTCATAGCAAGAGAGGTAAAAAGGAACTACTAATATTTCGCCGTCCCCGTCAGCAACGTCATCAAAACGTAGTTTAAGTGAGGCAATATGATAATTTAAAACTTTCGTTATGTGTTGGAGGGAGGGGCTCTATACTGGGCAATGAATCGGACTGAAGTAAAGACTAACCGTTCTCCATTCCTACGTCTTAAATTAAATCTATCCCTGGTTCTACTCGTTCTCGTTGTATAGTTTATATGATAGCGCAAGTTGTATTAGAACCAGAGGGCTTTTCTACTAGCAGCTATTTTAAACGCCTGTTAATCCTGACAGCCTAATTCACTAATCATGTGACCCGGGCTAGTCAATAGTGGATATTGAAAATGAAACCAAGGCATAAAAATATTTATTCACAAAGCAAGTGACACTAAATAAAATCCCTTTATAACTTAAAGATTCAGTTGATAGAGAAATTGGTTTATGGTATACTCTAGTTAAGTTACTATAAATGCACTGAAATTCACCCGCTCATGAGAAATACTTTGTTTTCTACGCGCTTTCGCCATATGGTCTGGTTGGGGTAAACAGAAGTCTCGTTAGCTATATAATGATTCAAACTTTAATGACTTAAGAGTTTGGTCGCCAGAAACTAGTTTTTCCTTAACGCATGAAAATTATATCGTTAGTCTCGAGCACACAAAACACTTAATTCTATTTGTTAGTTTTGAAAGCATACGTATCTTTAACGATCAATGGAAAATTCTCTATAACAACGCAATTTTCATATTCAATAGCTTGCCTCCCATACGATCGAATCCCCATTAGATGGCGCCAGTCAAATTCAGCCGAAAAAATCAGCACTTCGGCAGATCTTGGATTCAGTCTTATGTGAATAAAAATTTCCCGGAAACACAAAGATTCTATCACTGACAGTAAAAATGTGATTAACTTATAACGATTGAGTGGTTACTTAAAATGAGCACTGAACCCAAGTATTTTGTAAAATATTAAGCAAAATGTATGGTTTACAAGAACGAAACATTTTTAAATCATAGAAGTGTACCTTTATGAAGCGATTCGCTAATATTTAATTTTCTTTTTTAAATCATATGCATCACGAAAGACTGTTTCCGGTCAGTTTATATTTACTTAATTTATTCCATAAATAATCATACGTACTCTTTGTTTATCACAACAAAGAGTTTGATTTCATTGAAATAATCAATTCAATTTATAGCATTAGTAGGATAAGAATATATGCACATGTCCTATTAAGAGATACAGTGCATTTTTTTACCCTAGGTCTCAAAGACACCTACCCTAAACTAACCCAACCTAATCTGATTAGATTAGTAGATTTATTTTTAGAAGTAGGAATGGAGAACGGTTGGTATTTACTTCAGTCCAACTCATAGCCCAGTATAGAGCCCTTCAACACGTAACGAAAATTTTAAATTATCTTATTGGCTCACTAGCATGCAACTTTCACTAAAGTTCAGTCCTGTTTCGGGCCAGATGTTATTTGAACATCAACGCGGAAATAAATTCTAACTCAGTTATAATATGTATTTTACACATAACGCAGGTTTTTTTGTTCCTTATAATTTTGAAATGAGGTTACCTCTAATCTAGTGTACAGCTTTCTCTCTACAGACCGGAAACCAGTTAACTGAGTCGAACAAGGAGTACTGAGCGCAAAAGCTATGTTTTGCCACAAGCCGTACCTAGATTCAGAGCGCTTTTTGAAACGTTTTGAAAAAAAAAAAATTAAATAGAACAGAGCTAGTGCGAAATCGGAACTCTATGATAGTGCAGGGACGACGCTATTGTTATAAGCTAAGTTCTTTACTAAAAATAATTTCTGATTCGTAAGAACCTGTAATGTAAGAGTTTTTCTAATTGCATCTACAATATTTCAGAAGAAACAAGCAAGAGAATTTTCTTCTTGGACCCTAATGCGTTAAGCTTCTCGGCTAAGTAATAAATAAATAAATAAATGAAAGCTTTTATTGGGATCAGCGATCTCAGGTACATAGTCTGATTTTCAGTCGCGTCCTAGAGAACGAAAAAGAGCTGAAAGCGTCGATTGAACGAATCCGTAAGTTGTAACTAGTTTTCCAGTAGAAGTTTATAGCCCACTGTCTTCATCTTCACTGAAAGACCTAAATAAATGGCAAATTATAAATTTTATTGGGTTGAATATTCTTTAACAACTTATAAATAGACACATAGTTACAATTTGAAATATTCACTATTTTGCATAATGTTTCGAATAAATGAAAACTACAACTTTTCTTTTCATTTAATTTTTTTTTTAAATTCTGAAGAAACCATCAGAATTCGCAACAGCCTTTCTCTTTTCAGTCCACTTGATTGATTGAAAAATATTGTCGCGCTGAAAGCCGCTATTGTGAGTGGACTCGTATCTTCTGACGAAAATCAGTAAAGAATTAAAGGTGAGTAAAATGTGAAGAAAAATAAATTTTCTCTGTTAAAAGTTTGGCTATTTTGTTTTTAATGTGGTATGAGATAAATTCTATAAACGAAAAGAAAATTCAGAAAAGAAACCGTGCTGATTACTTTAATTTTTTTTTCAACTACAAACCTTAATGTTAATCTTTATGGAAGTTAGCATTAGCCTGATGTTACAATCATAAAATTGTCGAGTGAAACTTATTGTTTTTATGTTATTTAAGGTAGTACTGATTAAGTACGCTCCTAGGTTCAATTTCCATTATTTTTTATCCTTATCTATCTAGAATTTGATTTTAATGGCACTCGGTCGTTGGTATATGGAAATCCGCTTAATCCTTATCAAGCGATAAGAACACAATTCAAACATTTTTCTATAGCAACAGAATAAACATAGTTTAGAACAATGGAATTTTATAGTAAACCATATTGATCTAGATCTTTATTTACATCAGGCGAAATGGACAAATGTTTTTGGTGTACCTTCCTCTTCGTCGGTAGCGTTTTCATGGTTAGCGCTTGCAAGTCACCAAATATCGTGTTTATCGTCGCCGATGATTTAGTAAGTGTTTTCGGGATAAATTTTAACTAGTGTTTTAAATAATGACAGTTTTAATGGCAGAGAGAAAACAAACCAAGGAAGTTTTTGTTTAATTTAAATTGTTAACAGAAAAATATTTTCAACACTGTAATAAAAACTTTCGGAAGCCAATGATATCCACGGTTCTCGGAAGTAGTTACCAAGTTGCAATGTGCTGATATTGAATAAGATATTTCCGTAGACTAGCAAAATATACTTATAGTTGCATAATAATAGTTTTAATTTTAGTGTAATAGGCCCATTTTTTGTTGGTTCGCATCCGCTTCCATTGACTAAAAAATGAGTAATGGAATAACACAATAAATTTAGAAATATCAGTCACTTTTATGTGATAGTATTAGGTTTACCTTTATTCAAAATAATGTTCTCAGAATGAGAAAACTAAAAATATCTTTTCCGAAAATCCAAAAAAAAAAAAACGAAACTACTAAGATTCAACTGGATCAAAAGTCGTTTCGTTAATTGAATACTTGAAATAACACCAAAAGAAAAATCGGATTATTTTATTTCATCAAATTAAAAAAAAACGACCTAAAATTTGCCTACAAACACTGCAAGACTAACAACGGTTTATCTAATACCAAAAACCGGATTAATGTAAAAAGAGCGTTGAACATACCAAATTCCCTACCAGGAAAATGAATATAAAAATTTGACCACTAGAAGTCGCTGTATACAAAGTTTGTGGGTGGAGCCAAAATATAAGCATACCAAGTGTCTCATTGAGTATACGAGGATGGTACCAGAGGCTAAAGCTATGATCCAACGTTCTTATCACAATAATCCGTTTTTGCTAATATTCCATCATCCTAACAGGGCTGGAATGATGTCAGTTTTCACGGTTCACCACAAATTCCTACTCCAAATATTGATGCTCTCGCTTCTGATGGTGTTATTTTGTCCAATTACTACGTCAACCCCATCTGCACGCCTTCACGAAGCGCCCTAATGACTGGCTACTATCCAATACACACTGGCAAGTAGTAAATCTTTAGAAAAATAATCATTGCCTATGCCTTTATCAGTGTGTGCAGGTCTCGTATACATTCATTTCATTCTGAAATTATAATAAAACCATGATAAAATTCAATCAAATCTTTAGTCACCATCCAAAAATTAAAGATATGAGTTGAAAGAATGTACTTTATTGGTGTTAGTCAGTTTGAATATTTCCCATTTATTAAAATAACATGAAAAAGAGGACGTCGCTTTTTACTCCGTGTGGTTATGTGATAACCAACGGAGTGATGCGCTGATACCCAGTTATTTAGTTTGTACTCCGTGTGGTAATGTAATAACCAACGGAGTAATGCGCTGATACCATGTTAGTAAGTTCGTTAGTGTAATTCATGCGAAAAGGCTGTGCACGTGATTCCATGGATATTACAGTCGAAAAGGGGACTGGTAAAAATTACCGCTTTGATAGTTCAAAAGTCGTGGCACGAGGACGGTTTTGAAGTTCAGTACAATGCTCAGGTTCTAAAAGGAGTTGTGAAACGTATCTTATAAGAGTTTGTAGAGGTGTAGAATCAATTTTAAACTCTCAAGTCCTAGAAATGAATAATTTCGCATTTTTTGATAGTACCGTATGGGTGTATATTGTCTCTGACTGTATAGTGTATGCGAGCCACTGAATAGCCTTAGATTGTTGTTGGGTGCTGTCAGAAGAAAATAGGGGAAGTGGGTAGCCGTAGCCTTGAGCCATACAAGTCGTCCAGTGATTCTCACTTACAATGGTCGATTCCCCTACCACCCTTAAAATTTGAATCTGGCCAATCGGCGCGAAGCATAAAATAGTACCAGATTTCATTGCGAACGCCACCATGTAGCGAACTGTGGAACTAACTTGTGTAGTCTGCTTATATTTCTGCTGTGCTTCAGAGTTAGGGTTACGTCAGGCAACGGGTTAATGCGGATATTGGTTTAATTAAGGACGAAAATTCGGTTATTTAATAAAATGAATGTCGTTAAGAGTACGCAGTGTGATTTAACGTACAAGGAAACTACCGATAAGAAAACTCAGGCTGTGTTGAAAGGAAAAGTAAGATCTACCCAAACCAATCCTCATGTTAAAAATCAAACTACAACAACTTGGATACAACTTTATTACTTTGAACTCTTCCCTAACACAGTTTAAAACTTCGGACCAGTTAATTTTTTCCCTGGAACTTAGAAATACAATTGTATTTAAAAATAAAGACATATTTTAAAATAAGTTATGAATTTAGTACTTACCACTCGATTCCAGCCTCTGCCATTCTGCCTGAGTGCCTCACTGCCTCTAGCAGACGCCTCTAGTCAGTTGGAAGGCGTAGGACCGTACTATCCACAGAAACACGTCATTCGTGTGTTAATGCGCGTAAAAATCCTATCTCTCTTCACCCCCACGGGGAGGGAAATGGCGCGAAAAATCCGTAAACGGGACGCCTCGCGAAGTTGCCCAAGCTACCCACTTCCCCTATTTTCTTCTGAAATTACGCAATTTCTGTGAAAAGTTCGGTTTAGGTATTATCACATACATCCCACCATCTAAGGTATTAGAATTTCATGTTCATTTTAAGGTATGCAACATGATGTGATCTATGCTAGTGAGCCGTGGGGCCTTCCTCTAAATTTCACTATACTACCACAGTATCTGAACAAATTGGGGTATGAATCACACGCAATCGGCAAAGTAAGTTAAAATACTTCCGAAATAATCTATTACAAAATTTGAAATTCTTTTTTTTTTATTATATTAGTGGCACTTGGGATTTTTTCAATGGGCTTACACTCCAACGTACAGGGGATTTAAGAGTCATTTCGGTTATTATCTTGGCCACGAGGGCTATTACGATCATACTGGACACGAAGTAAGTTTTTCTTTGTAGGAAAGGCAAACTTTAGCTTTTAACGCTGCCATAAAAAGAGGACGCTATTTCTTTAACAGCAGTTTTGAAAAAAGCCGGTGTTTTTTTGGAATCGTGGTTGCTATTTCGAGAACTGCTGTTACAAGGTGGACCACTTAACCTATTTTTTTTAACATTCTTCAGAATAACTTTTATGGATATGACCTGCGAGACAACGAAAGAGTCAGTATAGAAAGTGGAGGACAATACGCTACAAAAATATTTACTGAAAGAGCGGTTCGAATAATAAAACAACACAACACCTCAAAGGTACATGAACTATATCAGTACATTATATGAAACATTGGCATAAAAGCCCGTATGCGTTACTTGTGTCTAATACATTGGAAAATTTCGCTAAGCCTTGTATATCGTTTTCAAATTTAGTACGCTTTAAAAATTGATAGAATACTGTCACGTGGTAAATGAATACAGTCATGTAGATTTAAAAGGCCATAGGGACTTTTAAGATCCACATTTATTTTGAACTGTCTTACGTCTTGTAGATTAACCGTTTAGAAGCAGGAATAGAGAACAGGGTATATTAGGCGCACGTCAAAGTCCACGACCCCCTTCGCCGGGACGGGGGTAAGAAAGAAGAGGCAGGTCATAGCGACAGAGGTAAAAAGCAACTACGTGTTTTTCGCTGTCCCCGTCAACAACGTCATCAAAACGTAGTTTAAGTGCGGCAATAAGATAATTTAAAATTTTCGTTACGTGTTAAAGGGAGGGGCTCTATACTGGGCTAAGAGTCGGACTGAAGTAAAGACTAACCGTTCACTATTCCCGCTCCTAAAATTACATGGATCCGTGACTAAGCTAAAGTTTACTTTTTTCATTAAAAACAAAGATGTGTTTAGAAATATAATAGTTTAAATTAATTTCAGCCTCTTTTTCTGTACCTTTCTCACCTGGCTGTTCACGCTGGAAACGACTACGCAATCCTTGAGGCCCTTCCTCAATATTTAAGGTTTTTTAGCAACATTCCGGACGTAAGAAGACGATTATTCGCGGGTCTGAACTTTTCATTACAGTCAGATACCTTTTTCGAGATACTTATAGAATATTTTACACTAATTTTAGGAATGATTGCCGCCTTGGACGTTTCAGTGGGACGAGTCTTTCGAGCTCTCAATGAGATGAAAATGCTTGACAACACCATTATCGTTTTCACAACAGACAATGGAGGTGCTGCCGGGGGAATTGATAATAGCATTGGATCTAACTATCCTTTGAGGGGAACCAAATACACGTTATGGGAGGGCGGAGTCAAAGGCACTGGCGTAGTTTGGAGTCCCCTGTTGGGAAGTCCACATGGAGCCAGGCGGCCTCAAATGATGCATATGGTTGATTGGCTTCCTACTTTGTATGAGGCAGCAGGTAACTACATATGCTTTATCTACAAATTATCCAGGGTTGGCACGCTGGTATCCAATCCGGTTTTTTGCAACTGGATTAAACCGGTTTAAACCACGTTGAAAAATCCACCGAAAAAATCCGGATTATTTGTAAGACTATAATAATAGAGTACAGGGGAGGAGCGAAAAAGCGAGATGGAAACATGGAAGGCATAGTTTTAGCCACCTATCCGTCCCTCTTAGTTACATCGAAATGGTCTATTCCTGTATTTTGTGGGTTAGTTAGACGCAACCTCATCCCCCTGTTCCACCTGAAACTCGTGAAACTGAGTTGCATTTTTGGCAACGCTAAAATGTCGCTTCGGACCTCACGTTTAGAAAAATCCCGACCCGACCCTGCCCTATTTATGGAAGATATAAAAAACCCCGACCTGACCCACATATTTTAAATAAATTTTTCCAACCGGACGTGACCCGGCCGAGACCGATTCGGGTCGGGTCGAAACATTCTGAAAAAATCTGAGTTGAATCGTCATATCTTACCCTTGAAAGGCCAAGTTACCATAGTCCTAAATTCTTAGGCTTTCGTTTGGCATTTTCGTAGTTTTTGTATAAGTGTACTTTTGGCGACTTAGAGTATTGCGGATTAATATGAAGAGCGATACATTGTAGGGGTGAATAACAAAGTGTATTTTTTAGGGCAAAATGGAATTTGAGCCCTTTTTATCTGATTGTGGACCTCACAAAATTATGATTTATTAAATAACTACACTTTATTTTTATGTTATTAAGATGGAAATCCAAAGAATCTTGGAAGCATTGACGGCGTTAGCGTTTGGAGATCGTTAGTCAATGGTTCCATTCCTTCGAAACGGAAAGAAATTGTCCTTAACATTGATCCCATTCTTAAAATGTTTGGCATAAGATATAAAAATTATAAATTGTTGAGTGAAGGCACTTTTAGCGAAAACTATAATTTTTGGTAAGATAGTGTATGAATATTATAATACAACTACAAGGAATCAGCTCCTTCTATTCGCCATACTCTTCTTCTGGAAGATGTGACTTAGATAATGGACGGTGAATTATATAATTCACCGTCCGTGTAGATTTACAATTGAATTCCCTCGAGAAGAGAGAAAATTTCGAAAAACTCAGCCACGACCAAGACGCAGCTTTTCATTAAAGCACCCCAGCGGTATATGGGCCGTAGTATAGAAAATCTACGAGGGAAACTGGCATATATGGAACAGGGGAATGAAATTATATAAGGGAACTGCACCTCTCCGCGTCTATTCCGTTACCCTGTTCGCTGTAACGAAGCAAGTTGGTTCCTTGCAATTGTATTATTATCTTGAAATAATGTGAAGATTAATAAAAATACAAAATAGGTTTGGACCATCGGGAAGAGACAATGAAAGCAGACCCATTTTCCCTAAATTGCCATATTTGGCCAGTAATTCAATGGTAGCACAAACTATTCGAGAAATGGGTAGGCCTTTCAAAGCACCGTCTTTAAATTGGTACTTGGAAAATGAAATTCAATGTGGACCGAATGTGAGCAACGCCTGTGATTCAAAAACGACGCCTTGTTTATTTGATATTGTTAATGATCCTTGCGAGTACACAAATTTAGCAAGCACCCAACCCGATGTAAGTGTTCTATCGCATTGAAATACTAAGTGTGCATGTATAATTGTGTCCAGTTCGTGGTAATATCGTTAAAAGAAAGTACCAGTCCGGAATTTTTCTTGTTTACGATAAAATACTGCATATTTTGAGTAGGCACCCTGAACTATATTTACGATTACTCTTTATAAATACGTGTTTTGTTATAGAATATAAAGTAGTTGTCGAGCTGATTATATGTATATATGAGTGGTTTTGTGGAATCAGATGCATGAAAAAGCACAACTAATTGAGATCTTTACACTATTCTTAGCTATGTAATTTGAAGAACAGGTTGAGTTGCATGGGAGCTAATTTCTCTTGAGTCTCGTCGCTATAGTTTCTTTATCTACCTGTTCTTAGTTTTAATTCGGAATAATGGAGAATGCGGACTGCGACAGACTTCTTGTTCGTAAGTCCTGCGCTTTAGCGAATTTGGTGAGATTTAACACGCAGCTACCACATTTAACTTTAATAATATAACCGAATCGCCTTATGGTTGTATTGTAGACAGAGTAAGTCCCTTAAAAACTCTACATTTCCCAGTTAACGGTTGTATAAAAAAATGGCTCCATAATACCAATTTGACAAATTTCCATAAATATCTGAAATTCTTAATATCACCAGCATTTATTTGTGAATAATATTTCTATTACTCAGGTTTTAAAGCTTCTACAGGATAGAATCGACTACTTTTCCAGTACAGCAGTTAAGCCTTTAAAAGTTCCTTCAGATCCACGAGCAGATCCCAAAAACTTTAACTTCGCATGGACGCCGTGGTTGTGATTTTCCATGTGTCAGCTATCAGTGTACCAATGGACAAATTTCCTACTTATGTTTAAGCAAAGTAAATCGTCATCGGGTATTTAATTAGTTTCTATACTAAACTATAACTTTTATAAAGCAACATTAAATAAATGAGAGTTTTCAAAATTTTGCACTTTTCTCTACATAATATATTGCAAATTATTCAAACAATTTTGAGTTGCTGTCCCATTGGGCCGTTTTCCATTGGACCGTATTTACCATTGTACCGCATATAGCCAAAATGTGTGATTTGATAATCATTAAATTTTCAATGCAATTTAACTGCTTTCGAATTTCGACACAGCAAAAGAATGATTAGGTTTTCAAGTGCGCTTCACACCCCGAAACGTAATATAAAATACTTTTCATTTACGAGTTTTTAGTACAATTCCGTGAATTTTTTGCGTATGTGTGTTCACCGTTTAATCTATAATTCAGTAAAAATGGCGTAAGTGACATAATCTATAACGGAGACTAACACAACTACAGTTTTACTTATTTCATGAAAAAGTAAGAATATTTGAAGACTTCTCAATATATTTTTATTTCAATAAAGATTAACATTATCTATAGAACCCGTGTTTAGTCTATTTTATCCAAAAAAGCATTTGCTTATTTAGTTGCATTGTCGTCTGCTTTAACAACAGCTACGGGTGTATCATCTTTGAGTTCCTTCTCTGCAGGTGCATCTTTATTTGGTTCTTCGTTAGGTTGTGAAGAAGGGTTGTTATTTTTCCTAGCATTATTCAAGCAAGTCTATGAAATAATGTGAATGAAAACCACAATTAAGTTAATATATTAGCTATATCCAGCCATAATTATAATTCATTATGTCACCTGGGCTGCTTTTATTTCTTCATTCTGAAATAATATCGTTTATATTTTTATACGTATTTTAAATGTTTTATAAAATATACACATTTTAAAACTTTATAATATTAGGTTTATATCGTGGTTTGAGTCTAGTACTGGGAGGATTTTCTTAGTTTGAAGCTAGTACTGGGTGGAGTTTCTTAGTTTGAAGCTAGTACTGGGTGGAGTTCCTTAGTTTGAAGCTAGTACTGGGTGGAGTTTCTTAGTTTGAAGCTAGTACTGGTTGTAGTTTCTTAGTTTGAAGCTAGTACTGGGTGGAGTTTCTTAGTTTGAAGCTAGTACTGGGTGGAGTTTCTTATTTTGAAGCTAGTACTGGTTGGAGTTTCTTAGTTTGAAGCTAATACTGGTTGGAGTTTCTTAGTATGAAGCTAGTACTGGGTGTAGTTTCTTAGTATGAAGCTAGTACTGGGTGTAGTTTCTTAGTATGAAGCTAGTACTGGGTGTAGTTTCTTAGTATGAAGCTAGTACTGGGTGTAGTTTCTTAGTTTGAAGATAGTACTGGGTGTAGTTTCTTAGTTTGAAGCTAGTACTGGGTGGATTTTCTTAGTTTGAAGCTAGTACTGGGTGGATTTTCTTAATCTAAAGCTAATACTGGGTGTATTTTCTTAGTCTAAAGCTAATACTGGGTGGATTTTCTTAGTCTAAAGCTTTAGGCATAGATGTTTCTGTCTCATAATGTTTACGATTTAAACAAAGGATGATCTGACAAACACTACACAATGTTAATGAACTAAGTTTTGCTGACCATTTTAAATACCACTGAATCAGGTCAATAAATTTATTTCGTTAGATCATTGGGACATGACGTAACGTCTGTGCTTCAAAACCACCCAGAGTTTATTAGTTGCTTATATAAATATTTAAACTATTTTCGTTGCAAGCGTTAGAACATTTTGGAGCCATTGCTATCTTTCTTTTATCCTCATTTAGAAGTGTCATCTATCGACTTTCAAGTGTAGTCTCTTTCTTTTTAGATTATGGTAGAAACATTTCAGATATTTTTAGGCTTAATTTCATATCTTTATTTTAATACACTACTTTAAAAAATAATGAATACACTAGTATTCAATATGACAATAACTTACCTTTAAATCTTGATTTGGAATCTAGAAATAAATGATATGATATATTAAAAAGATATTGCATACTTAAGGCGTTTTCATATTTGAAAAAAAATTGGGAGAAGCGCGTATCCAGAACCCTTTGCCTATTACGTCACTGAAAGAGCAAGCGTACGACTAAGCTTCAAGAAATTTCATCAAAAGTGGTGTTTGAAGGGCAATAGGCTCTTAACTAATCATTCATCGTATACGACACAATGTGCCAAAAAAAAAAAGATGAAACACTATCTGTGCGTACGTCATGAAAAAAACTTTTCTCTGTGACATAGTAGGCAACAGGGGAAACAAGGGCCCAAGACTAGAAGTTTGGAGGAATATTTATAGATAGCCTTATTAATTAAAACATTACCCCAACTTTCTTGAAACTTTCATTAATTTCATTTCTTAGAGTGCGAAGTTTCGTTCTCATCTAAGAAAAGCAGAAATTGAACAATGAAATAACCTTATATCTAAGAAAGTTCCAAAGAATAGCTCCATCTGAGCTGTTTTGTAGTGGTTCGTCGGAAAGTTGATATAAAAATACAACAATAAGTATGACAATCAAGAAATTACGTTAGCGATTGTGTGTTTCAAAGGAAAACTTCGTTTCCGCCACTGAACTTGTTATTTGTCGAAACTTACACCGAGTGGCTCATCAAAACTTTGCACGCAAAACTTATATTTTAACAAGCCTTTCTTAAGAAATTTAGTATTACCAGGGATAGATTTAATTTTAGAAGTAGGAATTGAGAACAGAGTAATCTGGGCGCACGTCAAAGTCCCGGACCCCCTTTCACGGGACGGAGGGGTATGAAAGAAGAGGCGGTTCTTAGCGACAGAGGTAAAAAGGAATTAGGTATTTTTCGCCGTCCCCGTCAGCAACGTCATCAAAACGTAGTTTAAGTGAGCCAATAAGATAATTTAAACTTTTTGTTACGTGTTGGAGGGAGGGGCTCTCTACTGGGCTATGAGTCGGACTGAAGTAATTGCTAACCGTTCTCCATTCCTATTTTAAAATTAAATCTATCCCTGGTATTACAACAAATGACACTGTCATAATTATTGTTATTATGCTAATTATTGTTATTATGCTAATTATTTTAATTTTAGAGTAGAAGTTCTCCCTTACCTCTTTATCCATGCATATTATACTTTTTAAATCGTCCGCTATTTGAACAGTTTTCAGAGCCTCAACTATACTGGAGTACTATCGAAACAAAATTATTTCAACACTTTCATCAGGATTAATTGTAAATATTAAAATCGAATCTAATAAAGCTTACAGGTGTCATTGTGTTAGCACAGCTCGTTATTTCTTTATCATCTGAAATTTATGGTATTTAGATTAATTTCTACTTTTAGGACCACCCACATATAATGAATTGAATATATTTTGGTACTTTATAAAATCAAAAATAGAAGATATTTTATCTTAAACGTATGAAAACGCTTCCGATAATTTTATATAAATTAACAAAGGTACGAAAGTTGACGTGCTAAGCCTAAGGCGCATTTTTGGTTACTAATTATTAGTAATTAATAAAATAATGGTCAATTGGTAATCGAATTTACAAGTTGGATAACGAGTAGACGCAACCTTTTGCATTGTTTAACGTGTGTTGTTGTTGCTTTGATTGTTACCACAGAATTGAATTCACGCAATTAGAGTTATTACTTCTACATATTTAATTACACCACGAGCACTATTAAAACCCTTACACATTTTCCCTGCATAACACCAAAAGTAAATAGATATTAAAACAAAAAGTATACTTCATTAACAATTCCCTGCCTTTGGCTCTAGACGACATGTAAACTGAGACGCTATCTTGACGTCATAGGTTTATAGAAAAAAGTTCATGATGCTGTCTGGCGATCCAAACGTTAATTTTTGGTACTAGAGCTAGCATCTGGTACTTTATGAGCCTTATCACGGCTTGTTCCCAGTGCCACGGTCGGGAAGGTAATCATACCCAGAGGGGGTCGACACTATTCTGGGATAAAGGAGGGCTTCTCTTACTACACGGCGCGAGCAAGTTTCAACGAAGTGTACTTTTTGTTTTTAAAACTATATACTTTTGATAACACCTACGCGTTTAACCCCAAAAATGCTTCGGTTCAACGCAGATTTTTGGATTAGGTAATAAAACATTATTTTTGGAAAATACTCACCGCAAATAACAGCATATGTTAGGAGATTAATCGCGTGCCACTTTTGCATTTTTTTGAAATGCTCCTGGCCCCTGCCTCTTTTTTTATCTTCAGCATTGATAGTCAAAAATGCCAAAGTTAAAAATACAAAACTGATTTTGAAGAGAGAAATCATGTTCACGATTCAATCTCCGTTTACTTGGAAATGTATTTATCATTACGGCAAAAACGAAAAACTCTTGAATAAGTCATCAGTAAATTAATGGTGATTCTATTTGCTCACATTTCAAATTAAACAAACAAGTTGGGAAATCAAAGTAAACCTCTCCGATTCGAGACGTAACAAAGAGGTTTTTCTTAAATATAATTGATATTAATTATTTTAATCGTCATTAATTTAGCTTAACCATAGTTAAGTCGATTTTAGAAACTTTATTCCTAAAATCATTTTAAACATAGTTATTGTTTACGTTTGAATTCAAGCGTATGCCTCTTTAACAATTTTTGGAAATTTAGGGTATATAAGGCGATTGATTCACTAAAAATGATAAGAAAACTCACAATTGCGTGAACCTTGGGTGGAAGCCCTGCCATTGGGAGACTAACCCTAGCCGATCGCCACGTAAATCTTAATTCTAACGATGATAATGGAGCTTTCTGCGAACACATTTGCTCCGATTTGCCAACTGCGAACGCGGTGACAAACACACAGACACATCGAGTGTAATACCTCTCCGTGACATCACCGTCACTCGCAGAGGTAATAAAAAGCAAAACTCTTCTTATAAACTTTCCTTATTGGATCAGCATTTAGCCTTTATATCGTATTAACAAATACTTCGTTTCGGCAAATATTAACTTTTATTTTTCCTATACATTACGATATAATCTACATTTATATACGTAGAAGTTCTGCCTAAGCGATAATGAACACCCAGCCTGAACTACCCTACCTATAGGCTTGAAAATTGCACGGTCGTTATTCTTTAGTAGTACAAAAAAAAAGAAAAATATTACAGATTTTTCAAGTCCGAGAGAAACCCTATTAAATTATTTAGCAATAAATAAACATCTCCAATTTTTCCTGGTTGGAATAGGCTGACATTTTGCTAAGACACGAGACTACCTTAATTTGATCTTAGCTGCTACGTAGTGAGCATGTTTGATTAAACAACAGGCATAGTTCTCGGGACTGCGGACTACTCTGACCTTTTACTTCAAAATTCTTTATAAAGAAACTTCGTATTTAGTCCAAAGTAGTAGGTTAGGGGTGTTTTAATATTGGCCAACCACTATTGCTATGGGAGGCGAATTGTTAAAATTGTATCACTACAGACCTAGTTTTGTATGGGAACCAGCAATGCTGAAAGGTTGAGCCTAAAAACCAGGATGTTATATGTTAGGACTTAGGACTTATCGCGCCACAACAACAGAGGGTTGCAAACATCCATCGGGGCTACATGTCGAACGTTAAAGCGACCTTCATCACAATAAACATCATGACCAGCTCAAGTCGGCAACGTTTAGGTATTGCCGGTACCTTTGAACTTATGTGAGAATAGGTTTTCAGCACAAATTAACATTAAACCAATTTAATCATGTTACTTAAGGTACGAGTGAAATAAATGACCACCTTCTTCATCTAACGAATCTTTAGTCTATTGGACATAAATGATTTATTTTTTCTAATCCATGTAAAAATGAATTTCTACTAGACATTACACGTATATTATTAAATATGGTGATTTAAACCTTCAGATCTCAAATGTTAAAACGTGATATTCAGTTTACCTAAATCAAACTTCTTGTTGGTGCGATGGATCCTTGCATATTCCATCGATACATTTCCAGCCTTGACCCTAATGAAAGAGTTTTTTAATTGTAGCAAGTCATAGCGCAAGAAGATAATACCAAAAACGGATTTATGCAAGAAGAACGTTGAAGGTAGCAAATTCACTACCCATCATCGCATACTTTATTGAGAAACTTCGTCTGCTTATATTTTGACTCCACCCACAAATTCTGTATATAGTCAGATTTTGTGGGTGGAGTCAAAATATAAGCAGACGAAGTTTCTCAATAAAGTATGCGAGGATGGTACTAGAGGCTAAAGCTACGATCCGACGTTCTTAGTACATAAATCCGTTTTTGATAATACCAAAAAGTGAATGAGGTGAAAGTATTAAAATGGCTTGTGTTAAAAGCGCGGCCATCTAAATTTCGATGATCTCTATTGTGTTTATATGCTAAGAAATTCACGCATGCCCAGTAGAACTCTATTTGATTGAACATAAGATCCATTTAAGCCCCGCCCTTAATTAACACATTGTACATCCATTTAAATGTTTCGAAAAGTAAATATTTTGACAGTAAAATATTATTGAAGTCTTACGCAAGATCTTCCATTCTTGACAGTAGGTACAATTCTCTTCAGGCCATCTCCGACGCAAGTTATACCACACGAGTATTGCTAAAATCAATAGAATGACTGTAATTAACCATACTAATAATAAACATCATTTGTTAAAATATATTATTTTTTAATAAAAAATCAGAGGATAATCGAAAAGGAACGTTTGAAAAATAGTATTTTTGGAGCTTTGTCAAAGGGGGGGGGGGGCAAGCGTGATTCGCGCTAGTCGGTTTTTCAATTTTCCAGGCATCCAGTTCCATGGATGACAAAGCTAGAATGGACTCGATGGGGGAATAGGCTTAAAAATTATCGTAAATAATTCTGTCTCCTAATGTCTTCGTTATAAAGAGCAGTTTTTTTCCGTAAACGCGCTCTTTATAGATGACAAATTATTAACTTGTAATTGAAATGCAAATCACGCGCCGTCTGCTTCAGAGTTGCGAACAACCAAAATAGTTTAGTTATTTAACTTAATCACTTGATATATTTAACGAATTCAACTAAAACTGAACGGTAAGTTCAAGTAAGGTGCCCGTTGCCCAAGGCTCAAGCCGAGCAAACGTGGTTAATGTGGTTAAAAAGCACGCAATACCTGGTGAGGCTGCCGAGCTTGGATTTACGGAGTAGACCATTTGGGAAATTAAATATGAAAAACCAACACAAAGGGGCGAGGTCGTCTTTGGGGTATTCATCCTCACGCCAAGAAGCAACGCCAGACGGAGCCCAAGTTCACTACACGCGGAAGGCAAGCCATCTCGCACTGTCTCTAGCGGTGCTCTTTTCGAGAGGGAAAATATCCCAAAGTATGTTAGTTTCACTGTATGTTATTTATCTTTGCCTTTGACATAAGCAGACGCATTGACAGTTTTTAGGGGCTATATTTTCCAGCATTATTTTACTTACATAAATAGCTACTAGCTTCACTCCACGAAGTACCCTGCGACACTTCCATACATTATCTGTGAACACGCAAGATCCTCCAAGACAACGCT
Organism: Phalangium opilio; assembly: GCF_054372755.1. Lineage (NCBI taxonomy): Eukaryota > Metazoa > Arthropoda > Arachnida > Opiliones > Phalangiidae > Phalangium > Phalangium opilio. The sequence goes on along the minus strand of NW_028324146.1, from coordinate 4,203,216 downwards.
AAAAAATTAGTATAATCACTTTTAAAATTTATATTTGTATAGATAAAGATATATAATTACAATTTGGGAAAATCAAATACTTCTCCGAATTGAGAAGAGTACTTAACTACCTATAAAGTGATTTACCTAGATATGCAAATATTACTCTTTACTGATAAGCTATTGGAGAAGTTAAAACAAGTTGAGAAACCAAAATGAACCTCTCTGAGTCGAGACGAGAGCTATCTACCCACTTATTTACCGGAATATGTGACCGCCACTATTAACTGTCGTTAAAATTTCAATACTGAATTATTCAGGCGTTATTAAAGGGGCTGACCGACCCCCTCTCCTTTTCTACCCACCCGCTATGTTAAGCTCTATGAGGAAGATCGTCGTTTGTCCCATGGTCCGAACAGCCCCTTTAAGAGTACAATTGACGGCTCGATTAGTCTGTAAACTCTATCCTATCGTTACACCTCAACAAAATTCTTAGTTATCCAGCATACTGGTTTTCATTTCTTTATACTAAAGATAAATTATCTCTAGCCGCTCAAAAAGAGAACATGCATTGTTGATGCAACAAAGAATGGAAGGTTGTCCTATCAGACTTATAACCGTGGCAATCTAATTGCAGTCATGATTTTTGGTTCTATCATGGTGGATAGTAAAGATGGGCCGATTCCGATACCAATATCGGTACCGATATTTGGCTAAACCGATATATCGGTATAGGTTTTAACCGGTATCGGAACATCTATAGAGATGGGCTGATACCAATGCCATATCGGTATCGGTACCGATATTTGGCTGAACCGATATATCGGTATCGGTTTAAACTGGTATCGGCCCATGTCTAGTGGATAAACAATAGAAGATTGGACCGTTGTTGAATTCAGTTTTCTTTAAAAATATTTGGAACTACTTCCGGCACTCTGTTTCTTGGTTGACACGTGGTTAACTTTGCCTTAATATCAATCCCCGCCATATATAGTGGGTAGAGAGTAAAACCGACGACATTTTCAACCAATAATTACACTTCTTAAACAGAAGTCATTCAGCTACTGAGGAAAACCGGAAATGAATAGAAAAAAAATACGCATGGGTAAGGTTAAAGTGTTAATTCTTCTACTGTATATGTATAATATAGAGAATATAGATATAATAGAACCATAGTTCTATTAGAGGACCTAGAATTATTCATTTAGATGTGTATCTATCTTTCAGCTTACTTTGAACCATTCAGACCTTCTCACAGAGGAAACTAAACAACGCCATTTTTTGCTTACGCCTAGGGTGACTTTAGATATAAAACAATCCGAGCAATACAATATTAATGGATGTAATATAATTAAGCGTCATTTTACATTTAATCTAGCTAAAAGGAAATCTATGTTTGGACTATATATAAATATAGTAAAGCTATATTAAAACGTGAACACAGCATTATAAATATTAATATCAAGAGATGTTCGAAGTGAAACAGAGATTCACAGCTACACAACTATACTAAAAGAATCGTAGTACCGAAACACGTTTACCATATATTAATTTAATATTTTGCAAAAAGAAAATATTTTATTTTCAGTGCAAAACTCTTCAGATATGAAATGTTATCGCTAAGGCTTATGCTTTGCTCTTTGGATAAGCAATAAATGTTTGTTTCTATATATTGAAAAACCACTCGTATCTACTCTAATTGAAAGTTACAACCGAAGCTTTAATTTTCATTTATCCTAAATCTACTTTTCTACTCTCTTTTTATTAACATCTTGTGGTAACGATGATTTGTAATTCTTCAATGGGTACACGTCTTAACTATGAAATGCGTGTAGTTTTTCGACATTAGATTTAATCTTCTTTACTCGTTCTATATAAAATTTGACGGGTTTGCCCGAATTGCCAACTGCCAACACGCTAACAGACACACTGACACGTCGAGTGTAATACCGCTCCGTGACGTCATCGTAACTCGGAGTGGTAATTAACGAATTAATCAAGCTTTTATCAAAGCTCTAATCACAACTACGATGACGTGTAAACAATATCCTCCTGTTACACCTAAAACAACAACGATGTTTTGCCAGCATGACTGTTAGCCTTATAGCTAAATTGTGTCTAGCCATATAAAAAGAGATTGCAATTAAGAGATGACCTTTAACTACCGCGATCTAGTTGCCGTCATGACACTTGGTTCTATTAAAGGACCTAAAAGTAACAATTTTGATGTGTATTTAACTTTCGGCTCACTCTGAACAGTTAAGGTCTCTTAATAGAAGACACAAAAAAAACTAAACACAAATATTGATTCATTTGATGACTTACAGATGGAACGTCAGGGAACTCGGAACGACAAATTCGTCCATCCTTTTCATTTTGAGGCTGGCCCATAGCGACTAATTTTCCAGACTGATGTAGACCAACGCATTGAAACCGGCACTCGTTATACATCTATATTTAAAATTTAAATTAGTATCGCAAAGCGTACTTTAGTAAATACACGTGGAAAATATCTCACCAATCCCTTAATATTGAAAGTGCTTTTGGGTAGATATTCTTTGCAGGCCGCTGTATACGCTTCAGGATGAGTAACAACAACACTAGTTTCTCCCTTTGGTGTCGTCAGGGTTTCATAACAACGAATTTCTGTTATAAACAGTGAGATGAAAAAATATAAAAACGTATATTCGAAAAAATATTATTCAATTATTTTTTAGTAGTAAACTTAAATCTACGAAGAGATATCTACACTAAGCCAGTCACTTCTATTCAGATCTGTACCTTCATAATATTTAGGAGGAATGATGGCTAACCCTTAGCTAAGGCACCAGAGGGAAATCTCTGATGACACAGCTAACCGGCAGGACGATAAACTAAAAATTGTCGTTCTGTGGTAAGCAAAAGGCCGGGTAACAATGTCATGGCAAAGGCAAACTACTTTTAACAAGTAGAGAGAGAATTTTCATTCTCTGCGCAAAAGGGTCTGTTACGTGGTGTAACCCCGGTGCCTCTGCCCAAGGCAGGGCCGAAAATAAGCACAGGACACTGGACATTGTCCAATAAAATTTTAAAATGTGCCATAGTTTTTTTTTAAACTAAGGGTGGTCACTGGACATTTTGACCAATAAATTTTTACGAAGTTTTGATAGCTTGACTATGAAAGTGCGACACTATTTTTGTACACTCCAGTGGACAATGCCCTATAAATTTTCTAGGTCTTTAAGAAATGCTTTTTATTTCCGGTCCTGGGTAAAACATCATGGGCTTAGCTTTGGCAATGGGCGGCCATGTTTGGTACCGCTATGGATCTATGGGCAAATTGTATGGGTGACGTCACACTAAGGCTTCTGAGATAGCTCTATACTGTATTTCCTTTGGAATAAAAAGGAAAATCTACCCTAAAACTCCTTTTCAAAGAACATACACTTGAAATCCATGAAAAATTTCTTACTAACCACTGAATAGAAGTCCAAAGAACAGCAGAGCTATGGGTACGAGATTTGTCTTCATGGTTCTTTTCTCAAATAATGAAGCATGTAAACTTGATGAGTTTTTCCGGTGAGTACAAACTTAAACTGTCAAGATAGAGAGACAAGTTGGAGCGAAGTCTGAATGTAATCGCGAATTTGGTATTTTTCAACAGTTCCATTATCACTCAAGATGCGTGGAATTTTAGAGATTCTTTATGAAATTTTAATTGCTTGAAGGGGCTTGTGGTGCTATCATATTAGAAAGAGTGAATCAACTCGGAGTAAAGAACTGGTATGGGTTTCATTATAGTTTGGGGTTCTTGACTTTCGTGCCGGGATTTTTATTTCCTTAAATATTTTATTTCCTTCTTAAAGGTAGAATGAAATGTTCAGATGAAAATTTCTTAATCGTTCTTTATTGTTAAATGAAATCAGAATCGTTACCAAAACCTACCAGTAAGCTTCCGTCAATTTTGTCAAAATTTTAGACGGTACAAAAGTTCAGGGCCTAAGCGTTATGCTAATTTTTCATAATCTAAGTATTTTTATAAAAACTGCCATATTGAACTTTAAACAATTAGCAACAAATTTTCTGCCAACTAAATGCGCTATACTTTCATTAAATGCTGGTTTATAAATCAAAAATTGGTGTTGGTCTTTGCGAGTCTTGTTTGAAAACTTCGTAAAAAGTATTTAAAATTAGATGAAAATGTTTCTTAGTCTTGTTTAATGATTGTGATTTTATTTTAGATACAAGAATTCAGTTCACATTCCAATTTTTACTCGAAAAACTAAGAGATAAATTTAAGAATAATAATGTACATAAGAACGGATGAGATACCCACAGATAAAAATATATTAAAGTTATCTATAATTGAAAACCTAACCAGTTGACCTTTTTTCGATTATAAGTTTTGTACTCAAATTGCCAATAAAATCTAGTTTTCCACTTCATCTGATAAATGGCTGAACGCGTCACTTCCTACACGTGATTGTTCCTTCAAAATAAAATTTCCATTTTAATTTTTACTACAAGTACATTACTAGGCAGTTTATTGCCGTGCTCCACTTCATCTGATAAATGGGTGAACGCGTCACTTCCTACACGTGATTGTTTCTTCAAAATAAAACTTCCATTTTAATTTTTACTACACGAAGTACATTACTAGGCAGTTTATTGCCGTGCTAAAAACGACTGTGGATGAGTCAGATTTCACGCAAACTCAGCTCTTAAGGTTGTCGCACACTAGAGGAAAAAAAACGTGACGCTGTTACTAGCATCAAAATCAAATTTGGGGGGAGGAAATATTTCGGCATCGGCGTCGGGAAGATTTCGCGTCGGTTCTGGCGATCTTATAGAGTACTCGCGCACTAGGTAAAAGCGCTGGTACCGAATGCATGTGAACGTGAATGCGCGCGCATCCGTTTATTTACATCTCGAAACTTTTCGTGTATCGATCGTGTTTCAGATTTCTTTTACTTTAATTTAATTTTTATTAATTAATCCACTTCTCATCCATTACTTTTCATTTGCCTATCTTTAAAAGTATTTAAAGGGAGGGTGAAGTAGAAAATCAAGTGATTTTTTGTCGATTCTTCTACTAATTATAAGGCCAGTCCGCATAGTCAAACACTCAGGAAATACTTCAGAATGATTTTAAAATTCAAATTAGGTTCAGATTTTAAGGATAATTTTAATCAAGGACTGCCGACCAATCGCATAACGCCCTGCCTTTTTGTTAACAAAATTCTCGTGGCACGCTCCATGCCTCGCGCCACGATTATCACATCGCGCGCGAATTTTATCAAATCTCGTGATAAATTTCATTCAACACGGAACGTGCCACGAGAATTTTGTTAACAAAAAGGCAGGGCGTTACGCGATTGGTCGGCAGTCCTTGTTTAAAATTATCCTTAAAATCTGAACCTAATTTGAATTTTAAATTCATTCGGAAGTATTTCCTGAATGTTTCACTATGCAGACTGATCTTATATTTAGTAGAAGAACCGATAAAAAATCACTTGATTTTCTACTTCACCCTCCCTTTAAAGCACAATCCACTAAAAATATATTTTTTTTAATTACATTAATTAGTTTCTCGTCGCCATCTAATTCCGTTTCATCTAATTTATTTCCCTCATTTTCTAAAATTATAGACGCTCTGCCATTTTTCACGAAAGAAAGCTAGGAAATAAAAACAACTCGTTCAAAACTTCAAAAGAAAGTGAGAAAAAAATCAAAGCGAGGTTTCATTTTTTCAAACGTGGTGCAATAGAAAAAATTCCGTAGCACCCGGCTCCAATTGGTTGAAAAAGTGAGGTATGCCTTGACGTCAGAGCGGTTGCCAAGAGGAGCGGCAAAAAGTTGGGGCTAGCTGAACTCGGGACAGAACAGGTTTTTGGTCCGAGCGCCAGATCGGCGACGCGAGCATAATTTTTTACTTCTATGTGTGCGATACGAGTTGCCTATAGCAGCAACGGATTTACTAGCGGCAACCGTTGCCGATACGAGAAACAGCCTAGTGTGCGACAACCTTTACCCTCGATTTTCTAATTAGTTCTTATATTTTTTGTTTCCCTGACCTTTAATTCTTGTAACCCCTAGGCTAAAATAAGTTGAAAGAGCAAGTTTTGTTTGGGTTTCCCAAGATAGGGAGTTCGTTCTGAGATCCAAGCAGTCCCGCTCTCTTTATTTGTCATCTCATTTTAAAGTAATTCAACGTATTTACAATATTACCTCTCCGAGTGACTATGACGTCACGGAGAGGTATTACACTGATCATGTATGTATGTGTCTGTCACAGGGTTTGCAGTTGGCAAATCGGAGCAAGCGTGTTGGCAGTAAGCAATTGTTGACTTTCACTCCCATCGCTAGGATTAAGAATCCACTAGGGTTGCGAGAAAAGTCTAGCCTCCCAATGGCAGGGCAGGGCAGGGCTTCCACCAAAGGTTCACGCAATTGCGGGTTTTCTTTTCATTTATTGTGAATCAATCGCCTTATATACCCTGAATTTCCAAAAATTGTTAAAGAGGCATACGCTAGATTTTAAACGCCAACAATAGCTATGTTTAAAATGATTTTAGGAATAAAGTTTCTGAAAACGATTAACTAGAATAAAGTTAAATTAATGAGGATTAAAATAGTTAATATTAATTATATTTATTTAATTATTCAAGAAAAACATCTTAATTGCTTCTCGACACGGAGAGGTTTATTTTGGTTTCCCAACTTGTTTTGTTTTGACTCAATTTTTCCATAATGCCCCGGGCTCTGAGTGTCGCCTCCGAACAGACTATTACATACTACGCAAAAAAAGTTAGTCCCTCAAGGTTCTAGGTGTCTCATTCTGTCTCAAAAATTCACTCCCCCATACACTGTTACGCGCCAGTGAAAACCTTCTCCATTCACAGGAACACACACAAAAAACTCTTCTTGGAAGGTCCGAAGACAAATTTCTTTGTTTGCCCTTGTTCTTAAATGTGCAGTTGAGACGCAGACATCTGACTATGGACTTTAAGGCGTATGATGCGAAGTACAGTGACTAACCCATTCATTTTCCTTGATGGCAGTTACAAAGCATATTCAAGGTATACATTTTCTATAGGTTTCTGACCATCTCTAATGTATTTTTGGTCGACACCCTGTTTTCACATAAAACCGTTTAAGTCATATTTATCTTTGATAACATTCTTATTGTTGCAAAATTTGAGCGTCAACGCCCAAGAATAAATTGAAAATACGAATTTAAAAGCGACCCTTTCGTTGCCATATTAGTGCAAGCGATTATTTGTCTCTCGCGTCTTAGAGAAAACGATTGCGATCAACCGATGTGCACGTAATATCAAACGATAATTATTTCACAGAGTTATGCCCAAATTAAATTTATTGTTCGGTAGCAATCCCTCGTTTGGTATGATCTCAATACATAATCGCAAACTTTTTAAATGTTTCGCTAAAATTGCTGTCGCTTGGGCTTCGGTTTCTTTCATCGTGCTAATCTATGCTTTATGCACAAAGGTACATTTCTTTCTTCTTCACAATAGCCCTGGTGAGAACGCTATACCAACTTTCATCAGCTTTATCCTTAGCTTCGTGGTTCTGGTTTTACGGCGATCAAAACTATATGACTTAATTAGTCAAATAATTGGTCTGTGCGAAAGTATTGACAGAAAAATTGTAAAATCGTTATTGCGCCAGTTTTACGCAATTTTTGCATTGCTTTCGATGTACAGTGTTTATATATCTTATATTTCATTTCATTTTGATTCTGCACATGATCTTTATCTCAATTCGGTTAACAGCCATTTGTGTTTCGGTTGCAACTTTACTTCGTGGAAGTACGAAACATTTCTAGCGTTTCATTACGTGTATAGTGCCCTTTATTTGCCGTCTCATGTAGGACTGGGTTTTTGGCAAATCGCGACTTACTGTTTAATGGCGCAAGCTTTAACGAGCGCTTTAAACGCGTCAATTCCGAATTTTGCGGAAGATGCTTGTAACGGAAATCGCCTATGCGAAATTCTACGTACTTTTCGTGAACGTTTGTCTAAAATTCGCCATCTTGTTCGGAGGATGAATTCAATATTCCAATATATAATTCTGCTGTGGTTCGCTGGTACTTTATTCAATACAATCAGCCGAGTGACTCAATACATTCAACATTATTCTGACTCTAAAAATAAATACAAATATTATTGGGCCTTGCAGATGCGTCATTTGGTCTTACTAGTATCCTTAACTCTGGTGGCTTCCAAGTTACCCGAAGTTAATGATAAAATTAAGGAATCTTTGACGCATTTGACTGATAAGATAATGTTTGACGGCAACACAAAAGAGATGATGGTTTTGATGCTGTTTAACAATGATATTAAGAACCAAAAGATGGGTTTCAAGGCCGGTTCATGTTTCTTTATAACGAAGAGCTTTTTATTGAGTTTTTGTGGAATGGTCATCACTTATACAATAGTATTTATCCAACTCCACCCTGATTTGTTGGTAGCAGTGGATGGGAAAGCATCGTCCAATTGCACATGTACAATGATTTGTGATTAGATTTGTAGTAAAATAAATTTGAAAATGTTATTTCTTTGTTCTTTTTTTTTAAGTTGCGGTATCGTAGTATTGAAAAAACTACGTTGTCCGTACTACGCGGTCGCTCCAATGTAAGCCTTGATACTCTGTTGAACACCGTTCGCTAGAACCCTTTTCGTTTTTGCACAGTCGATTCAGTTGAAGTTCATTGGGTTAGAAAAATCGAGAAAATTATCCTAGAATAAAAATGCTTCCTCAAAAGTTACTCTCGTAAAATTCCAAAACAGCCCGAATCATTAGCTAAATATAATTTCCGGGAAATATTCCAATAAATAAAAATTAAGCAATTTCATCAAACTACTTAAACTGATAAATAAACTAAAGGAAAAATAAAAAGAAATACAAAGTGTTTTGAAGGCCACAAAGTAAAAATTATGAGGAAAATTGTGTCAATTATGTAAATACAAGGGTGAAAAACTTCGACGGTGACCAATCTATAAGCTTCTACGAAGGCGTTGGTGTTATGCAGGAATAATATATCCTAAATTTCCAAAAATTGTTAAAGAGGCATACGCTTGAATTCAAACGTCAACAATAGCTATGTTTAAAATGACTTTAGGAATGAAGTTTCTTAAAACGATTTAACTACAATTAAGCTAAATTATTTAAGAAAAATCTCTTAATTGCGTCTCGACTCGGAGAGGTTTATTTTGGTTTCCCAACTTGTATTTCTCTACTAGCGCGTATAAATCCAGTAAAAACTCCACTTCCATAACACCAACGCGTTATAAGTAGAATACTGGTCGCCAGCGAAGGTTTCCACCCTGTAAATTAATAATGTTGAGGAAAATGGTGTAAAGTATGGAAATATATTAGTATCCCTCAAGCTATGATATGCGATAATTTTGGATTTTCAGAATAACTTTCATTCACTCTAAAGTTTAAACATAACAGAATGGTAAGCACTATTGGTAATCCAATTTTTGGCGTATCTTTCGTCCTCGTAGTTGCCATCTCCATGGTAACTTTTTAAAGCAATTAATCAACAAAGTCATACATGTAATAAAGATTTCTTTTATGAATAATAGGTCGCTACTGAGTTCAACGAAACATTCGAAAAAGAGTTTATGAACCTATCTCAAAGAGTTTCGAAGTTAGAGAATTTGGAATTAGAAGTGAAAGAACTGAAAATGGAGAACTTCGAAAAAAATTTGAAGTAAATACTATTTTTTAATTGCATATATTTTTGATAAGTGATCTAAATGAATTGAAGCTTTTCTTACTTGAAATGGTCAGGCAACCATTGGATTTTAAATTGAAAAGATAGGAATTTAATTAAAATAATTTATAAAAACTCTTGAGTAACCGAAGAGAGCTCCACAATTTCGGTGTCTAGTAAAAAATAATTTTGAAGAATTTTACGCTAAACTACACGAAAACTTCGAATAAGTCAAAAATATAGGGTATTTTAGGACCTTTCATGAAATAATACGATAATATAGGACAGATTCGACAACATAAGATTTTATAGGACCGCTAAGCACCGAAAGACGGTAAAGACTTTTCGGCCTTTTTATCTGTAATAGACAGCATAAAAGCACTAAAACGTCGCTTGTAGGCCTATATGATTAGCACACCACTAGAAATATCGCTGATCAGCTAAATATCTAGCCGTAGCCGCGATAGATCGAAGCTTACTCCGACAATCAGCCTCTGCTAATCGCTTACGCTTGTATGAAACCCTCCAAAGCTCTTTTGAGAATAGTTATGGAATAAGCCGAGAGCCAAAAACCGTCTACTCTCTCAGCAATCAGCTTGAGCTAAAAGCGCCTTTGCGAATGGGCCTTTAGAGGCCTGTAATTTAGTATATTGATGCCATCCAATGGCGGTATTAGGGTTGGTGTGATCTTTTCCACACTGTATTTATTATTTAGTACGCTCCTAATTCGAACAAAAAGAAAATATTTGTTAACTGGAACTTTCCTTCTAAACCTGTCTCCTTAAAGAATGACTGAACATAGCAAAGAAAATGGAAAGAAAGATTCGTGCAAAGATGAACATCGTGAGTTGTATAAGAAGATTGAAGAAATCGAGACCGAACTCAGGATTGAAATGTTTACTATGTCAGTTGACATTACAACTCTTCAGTTAAAATTTAATGCCTTACAAGGCGGATCCGAGAGATTTCGTACGCACTCAACCAAAAGGAGAATTCGAGAAAATAATACCAAATTCAGCAAAACTAGAAGGCGACGCCTTTGAACTTTCATATATTATTAAAGAATTGATTAAATATGTGTAATCCCATGAGTATCACAATACCAATAAATATGCCACTTCCGTTCGTAAAAATGCTTAAGTTTTCTTCAAGCAGGGTGACCACTGAAAATTGTAAATTCCTTTAAAGGAAATATAGGAAATTTATCCTGGAAATATAGGAAAATATAGGAGGAAATTGGCGTAAAATATAGGAAAATATAGGAGGAAATTACTGAAAAATATAAGATAAATGGGGTGCATTTTTTTTAGAAAAATGATATTCATATATTAAAAAGTAGGAACCATATTTTTATTGCAAAAAGAACATATCACCTCACATATATGAGCGATAAATTATCACATACTGTTACTATCACAACTATTTATTTTTGGTTTTTTTAGGAGCTGGTTCAACACCTTTAGGGCTGGTTAAATTTAGGAGCATATGGTGTTTTTTGTTTTAAATTTTGAGTAGCTGCCTATTAAAACGCCGATAGTCTCGTCGTATGCATTAGAATTTTCCAATTATAGGAGAATATAGGAATTATCATAAAATTATAGGAGAAAATAGGAAGGACTTAAAAATATAGGAAATATAGGAAGAGTGGTCACCCTGTTCAAGTGACAAAGATTTTTCGTGTAAATGGGATCTCACTACTAGATGATTCAAGAAATAATTTTGTGATAAGAGACACCTCCATAAACGTTTCATGGTAATTGTTGTTTCGTTAGGCCTATATTGAATTCCATAGTAAATTAGCCCTTAGACAAATAACATTCAACAGAATTTAATAGTAGCTGGATTTAGTCAGGAATCTCATACATATTTGAGAAAGTGGTGCGTTTCTCGCATATTTATCAACAGTCACAATTCGTTACTCAGTGTTGCCACAGAATTTTCAGAACCAAATTCCATGACTTTTTCTGGGATTTTCCCCGACCTTTTTTTAGGCCGATAGTGTGAATGTTTACAGCACGTTTTAAGTGCTTATAATTAAATAAACTCTCTACATTCCAATTGTATTTTCCAATGTATTTGTTGCACCAAAATGAATAAGAAACATTTTAACTATAAATAACAGCCTACGAGATGTTTTTAAAAGCATTTACTTTACAAAAACAATTCTAGACAGCATTTTTAAGGATTGTTCTATAGTTCACTCTGTGTTAAGAGAGGATGAGGAGAAACTTTCACTACTCTTTCAATAAAGACTTATCCCCAGAAATTTTACCCACTAAAATAAAATTCCCTGACTTTGCTCAAATTTTTAAGATTCCCTGACTTTTCCAGGTTTTCCCTGAACCCTTGAAAACCCTGTTACCTGCCCGAAACTGCATGGTTGATGGTAGTACTTAGCATTAAGTGAAGGTTTTAGAAATTATTTGCATAAGCCTGTCAAACTATGAGCCTGTTTCAAATGAATAAATATTTGATACAAATAAAAATACGATTGCTTTTTTTTTCAAATTTTCTTTTATTATTATTCATTTTAGCGACGGTCTGCTTTTCCGAGACCTCTCCTTCCAACCATAAGATGTTTGGGTCGTAAGTTAACAATCTTACGATCACCTTCTCCTTTACGAGCGTCAAGATTTCTCTTATGTTGAGCCTTTTTACCGATGGATCGAGCTTTCTTCTGAGTCTAGAATTGGAAAAATTCATTGGAATATATTACATATAACTCAAAATTTTATAACTATTTTTTCTTATAATTACTGTAAACTATATGGTAGTCGACTGGACAGACAGGTCAAGTACTGACTCTGCCTGCTAATTAAATACCATTTTTAATATTGCACTATAATGGTGGCGAGTTTCTCAATATGAGAAGTTCGCATACTTTTAAGTGCTAATTGAAACAGGTATAGGATAGGAGGTTTATAGTTATACAAATTTGGTTGCATTAAAAATAACATTTTCCAGCGACTTGTCTAAATTGTTCGCGTTATGTAGGTGTGATATGAAACAGACTTAAATGAGATGTCGCAATATCATCATTATTTGAAGTCAGTGGCCACTAAACACACGAAGTATATTTTCGTAATCCAATGTTTAACGAGCTACATTAAATGTCTGTATTGCGATGTTTGATGAAACACAATTGACTTCATCTATACTCTACAAGCGCCTGTAAATTTCCTTTACTAAATTATTGCATGATAAATGGGTAGATATTGCATGATAAATGGGTAGATATTGCATGAATTCAAAGTGATTGTATATGTGAATATTATGTGACACCCCGTGTCAATGTGAATACCGGCTCTCTAAAGGGTAACGTTACATTGCTTTTCATACTTCAGGTGTTACAAATGGATATGGATCACGTTGATGAAATGAGAGTTTGTGATAGCAATAAATTGAATAACATCCAAGATTCACTTCTTGAACCACTCTTTGTTATAAACTCACTGATGAATATCGGACATACACCTTTGTGAATATTGGACCCGAGTTACACCAGCTGCGTACATCACAAACACTCGAGAATTCATGTATGGTGCGCAATTCATCCGATAATAAAAAAATACTAACATAAACCGAAGTGAATATTGGGGATTCGATATTCACCAACTGCATATACGTCACACACATAAATGAATTAATGTTTTATCATCAATGTCATGTGCGTCTCAGATCATGGAGAAAGGGGGGAGGAGTCGAATTGAGTAGCCTTTCTTGGTCACTATGCGTAGTAAGTTTCACCCCCAAGTGGGAGAAAACTGTGGGGGATGGAATGGGGAAAGATTCTTGCACACTGTGGTAAAGCCGCCATGATGCTTCTTTGGCTACATTTATCACGCCCTCTCTCGACCATGTCTCGACTTAGCAAATTCAAAATATAGTGGCAGCATAGTTCCAGGCTTTTATCGTTTTAGATAATAACTTTGGCTTTTATACACGCAGTATATGCCCATATTCAAATAATTAATACGTGAAATATTACCTAATTCACAAAAAGCTTGCCTCCGTTCCTCCGTTGAAATCTACGCGCCACGAAGTACCAGAAGGCAATTAAATTAAACTCGCCACCATGGTGCCACAGACGGCGCCAGCTAACTAGGTCACGTGTGTTTACCACGATGTGGATGATGCGACCCCCACTATTTCAACCCACCCCGTCCTCCCGTTTTTGTGGGAAATTATATCGCGGGTCAGGGCAGAGTTCGGCTCAAGATTTCGACTCCTCCCCCTTTTCTCCATGCTCAGATCAACAGAGAGTGATAAATTATCATTTATATCAGATGTATCTCAGACCAATAGCGAATGAAATTCTATAACTTTCAATAATATTTCTGGTCGATTTTAAAACTCCCCGATTTTTCCAGGTAGTCTGTCAACCGTGTATAAGGTGATGTAGTTTACTCTGAACCTTACTAGAAGAGAATTCCCTAACTTTAAAACTCCTGGAATTTTCCATGATATTTTCAGCCCATTATTAAATTTCCGAGTTTTTTCAGGTACTGTTTTAACAGTGACTTAGAAGCTTAAGGTGTTTTCACACGACAATAATATATTCACATTAAACGGAGTATACTTGCAAAAATTGCATACCTTAACATCCCGGATTCCAGATTGATCCCTGGGTACCTTAGAACTGCTTCGAACGACACCTTTACTGTCTTCTCTCTTACGTTTCAAAGCACGGCGCGGTTCTCTTTCGTCAACAGCTTCGTTAAAATGATTCTGCGCAATGATTAGAGACAATAAAAAAATAAATAAATTATGCAAAAAATAACACTGCGTATAAAATTGGTGAAACTTAAATAAAATCAGATCCATAAGTATTTGCATCACTGACAATTTAAAAAAAATGTCATATGTGTTGGTGGAAGTTCATCATACAAAATAAGTAGTATTCAGACACCGTAAGTGATATTTTGTTTCATAAAAAATATGAAATTTAGGGAGCCCAGAAGTGAAAATAGGATATTTCATGGAATTATGAGTACCGGGCTCCTCGACTTAACAGTTTCTACTTGCGGTGACTGAATTATTGTAACAATAAAAATCTCTTACCTCTTTCTGTTGATCAACGTCAACCCCCAGTTGCTTCATTTCTGATCGTAATCTGCTTACGCTTCTATCCCTCTGTAAAACATAAAAATGGTAATTATGTTAAAGTGATTAAAATTGATCAACTGTAAATTGACTTTAAATTAATTGTATATTAGTTGGTAAATGCTAATAAATAAAAAAATGGTAGCCTAAGTATTACCAATTATAAAAGTCACACAACATTATTTCTCACTTTCTAAGCGGAAGAACGCTAGACGTTTAGGGAACTTGTAAAATGGTTTGGGAATAAACTTTGAGAATGATGTATGGATATCGACTGAACATGCAGAGCACATTATAACTCTGCTGCTAATTAAGAACCACATTTGATTTTACACCACACCATAAATCTTTGCAATCAACGTACAAAGACAAAAATAGATGCAGTGTTTTGTTTGTTTGAAGGATATTAGGACAATTGCATAGTTACTCAGCTTACTGTACTTAGATTTGCTCTATCTGATCAGACTGTTGCCAGAAAATTTTCAGATTGATATACTAAGGTTTTTCAATCTGTCTAACTTTAATCTGAACATTTTGAACCCCTTTTTCAAATTACCTAACTTTTACATGAATCTTTTGACCTCCTTTATCAAATTTTCTGACTATTACCTGAATCAATTGATCACCTTCTGTCAAATTTTCTGACTTATACCTGAATCAATTGATCACCTTCTGTCAAATTTTCTGACTTATACCTGAACCTTTTGACCCCCATTTACAAATTACCTTGACTTTTACCTGAACCTTTTGACCCCCATTTACAAATTATCTTGACTTTTACCTGAACCTTTTGACCCCCATTTACAAATTATCTTGACTTTTACCTGAACCTTTTGACCCCCATTTACAAATTATCTTGACTTTTACCTGAACCTTTTGACCCCCATTTACAAATTATCTTGACTTTTACCTGAACCTTTTGACCCCCATTTACAAATTATCTTGACTTTTACCCGAACGTTTTGCCCTATTTTTTCAAATTGTGACTTTAAACTCAAAAACTTTTGGCCGCATTTTGAAATTCCTGGCTTTCACCTCAACTTCTTACCCCATTTTTAAACTTCGACATTCCCTCGAACTTTTTTAACCCCATACTTCCACTTTCTTGACATTTTTGCCTCATATCTATTTTTCCCAACTTAAACAATTTGTCCACTAATTAGAGCAACCCTGTCTGACGTTATGAGATAAATAACAAGTACTCCACCGACTAAGTTAACTAGTTTGATAAATCTGCTGGACTTACCACTCTAGGATTTCTTGGGAGTTTGGGTTTGTTGCTTCTCTTCCTAATTTGCGATTCCTGCTTCATTATTGCTTTCTTCTCTTTAATTCTAAATTAAAAGGGTTAACCGAAATTATTAGAAGGTAAATCAAATACATATTTGAGAAAGTTGTTGTTTTTCTGTGTTTCTTCTTAACGAAAAGTCGCAATTAATTACAGAATTTGAAGAAACTGCGTGCTTGATATCAGTAACACTTACCGATTAAATACCATCAAAATTATTAATTAAACTTAGTAAACCCCTAACATTAAAAAGGACTACATTAATATCAACGTATGTAACGCGAGTAACCAATTAGCGACAGACACGTCACGGGCTCTATTCCATGAGTAAAAGCTAGCGCCGTATGGTTTCAATTTCAGTTCGTTAGCCCCCCTCCATTTTTTTTTACAAAAAGTCGAAAATTGGCTACAATTTGGCCTATTTTAAAAAAATAAAATAAAAATCGTCGGTTGAGATAAATGTTGATCATATCAGTTAATAATTACAAGATTAAAATAACTAACATTTGCGCTTTTAATCGCGAAATTGCCGCGAGGTGTTGTCAGCTAATTGGATAATCGAGTAACCTTTGTTTTTATTATAACGTCTTTTTCGTAAACATGGCGTGTAAACTTTCGACGCTTCGAAAAATTATCCGAGAGGTTTTGGTAAGTTTTAATAATAATTTTTTTTATGTTATTTTATCAATATAAATCGATGAAAACATAGTTGTCTGACCATTTCACACTCCCTTTAAAGGATGTTGGTCCAAATGTTATAGACATAAGTTTAGCGGGAAAGCGGGTAAATTAACAAGTTCAGGGCAACTCTAAATTGCGAGCGACTCATATTTATCATTGTACGTTACTTACGCATGCTATAAGACCATTTGACATATATCAACCACAGGAATATAAAAATTACTCACAATTTAGCCTGTCTCCTTATTTCTTTCATATCGTCATCATCCTCGCTTTCAGAATCATCGTAAAATCCAGCCGCTATCCTGTCATTTTCTTCTTTCTCCAATTCTTCTAATTTCTATCATGAACAAATAAACATGGAGCTGTAGATGACTTTATCAACGAATTATTAAGGACCAACTGAATAATGCTTGCTAATCTGTTCCAATTACTGACTTGAGTACAGAAAAATTGTTAAAATTGCCTACAACCTACTACACGTATTTGAAACTAAATCCTAGAGGTCTCTGCATTCGAGGTAAAAAACTCGCGGATATTTTAAATCCGGAAGATCCTGAAGTTTTTCGTCTCTTGACAGCACGCACAACGCTAGGTTACATAGAGACCTAGCTTTACGCGTGCTGACAACTGATGTTGTAACAGAGTATATATGAAATAAGCTGTCGTCCGAGATAGGGAGTTGCCGATCCTATAGCGTGAAAACAAATTAACTCACGCTCATTCCTTATCAGTAATATTTGGCGCCTAATCTCTCAGGAAGACTTAAGTTAACGTAAAACAAGACGGGAGAAAATGTTGCTACTAAATGTCATTTCATCTTCTTAGTTGTAATACTAACCTGCATGATATCTGGATCAATGTAATCCGCAACATTGTGTCCTTCCCATAACTCTGGCATGATATCGTACTTCTGATCTTCAGGCAAGTCATAATTCTCTGCAAGTATTTTTTTAATTAAAAAGGAGAGCACAGCTGAATAGAATTTTTTGAAAAATAATAATAATAAAACAATAATAAAACTTTCTAGAAAGATAGGAGTATCTCATTCTCTAAAAACCTAAAAGTCAGTTTGGCCAGCTGGGAGGATATGTAACTCGGCAAGCAAGCCACTTTTGAAATCATTTAAGTGAGAGTCACAACGAATTATGCTAATAAAGTTTCACTACCAAAAAAGGTGTTTGGTAATCGACTGAACAGACAGAGCATATGACAACTCTGCTGCTAATTAATAACCAATTTGCTTTGGCACTTTGCGTAGCTATCTTTGCAATTAATTTGCATAGAAGCGTAAAGATAGTGCAATTCTTCTTAAAGCTATAAAACGTAACCATCTGGTATTATACTTGAAATTAACGCATATTTTACACTAAAGGTTTATCTCTATTCTCCAGCAGCGAGCCAAGAGTGATTTCAGAGTAAAAAGGCCAGTTTGAATCGCTTATGCTTATTGGGTCTAACAACACTGCATCTAAGTTAGAGATGAGACTAAAATCACTGGTGCAGTTACGCATATCAAGGGCCATGTCAATTTTTAAAAAAAAAAAAAAGGCCTAACATCACATTACAACAATAGTCCAAGCTAAAATCCACACGTGGCGGGACCATTTCAACATTTTTGGGAAAATCTATTCAATAAAATATTCAATGGTCAAGCTTTTCGAAAATAACCTATGTAACCTAAATACTTTATAAACGTTAATAATAATAATAATAATAATCTAGGCTTTGTCTATGAAGGGATTTCCACACTAAGCCTGTGGCTTATTTACAGGCGGATCCCTTTACAATGCATAGAGGGGTGCAGGGGGCTAGCCCCTATGCCACAGCTAACCTACAGCGCCCTACACTAACTATTACCGTAAACCTCTGCAAGTTTTGATGGAAAGGAGAAACCGGGTTAGACCGCGGAGGAAAACTCCTTTAACAAGCGGGGAGAGAACTTGCAAACTCTACGCAGAAGGATTTGTTCCCAGATTTTCACCCGGTGACACAGTCCGGGATCCCACCCGGGATCCTCTTGCTGCGAGGCGAAAGCGCTAACCGCTACGCCACCCCACTTTTATATATTAGAGTTACTATAGACTAGTGTCGTTAGAGAAGTGTGTAGACTATGTATCCCTCCCTCTAGACGCACATTTATTAGAGGCGATACTGTACAAGATTAGTAGGGGAGGATGACACTGAGCTTAGAGATAGATGGGCATGACGTTTGCATATGTAGTACTGACACTACATCATAAGGTAAACCCTAAGGAATTTTCTAGGAACATAGCGAGGCACAGAGTTTGAAGCCTCCAAACTACGTTTTTCATTTTGAGAAAAACAATAATAATATTTATAAAAGGCAATGAAACCAAATATATTTCAGATAAAATAACTTACTTTTAAGATCGAGAATGTAATCGTCACCCATTTCCAGTTCAATATCTCTTTCCTGAAACGAGCAAAATTGAAGTATCATGAGTAAAAGAAACCAACAGTTTTTATTTTAATTAAAAAAATGCGCATCAATGGCTGAATTAATAAAACACGTGAAGCGACGCTTCAACTCAATTTTAGATGTTTACATTTACACATTACTTACACATTATTTACACATTATTTTATTTGTCTAACATTAGAGCTAGGCTTAGCAATTGAACTTTTAAAACTTTGAAATTAATGTGGCAGCTAAAAATTTAATTTGGCTTATAAACTAGACTTACCAATTTTCTTTTTCTATCTTCCACTTCCATGGCTCTCTTTTTTTCCATAACTGATTCAGGAATACAAGCGGGCCTATCCTGAGAAAAATTATCAGTTTTATTTTTCCGAAAAATTATTCGAGTTTTATTTTTCCGAAAAATTATTCGAGTTTTTTTTTCCGAAAAATTATTCGAGTTTTTTTTTCCGAAAAATTATTCGAGTTTTTTTTTCCGAAAAATTATTCGAGTTTTTTTTTCCGAAAAATTATTAGAGTTTTTTGAAAAATTATTCGGGTTTTTGAAAAATTATTCGAGATTTATTTTATCCAAAAAATTATCGAGTTTAATTTTTTCGAAACACTATCAACTCTAACAAAATGTAACACGCCAAAAAGACTTACTTTCGCGTCTCTTGGTGCGGGAATGGCAACATGAAGTCTGTTCAGGATGCTAGCGGCTTTTTTGCCCTTAATCTTATTTTCTACACGATGAGCGAGTAGAATATCACAAGCTTGGTTACGAAGCTCCATAACTCCGTCGCCAGTTAATGTACTCATCTCCATTAATTTGACACCGCTTCCATCTTTCGTTAAATTTAAAACCATTTCCTAAAGAAAATAAAACCCTTCATAAATTTGAGATTGTGGTTTGTTTATTTGTTCTTTATGCACAATCATTAATTTCAAAACTTATCACAAGTGATACACCAACAGGCTTGCCACTGAATTTTCAGAACGAAACTCCCTGACTTTTCCAGGTTTTCCCCGACCTTTTTCTGAAATTTTTCCCCGCCCTTTTTCCGAGATTTTCCCCCGACATTTTTTCTGAGATTTTCCCTGACCTCTTTAGGCCGAAAGTGTGAATGTTTACAGCACGTTTTAAGTGCTTATAATGAAATAAACTCGATCTACATTAAGTTTTCCAATGTATTTGTTGCACCAAAATGAATAAGAAACATTTTAACTATAAATAACAGTCTAAGAGATTTTTTAAAGGCAATTACTTTATAAAAACAATTCTAGACATCTTTAAGGATTAATCTAGAGTTTTCTGTGTTGAGAGAGCATGAGGAGAAACTTTCATTATTCTTTCAATAAAGACATCCCCAGAAATTTTACCCACTAAAACCAAATTCCCTGACTTTGCTGAAACTTTTAAAATTCCTTGACTTTTCCAGGTTTCCCCTGACCCGTGGCAACCCTGGCCAATTTGTTAAAGAAAACAGAAGAAAATCAAAAGATGACTCACTTTCTTATCTTCTGACAGTTCTTCCAATTTCAGAACATCGATTTTGTTGATTACAGCAATTATGGGCTAAAAATCAGTACAAAAACTTACGTAAACACAGATTGCTACGAAACTTTCAGAGTTTTTTTAATGTACATAAAGTTAGGCAAAAAGCGGTCAATATTAGCAGTAGAAGAATGGATTAAGAATGCGTGCGAAGATATTTCTTTTCACGATATAACCATGGATAAAGAATGCGCGTGAGGAAATATGTTTCAACTCTACAGGATAGGCAACTCCCTATCTCGGACGACAGCTTATTCTGTATATACTCTCTTACAACATCGGTTATCAGCACGCGTAAAGCTAAGTCTCTATGTAACGTAGCTTTGTACGTGCTGACAAGAGACGAAAAACTTCAGGATCATCAGGATTTAAAACATTCGCAAGTTTTTTTTAGCTCGAGCGCACGGACCTCTAGGCCTTAGCTTCAAATACGTGTGAAATTGCCATTGCCTAGAGCCTACTGCACGTATTTGAAACTAAGGCCTAGAGGTCCGTGCGCTC
Source organism: Phalangium opilio (assembly GCF_054372755.1). Taxonomy (NCBI): domain Eukaryota; kingdom Metazoa; phylum Arthropoda; class Arachnida; order Opiliones; family Phalangiidae; genus Phalangium; species Phalangium opilio. Next base: position 4,181,963 of record NW_028324146.1, on the reverse strand, counting down.
GAGCTTAAAAAACTCGCGGATATTATAAATACTGAAAATCCTGAAGTTCATCGTCTCTTGTCAGCACGTACAAAGCTAGGTTACATAGATACTTAGCTTTGTGCGTACTGAAAACCGATGCTGTAAAAGAGTATATAAGAAATAAGCTGTCGCCCGAGATAGGGAGTTGCCTATCCTATAGCGTGAAAACAAATTTCCTCACGCGCATTCATGATTCTTTATCAATGAGATAAGATCGCGAGCTATATATACTGGCTCAATGTCTGTCGGCTCAGCTCTCCTTAAAAAAATACTTGCTAGTTAACTATTCGAGCCACCAATGAGTTGGCTCGACATAAGTCCAAGCTGGCAAAGGCTGAAAGCTCGTGGTCCAATTTTCAACTCCAATATTAATTTCGCTAACCATTTTTAAATTCCATAAACTACCAAAAATGCATCGCTAAGTTTCCTTACCTTATTGGCGAAGAGAGGCTTTATTTTTTCAAATAAGCTTATTTGTTCTTCTAAGGTGTGTCCGCACTGTTCGGACAGATCTAAAATGTACAATATACAAGCTCTGATGTGAGCTAACGCCGTGATCGCCTGCATTTCAATTGTATTTCGTTCTTCTAAGGGATGATCCAAAATTCCGGGTGTGTCAATTACTTGCCACCTGAGATATTTATAATCAGTGTGTCCAACAAATAGGGATTTTGTAGTGAAGGCGTACGGTTGAACATCAACATCGGCTCGAGTGATCTGTTTGTTGAAATTCGATTAAAAATTAACTGTTAGAAGTGTAATTAAAAATTGAAGACTGATTGATTTTAAATTTTTAATTTAAAGGAAAACAAGGGACTCCGGAGAAGGCAGCAGTGGGTGAGTAAAAATTGTTTTAAGTACCTCAGAGCTAGGCAAGTAACGGAGGAGAGGTGTGGTTCGTTTTATTTAAAAAAAAAAAACAACTAGGGGCTTGCAGGAATTCCCACTGTAATTTCGGGAAAACAATGACAAACTGTCCAATCATACTCCATACTTCGATCATGGTGTGAAGTGGTGCCTATGGCGTATTTCAAATGATTTTAACCCACACACTGCTGCCTTCTTTTGAGCTCCTTTAATGAAATTCTAGACAATACTACTTTTTTAATCAATTATGATTAATAAAACAAGATGATAATCATGAAAAAAACCAAACGCTTTCCATTAATTTCATATTAATTAAATCTAACCTTCAAAGCCTAAAACATGCTTTTATTGTGAATTTTTATCGGAAACCTGTAACCGGTTAGCGATAGATACCACGTGACCTTTCAACAAACATGGTGCTCTATATTGCTGTAACTGCGCTCTAATGGGTTAGAGGTTTTAAGAATAAAGAGAGGTGGAATTCATAAAAGTCGGATATCCGACTTTTATGAATTCCACCTATAATCTAGGTTTCATTTACCAAAAATAAGTACTTCAACTATTGAAACTTAAATTATAATTTGCATAAAATTAACAGAAAGCGTTTGGTAAGTTTGGTTTAGTACACTGATCTTATTTTATCAATCTATAAGTTTTAAAAAACGGTTGTCATGTCAATTTACAAATTTCCCTTTAGCGAATCAGATAAAAAAGTGTTGTCCTCATAAACATCAGAGTTGAATCTCGTAATCATCATGTTCGCTCAAATTAATTAGAGTTCATACGAATTTAGAATAGAGAAAGTTACAGACAGTACAGTAATTTTAACTCAAAATTAGAGAGAACCCTAAAAAAATAAGAAACCAAGGTGAAATTTCCAGACTTCATAGATTTTTGGGTTCTCTTTCACGTGGCAATTTAATTTCCACCATATTGGAAAAGGGCAGTCAAAATCAATAAAAAGACTAAAAACTCTGGTTTTACTTATATATTGGGAATTAAGCATACTTTTCATATGAAAGCTGGATCACAAGACTTAAAAGATCGTTTTGGTTTAGTTTTATGGGTGTTGTTTCTCTCAAATAATGATAGCTTTCTATTTTATCTAATTGTTTTTTCCGTTTGGTTTTTGGCTCTATACCAATATCACTGACAATTGCAGTTCTCCCATATTCGTATGAACCCTGTTAAACCCAAAAGTGCCCTCTTTTTGGTTTTCTTAGTTACCTACCTTATTTATGAAACTGGATTTTCCCACATTGGGAAAGCCACAAATCAGAAGTGTTCTATTGTTTGGATCAATTGATGGAAGCCTAGACAAGTGTTGACGAACTTGTTCCAAATATTCCAAGCTCTGGTTCTGTTTCTTCATAATGGTGGCCATTCTAAAATTTGTAAAGAAAAATGATGTACTTCGTCTTATCATTCAGAACAACTTTTGGAGAGTAGAACCCCACCCAGAATTAAAAAAAAATCGCGAAAAAATGGGACATTATTAACTATTATCGGGGGTAGATTTAATTTTAGAAGTAGGAATGGAGAACAGTTATCGGGGCAGGCGTCAAAGTCCCGGACCCCCTTCCCCGGGATGGGGGGGGGGGTATGAAAGAAGAGGTTGGTCATAGCGACAGAGGCAAAAAGGAATAACTTATTTTTCGCCGTCCCCTTCAGCAACGTCATAAACACGTAGTTTAAGTGAGCCAATAAGATAACTTAAAATTTTCGTTACGTGTTGGATGGAGGGCTATGAGTCGGACTGAAGTAAATACTAACCGTTCTCCATTCCTGCTTGTAAAATTACATCTATTCCTGATCAAAGTGTAAGGAAGGTCAAAGATTACCTGCCTAAAGCCGCTCTTTTAAGTTGTTTACATCTGTACAAGGAATCACCGTATTTCAATAACCTAACGTAGTCTCGAGCAACACTGAAAAGATAAAATAAAATATATTAAATACGCAAAAACAACTAAAGTATCCAGGCAAAAATTATTTCTTTTTTATAGGAAAGAGTAACAAAATAAAAATGAACATTTAAATGACATGAATTTTATTAAAAGCTACTGTAATTGGATTACCCACAAATACCTTCCATTATGCATTGAGAAATGCTCGTCATCGGCTTACCAAATGTACCGGGTAGGGAAGAGGTCATGGGGTATAAATAGAAACACAAGTAACTCCTGGTACAAATGATTTTCTATGCCTTTCATCATTCATTGGCGGAAATTTGATAGGCTATTGACGACTTTACGGGGGGAAAAACTATAAGTACGTCATTAAGAAATAACCAATGAACAATGATCTGGAGAAAGCAAATCATTTTTACAAGAAGCACTTCCGCTTCTAAGTTCAACAACAGCTCGCTAGCTGATGGTAAGGGTTATGGAGGAAAAGCAAAGGCAAGTTTCACGCGAGGGGGTAGACACTTGAGAACTCAGGTGTACAATCAAGGAACATGGAGATAGGGAAGTTTGGTCAGTATAGGAATCTCTCTTCACGAAATGTAGCAGGTCACGTGACTTATATTCGGCGTTAATTTGAACTGCGCAGGAACCCGGTAGTTCCGCCTATCCTCGGCACGATGCGCGAGAAAAGTGCGGCGCATGCGCACATGCACATCCACGCCGAAAACGGGGTTTTTGGGCGACCGAAGTTATAGCGTTACACGAAACTTCCCTATCTCCATGTTCCTTGGTACAATATGCCTTGAACTCAATGTACTGTCAAAGCTGAACTGTGAGTTCCTAAGGCTTTGAACTGAATGCACTGTCAAAGCTGAACTCCTTTGAACTCAGGTGTGCATAGAGATCCAAAGCGTCTACCCCCTCGGTTTCACACTCCAGGGTCCATTATGAAAACCTAATCTTTTGTTTCCATATAATAGATGGAGAAACTGTTCCAACTCAAATTAATTTATTATGATCGTAGTCTAAAATGAAATAACTGTAACCTGGAGGCCTACTATCAGTACTTACTTATCGATAAGATGTCTCGCCATGTTGAGCTGACCCAAAGCGAGCTTGTAATGATCTTTGTCATACAAAACATTCAAAAGGTCGGCGAAAAAGGGGTGTATATCCTATATAACATTAAAAATTATAAATAAAAATACATGTTTTGCTAATGTTTCTAACAATTCATCTATTCACTGAAAAAAAAAAATCAAGAAACAAAACATAGTTGCGAGACTATTAATTTTTTTGCAAGTATACACACACTGAGCATGCCATAAGAATTACAAAACAAGGTTATCCCTGGGGGGGGGGGGGGGGCTTTTCATAATATACGGAGACAGAGCCATCAAGTGGGGGAAATTCGGTTCCCTCCATGAGGGCCGCTTAAGAACTCAATGCTAAATAGCCCCTAGGCGGTGACAGGCTAATCCACGTCTCAAAAACTCCCATAGAATTGAAATAACTCTATAATTGGGGGGGGGGGGGGGTTGCTCCCCCATGCTAGATACAGCGCCGAATCATATTTCGTCTGAATATGCCCTGTGTCAAAAGTGCCGTTTTGACGCCAACACCCCTTACATCCCATCCCAAGAAAACTTCACTACCTTTCCATGTACAAACAAAAACCTGATTAATAGCACTCACTCAAGGTTTGGTAAATTCTGTAGATTGTACCGATAAAATATATAGATTTGTCAATTTACCTCCATTTTGGGAAAGTCTGTCAAAACTTGGCTTAATTTGTCATGGAAACTTTGTTGAGTGAATTTCACTTTCCTCATATAAAACTGCCGTATTCGACTGATTTTATAGTGCTTGTGTACAACAGTTGGTGTTTTCCTTTGAGTTTTTGACAGAGTTATGTCAATAAAGTCCTTGAGATGAAAAAAAAAAAGAGATTAAAATTAATATTTCTTAGTGAATGAATTAGCAAATTCCAGTTGAATTAGTTAGTTCGGCCACAGGGCGAGGGTTAAGCTTGATTTTAGCCAAATTGGAAGGTCGTAAAGTATTTTTTTTTTTTTTTTTTTTACAAATGCCTTGGACAAAAAAATCCCTAACTTATTTCGATTATATCTGTTCATTTATTAAGAGTTTACCTAAGCACTCTTAATCACATCTGGCTATTTTGCTTTGTTTGAGGCATGGCTTGCTAGATCTAGACCAATAGGGAGCTAACAACTAGCTACGGGGAAGAGATAGTCTGACGTCACGCAGTTGGGGGTGAAACTCCAGTCTGAAGCATGAAAATATCTTAAAGACCATCTAAAAGCCATTTTGGAAACATACTTAACCTTAAATTTTGTGAATAAAAAGTAGAAAAGGACCTAATATGAAGGTCATATGTTCATTTAAAAGCGTTGTTGTATAGTTTTTGTTGCATACGTTCCACAATTTGGCCTTTTTTATAAAAAAATCCCGTGTTATTTCTATGCGAATTTTCCAGTTTTTTGCCAAAAAGGCTGATTAATTTTATGTAAATGAAAACCACCCTTAGCAACTTTATTTTTTATAAAATAAACTATTAAATGAATCTCTTTGAAATTTTAACCAAATATTAAGGACCCGGATTGTAGTTCTGTGGAATTTTTTCAAAACAGTTAACACAACACAAAAAAAGTTAGAGCCAATCAAATAATCTTCCTTATACATTAGAGGCAGTATGAAGTCTTATCTAAGAGAGCTACCACTCTCCTAGAATAATTTTAATAATAATAATAAGCGCTTTTTTTATTGAGATATTCTAGGACAAAAGTCTCATTGTTAATTTAACAGGGTTCATACAACTTTTGGAAAACAAATTTCCCTGAGATTTCCAGGTTTTTCCCCATATACTTCCCTGAATTTTCCAGGTTTTTCCCGTATATGGAGTATCCTATGGAGCAAATGTTAACGAAGGAAGGGGGGGGGGCAAATATGACTATTACATAATCAAAGGACATTCCCGTATCTCTAATATAACCAGAGTTATGAGCCTCCAAAGTATAATCAGATGTTAATCCTATGGAGGGGGGTATGTTCACGAACATTTTCCTTAATTACTCGGCCCCTTGTTTGACGCAAATTTCCCTGAATTTGACTAAAAATTCGAAATTTCCCTGAGGTTTTTGTCAACTATTTATTTCCCTGATTTTTCCAGGTTTGTATGAACCCTGACATAGTTCCCATGCTAGGAGGATCCATACCATTTACACAGGGAGGCCAGGCTTCGAGTGTTACACAAGGAGGCCCGACTCACTAGGTGAGGCTAAAGCCAGGCCTCCTGTTGAAAATGGTATGGATCCTCCTAGCATGGGAACTATGTATATAGAAATTACTGGAAAAGGAACGGGTATAATTGCGGCTACGTACAGAGGACGGTTTCATAAAGAGTTCAAGCCTACATTGCATTAACTTAATACATTCTGGGCCCAAATAGCGGCCCTTTACAATGAAGATTAATTTGGTCTGTAAACCACACCAAAATGGTTATTACCACCTTTCCATAATAGCATTATCCACCCTAGAAAAGCGGTCTTTTAGCCACTTGTAGGCCGCCTAATATTTTTGGCTAACGTGGCCTTGTGAAATCAAATCTATGGTTATATGATATGAAATAGGTTTATGGAAACATTCTCGGTTTGGCATCTGAAATAAAATTCAAAGTAAAGACGCCAAACCGAGAATGCTTCCCGTAAACCGAAGATACAAGCTGGAATTCCATATTCACTTCAAGCTAAGGACCCAAGTCACCCGACCACGTGGCTCTTAGGCACCGTGAAAGGCTCCATTAGGCCTTGGCAAATTGCTTAAAGTTATAAAACCAAAATATCTTACCTTTGATGTTGGTACAACCGTAATTTTCTTGAAATTGTAGTGCGACATTTTTGAGGGTTGATTTGTATTTTATTCTACAATTAATTCAATTCATATAAATAAAATTTACTCTTTCAAGTTACACGTTGCTAACACAACTGGTCGCATAGCCCACATAATGCACAAAGACCGTCTCTCAGACTCTCAGTACTAGATTTTGCAAGTGATCTTATTGAGGCTAGTTCGGTTCGGTTCATACTATTCTCGATTCTACTAGAAATCAGGCTGGGAAATAGCACACTTCCTCTGGTCCAAAACCAGTTTATTAATTGCTTGGACTAGTTTTTTAATTCAAAAAGTGGGGGTTACTGGTCCTCGGGACCAGTTTATTAATTGCAAATCTATTGGAGAGCAAAGGCTGGGACCAGTCCGGAGACCAGTAAATAATTTCAGACATTAGGGGGTCACTGGTCCAAAGGACTAGTTTAAAAAATATCCTTATTTCCCAGCCTGCTAGTAGAAATCTGTGAGCTACGAAGATTTCTTTTTATTACTTTTAGCTGTCGTCTGCTTAAAGTTCTGGTTGTTATCAAGTTAAGGTTAAGGTTAAAGCCTTTTACATTATCATTTAAGTTTTTCATTATCAGTTTCAAAACAGAGGCACGCCGGGCCACAGCTCAACACGATTCACGAGAAAAGTCTCAGCTTTATCCAGAAAAACACTTAAAACCTTATTTCCCTGCCTGTTCGGAAAACGTTGAAAAACATCTGGCAACACGTTTTTGACGGCAAACCAGTGTGGGAAACAGTCTGGGAAATAAGGATATTTTTTAAAGTAGTCCTTGGGACCAGTGACCCCCTAGTCCCCGAAATAATTAACTGGTCTCCGGACTGGTCCCAGCCTTTGTTCTCCTATAGATTTGCAATTAATAAACTGGTCCTGAGGACCAGTAACCCCCACTTCTTGAATTAAAAAACTAGTCCACGCAATTAATAAACTGGTTTTGGACCAGAGGAAGTGTGCTATTTCCCAGACTGGTGGGAAATAAGGCGGTGGCACAGGGCAAATGACCAGTTTTTAAATTGCCTGGACCAGTTGTTAAATTGCCTGGACCAGTTTAAAAATTAAATCGGAGGGGGGTCAGGGGTCCACGGGACCAGTCTTGGAAATAGCACAGGTCAACCGGTCCAAAACCAGTTTATTAATTGCTCGGACCAGTTTTTTTATTCGAAAGCCGCGGGGTTACTGGTCCTTGGGACCAGTTTATTAATTGAAAACATGAAAATTGAGGAAGGACTAGTTTAAAAATTCAAGTTAGTATTAATTTCTACTCCACGGATATAGACTCCTAGCACAACCACAGCCCACTCGATCACGCTTTGTGTTCACACGCATTCTCGAAACAATTATTTTCCTATGTAAAAGCGCCTGTCGGCAATTTTGGGTTTTTTCGCTCGAAAAATCCTAGGAGCCCGCTTTTAACATGGCCGGCTATGAGAGAAACACCGTTTTTTAGCGCTAATTTTAAAACTATATGTTCAAATCACTTGGAATTTTAATGAGATGTGCAAAACATTGTTTGATATCTTTGTGAAAAGTTTCAAAAGTTTCTCTTTTAAAGTTTTTGGAAAAATATTAAAACGAAAACTAGCCATAATAGTCTTCAAAATGTTTAATAAGTTTCTTCGGTTTCACTTGATCGGATCTCTTGAAATTTTAGTGAAAGGCATATAGAGTGCTGTCAGTTGTGACGTCAGATCCAAGGTTAGACGTCACGAGTCTGCCTTTGGCAATGGGTGGCCATGACAGTTACCGTTTTTTCTTTATGGGAAAACAGCATGGGTGACGTCACACCGGCGCTTCTGACAAGCACTCTATTGAAGGGTTTAAAATTATGATGCATAGTTTTTAAAAGAACAATTAATTTCCTAAGAATTCATTAAAATTTTGTTTGTGCGTAATCCTACAACCTATTTAGTCGCTTAGGGAATTTTTAGGAAAAGAACTATTCGTTTTAAAACTTCGAAACTTTGCAAGATAATTTAAAACCTTTCAATATGCCTCTCACTAAAATTTCAAGAGATTCGAAGGAAACAAAAACCGTTTAAGACTAAGCTCTTAAATTATGATTAAGTTTCGTTAAAGTATTTTTACAAAAATCAATGAAAGAGAAACACTTGAAAATTTTCAAAAATATACCAAACATTATTTTGCAAATCTCATTAAATTTCGAGATATCTCAACCAGTATTTTCAGAATTAGGACCAAAAAAACGGTGTTCCTCCCATTGACGCCAATGTTAAGAGCTGACTATGATTTTTGACTTAAAATGTGTCCTTAGCGTTTTGAGACCAATTGGAACGGCTTCTATAGCCCATGAAACCAAAGCGTTATCGAGCGGGTATATTAGTATTATTAGTATAAAATGCTCTACTACGTTGCCCACATATTCTGACCAATCATGAATGACCACACTCGAGCCTCTCGAGACGGTGTATGTTGCTGCAAAAACAACTAGGCCGAGTAGGCCAATATTTTTATCGGCCTATTGATTTGTAGTTCTGAAAATTAATAAGGCTTTTATTACACAAAATTACATAAAAAATCATTAAAATTTTATTTGTGCATAAGCAAAACCTACTTAGTAACCTAGGGAATTATTAGGTAAGCAACTATTCGTCAAATAAATATCAGCTCATAAAGCTTTTAGAAACTTTGATAACTTGCCAAGATGTTTAAAACAACCCGCGCGTGGGACGTTCGCCATCTATGAAGGGTTTGCAATTCTAAAAAGTTATGTCGGATGTAATTTTGGGTTGTAAACGAGTTAAACACTTGGGAACAGTTAAATATCAGTTATAAATTATATATTTGAAGTTTGACACAATCTTGGGAAAAAACTAATTTTATTAACTGTTTTATTACACTTACCCTTCAAGCAATGGAAAAAAATGGTTAGCAAAAAGTAAATCGTTATGCCAGCTCATAATTAAGCGAGCAAACGAATAAAACCATTTGAAACTATTAAATATTGATTATTAATTATGTTTTTTTTTTACGTTTTCTGGTGTTTTTATCGAGAAAAAGAGTTGATAAATTCGAAAATATTACTACTCAAGGAATTCAAATCAAAGAGAATTGTTCAAATTGACTAACCACTTTGCCAAGTATTAAAAAATTCCAAGATTGAAGTCGTTTCGAAACGTTTATTGAACTTAACACAAAAATGAATGTATTACACTTGTATTGGGAATTTTTTTACCCAGAATTAAACATCTTGGGTTTCATCACATTCGTCAAAATCCCTGACGGTCATTCGCTTTCCGCAGTTCTCTGATCGCATAACGCATTCGGTGGAGTATATTTTGCCGTCGCTTCCGCAGACAGGTGCGTACTCTCGAGTGCAAATGAAGGGACACAAAGGATGGTTTTCCCGACGGCATGTCTCGAAAGATTCAGCTTCTTCAACTCTATGGAAACAAATTTAAATTGAAACGTATCAAGAAAAAAAAATTGCCTGCTAGCTAATGAAAAAAATATAACCGAAGGTAAGGTATAGTACAGAGAGAGCGGGCGAACTTAGCCAAGGGAAAAACTATTAATTCTGGGGAAAACTGGTTAGACACATCGTATATATGATGGGCTATTAGTTTAACCTGTTTTGATTACTTCGCAAAACCACCTCTTAATTGACGCTGGCTCCTAGTTGTATCGACAATAATTTTTTTATTTAACAATTTTTAAATTCCACCACCAGCGTTAATCGAACCCGGGACCTTCAGACAGCTAGCCTGATACTATACTTCCCCGTCTACAATTTCTTGTTGAGAGGTTGCAGAGATAGTAGGGGAGTTGAGAGATCACGCTTATTTTGCAACCCCCCCCCCCACTTCGAGAGAGAACGAAAGGATATAGAAGCGGTTCGAGCTGTGCTGAGTGAGCCCCAAGAGCTTGATTACTTACTCGGCAAGGCGCAGTAAACAGTCGTTCTCGTAGACTTTACCGTCAGTGCCACAAGTTGGCTTGTATATCTTGGGACAGGCACCGGGTGCCGATTGAGGAGCTTGGCATTCCTCCAATGGACGAACGCTCAATCGCATGTTTCTTATGAATTAACTTAAAATTAATATCGTAAAAACGATCACGGAATTTACGCTGTACCAACCCGCAGTTCTGTGATCGCATGACGCATTCAGTTGCGTAGATTTTGCCGTCACTTCCGCATACTGGCATGTACTCGTCAGTGCAAGCGTATGGACATAGAGGATGATTGGCTCCACGGCATGTCTCGAAAGAAGCCGCTTCTTCAACTCTGTTGTAAGTATTAAGAAAGATTTAAGGGACGGATAGTGCAACGATCTCTAGCGTATAAAATGAAATTATTTGTTTAGCCTTATTTTAAATTTTGAACATTCTCGTTTCAACGATTGTTCGTTCGAGAATTGTCATATGATCTGTGGTAAGCAAAAGACGCTATATGGACAGCGTTTTCTAGGGCTGTATAAATGCCATCGCATGAAGTGAATATATTTGAACGGTTATGAAAGTTTCTTCTGAATTGCATTATAATGAAGAATGAAGTCAAATATCACTCAGCGATAGAAAATAACTAGTATAGTGATTAGACTATGATTTACAAATGCACTCTTGTCTAAAAGTATGGAATAAAATTCGTTTCTAAAATACCCTTCAGTTTCGAGAAGGCAGTAATTGTTGTAAACCTTTCCGTCCGTTCCGCAACGTGGGCTGTAGATCTTGGGGCATCGTTTAATTGGTGCGGCTTCCGCTTCTTGGCAATCACTCAAGGGAAGAGTCATCAATTGCTTATTCCTATATAAAGTCAATTAAATGTAAGTAAGGCAAATTCATATCGAGAAGAAATATACCATTAGAAGGCATAAAAAAGCGTCCGGCGCTCGCGTGATAGTCGAAATTACCTCTTCATTATTGGTGGTGGGGAGGGGGGTGGAAACGGAGGCGGGACTTAATATTTTATCTTTTTTCCACCATCTATCTCTTTTACCTTTTGGTTTGGTTTTTGGAACTCAAGAAAAGTATAGTACACTTTAATTTTACGCAGAGACACATAGTCAATACCCTTCGAGTTAGGTTCAAAATCTTTAACTAACTTGCCAATGGCAATTAAAAACAACTGGCGTACCGTTTCAGCACCGCGGCCAGCCTTCATTTTCAGTTTACTTTGCTCAAGGTTTATTCTCTAGTCGGAATACGTCATTCGCGTCTGTATGACCAATCCCCATGGGATCCAATGGGAAAGCGCAGATCAATGACGGACATGAAAGGGGTGGGGCTTACTTGTCCATTGATACCGGCGTAAGAGTAGAAGCCAAAAATCTCGCGCGAGATTTTTGGCTTCTACTCTTACGCCGGTATCAATGGACAAGTAAGCCCCACCCCTTTCATGTCCGTCATTGATCTGCATATATATATATATGCAATATTCAGTTTCCTTGTTAAACTAGCCTAAACTACATCTTGAATATAAAATATCAAACTTCATCGTTTTTTCAAATAAAATATTTCAAACTGAGCACCAATAATTTTTGAACACCTTGAAAGCTGATCAGTCTTTTCAAGGGTCACTTGCCTTATTTGGTGCTGGCCTAATTATAATTCAATAACTTGGCCTGGGTTTGTAAATACTAACCCACAGTTTTCCGAGCGCATGACGCATTCGGTAGGATAGATCTTGCCGTCACTTCCGCAAACGGGGTTATATTCCCGGGTACACATGGAAGGACACAATCGATGGTTTTCCATTCGGCAAGTTTCGAATGACTCGGCTTCTTCAACTCTGGAATTACATCGAAAGCATCAAGGTCAGCCTTCTCGTAAAGGACAACTTGGCAAATGACTTACTGGGCGAATCGCATTAAACAATCGTTGTTGTAAATCTTTCCATCAGCGCCGCAAACTGGGTCGAGGATTTTGCTGCATCGCGGAAGTTCGGGTTCCGATTGAACATTTTGCTCAGCTTGGCATTCAGACATAGGACGCGGGAACATTAATCGTCTACATGAAAAAATAAAATAATTTTCTAATTATAATTGTCAAAGAAACAATGAAAACTTGAGGATAAGGTTTTAAGGGAAATTTACTTCTTACTAAATTACACTTTCAGTGCCATTTGAAAACGTTGAGTATTGAAATTATAAAAATTATATTTCCGTTGATTTTCTGCACTTTTTTCTTATAGTCAAAAGTACATATATGAAAACATTAGTATCTAACAGACAGATCTTTCAGCAACATTCGTTTTCAAGGGGTCAAACTTTATGAAAATGTGTCCCCTCTTCCATATTCATTCAATGCGAATATCGTGCAACTACGAGACAAAATGTCCCTCTTTTTTAGGTACTCTTGCGCGCTGCGACCCAACACCCCTACTATAATGCCTCCTTTGACAGCATGGAGGCAAACGTCTTATTTTACCGAAACCTCATCAATGAAAAATCTTATTGACTTAAATGATTTCAAAACGACTCGCGCTCCCATAAAACTTTTCAGACGCGAGGAAAAGCATGCTAAATTGCTTGATAGAAACTGTTTTCTATTTTCTTTTGGTATAGGATGGATTGTCGAAACGTATAAATTCTTCCTTTTCTGAACTTTGAGTAGCGAACGTTTACTTACCCGCAGTTTCTCGATCTCATGACGCATTCTGTGGCGTAGATTTTGCCATCGCTTCCACAAACGGGTTTGTACTCTAAAGTGCAGACGCTGGGACAAAGTTGTTGGTCGAATCCGCGGCATGTTTCGAAACTTTCAGCTTCCTCAACTCTAGAGTGGAAATTGCAATTTATCTTTACGAACACAGCAAATGCATTAAATATAACTAAAATTAAATTATTTTATAAGAGAAATCACTATCTAAGCAATAATCATGATATGATTCCATAAACATTAACCATGATATGATTCCATAAACATTAATCATGATATGATTCCATAAACATTAATCATGATATGATTCCATAAACATTAATCATGATATGATTCCATAAACATTAATCATGATATGATTCCATAAACACTCATGATATGATTCCATAAACATTAATCATGATATGATTCCATAAACATTAATCATGATATGATTCCATAAACATTAATCATGATATGATTCCATAAACATTAATCATGATATGATTCCATAAACATTAATCATGATATGATTCCATAAACATTAATCATGATATGATTCCATAAACATTAATCATGATATGATTCCATAAACATTAATCATGATATGATTCCATAAACATTAATCATGATATGATTCCATAAACATTAATCATGATATGATTCCATAAACATTAATCATGATATGATTCCATAAACATTAATCATGATATGATTCCATAAACAATCATGATATGATTCCATAAACATTAATCATGATATGATTCCATAAACATTAATCATGATATGATTCCATAAACATTAATCATGATATGATTCCATAAACATTAATCATGATATGATTCCATAAACATTAATCATGATATGATTCCATAAACATCAATCATGATATGATTCCATAAACATTAATCATGATATGATTCCATAAACATTAATCATGATATGATTCCATAAACATTAATCATGATATGATTCCATAAACATTAATCATGATATGATTCCATAAACATTAATCATGATATGATTCCATAAACATTAATCATGATATGATTCCATAAACATTAATCATGATAAGATTCCATAAACATTAATCATGATATGATTCCATAAACATTAATCATGATATGATTCCATAAACATTAATCATGATAAGATTCCATAAACATTAATCATGATATGTTTCGATAAATCTTATTGTTACTCGATAAATCTTGTTGTTCCTCGATAAATCTTGTTGTTACTCGATAAATCTTGTTGTTACTCGATAAATCTTGTTGTTACTCTATAAATATTAATTTGACTCTATAAATCTTGTTGTTACTCGATAAATCTTGTTGTTACTCTATAAATATTAATTTGACTCTATAAATCTTGTTGTTACTCTATAAATATTAATTTGACTCTATAAACCTTAATATGATTCGATTAATCGTAATATGATTTTATAAATCTTAAAATGGTTCGATAATTATGTAAATCGACCAATAGCGCTTTTATTTCATATCCAAAAGTTATAATCCGCAATTAAATATTACGATGGTGGGAGCCACTAACAATCCATGAATGAGGGGAGCTACGACAGACGTTAAGTTACAACCTTTCACGAATTGACTTTTAATCACCTGAGGTGTGTGTGGTAAAAAAACACCTGGTATTACCCTCCAAAATATAAAAGATGGGTTTTCAAAGGCGCGTGTTTACGATAAGAATCGAGCGGGTTCGAGTCGAAGGGGAGTAAGGGAAATTATTGCAATGTTTTTTTTCTTGCACATGGTTTATTTTTACCATCAACACGCGCTTTTGAAAACTCACCTATAGTGTTAAACTCATTAAGAATGTGACATACTTAGCTGCGCGCAGAAGACAGTCGTTATCGTAGACCTTTCCGTCAACGCCACAAATGGGTGAGTAGTTCAAAGGGCAGATGGTGACCTCTTCACTTGCCAGAGGTTCTTCGCACTCCGTAAGTGGCCTAGTTAACATTATTTTTCTATACGAAATTGGGTAAAAAGTACAATCATTATTTTCTTTTGTAACACCAGGCATATATATCTGTTTTTTTTTCTAAAATGTTTTAATGACTGTAATGTGATTATGTGAACGGGATAAAAAAGTGGTGATTTCGCCTCGCAGAAAGAGGGTCCCTGGTTCGATCTTGTACTGTGGCACGGGGAGATAAACTAGGGAATAAACCCATCTGCATAGAGTTGCAAGATCTCTTATCACTTGTTAAACGAGTTTTTCTTAGAGGTATTATAAGATTCCCCTGTCCTGGCTTTAATCTGTTGCATAGGGTCTAGCCACTACCCCTCCAAGCATTGAAACCGTGACCAATTTAAATATTGCTACTTGGTGTTATGGATACTCAATAAAATTTTGATAATCATCAAGGGCGCTGATGGGTGATACGGGACGCTAAAGCGTATGAATAGACTATGTAAAATATCATATAGGAGAGAAGTCTTTATCTTGCACAAAAAACAGTTCTTATCTTTTTTTGAGAATGTGGCTTGTTTGTTTGTTTATATGTTTGTTATTTAGGCTCAGTAACAAAAAGAGAAGGTTCTAGAAGTAGCTACGTAGAGTTCCCCAAGACCTGGTTCGCGCACCCCAGACCGTTATAAACTACATTAACATTTAACCTTCAACCTTTGTGAATAACCCGTAATTAAGCATCATTTTGATGAATTTTTAAGTTGTAAAATGATTAGTTTCTAAAAAACATTGGCATGCAGAAATTTCATGGGAGTGGACCCAAAGACAATGAAGGATTTAGTGACTACATAGACTGAAAACTCATCCCAGTTTCCAGACGCCTAAAACTCATCCCAGTTTCCAGACGCCTAAAACTCATCCCAGTTTCCAGACGCCTAAAACTCACGGAAAACGCCAGGTAACTTTACTAGTACGATTATGTTAGGCCTATCATTCTTCAAATCGAAGTCTCATTCATACACTTATCTTGCTTTTATAACGCACGACACCATACTGCCGCTCTATTCCTAATTATCGTTGATTTTACGTAGATATATAACATTCAAATCCAGTGCAAGATATACCTCAAGTTTAAATGGGTTTTTATTCCCATAACAGCAATGAGTATAAACCTGATTTCCTCCTAACAAATTGCTATTTGACAAGCCATCAATGTTGAGGCAGGGTTAATTGAAAAGACACCAAGGAGCAATATAAAGATGATTTAAGAATTGCCGTTCTCAGGCAAAAACACTATCTATAACTCGGGAACAAACCTTACTTAAATAATTAGGGATTGGGAAGTTAAAAATCATGTTGTGCAAGCTAAACCCTATACGATGATTGCAAAGATGAATATGAATGGTAAATTATTTTAGATGAAAGAACACACCCGCAGTTTTCGAATTGCATGACGCACGCCGTCGAATAGACTTTTCCATCATTAGCGCAGACAGGATTGTATTCTCTGGTGCATCGGTTTGGGCACAAAGGGTGATTTTCGTTTCTACAGGCTTCGAAACTTTGAGCTTTTTCAATGCTAATTGAAAACGGTTATCTTCGTTATTTTTAGTTTTTTGGCAATGACTATTACTTGTCAGTAATTACTTCGCTCCTCTCATAAGACATTCATTGGCGTAGACCTTTCCATCGGCTCCACAAATGGGAGCGTATATCATGGTACAGATCTGTGGTGCAGAAGCACCTCGACACACACTGAATGATTCCGCTTCTTCAACGCTGAAAAGGTCTTTCATTAATCATAATACATTTTAATCGTATATCCCAGTGTGGGAAATGAAGTGGGCAGAAAACCATTTTTAGTCGATTTATATTGATAAAAAACATCGAAATCAATAAAAAAAGCCAACAAATATATTGCTCATTTTTGATAAAGGAATGGGGTTTTATTTTCAAAACTACTATAGCGAACTATGACGATCATCAGATCACAATCCTTGAATTAAAGCAGACCTCAATATATTAAACTTCCCCAAGTACTAAAATTCTGTAGCAATATAGTGTATAAAAATTATAATGATAAGTTCGTTAAGTTTCATCTTTGTAGAGATGAATTTCAATATCAAACAGTAGTGGGGACTAAAAGCAAACGAAAACTAAACTTAAGACGAGTGAAATTCCTACATGCACAATATAGTCAATAAATTCGGTTCCGTATTCTTTATCAATAAAAGTTTGCATATCTTTAAAATACGAATAATTTCACGTTGACACAAATTTCCGGATTGTGAAAAAGGCCTGCACATGTTCCAATGAACCAATTATGCAAAATTTTGTTATTAATTTCTTATAACAACTTTCAAATTAGTTTACCCAGATTAAGCCCCCACCCCAAATTTCAAACCCAAGCAACGCTACAGTCTCTACCGGCGAAAATATCAATAAAACGAACGTAATATATAAACGAGTCCAATAATTCATATACCCTCTAAACCCTTTATGTTACGTAAATTAAATGTGATTCCAAATCCTTACTTGGCGCTTCTCAAGTAGCATCTATTTCCGTAAATCTTTCCATCAACGCCGCATCTCGGATCGTACTCTTGAGTACAGATGGCAACGGCAGCTAAAAAAATTTAACTACTGATTTGAAGTATTTTTTATCAACTCATCTATTTAACATAATATCCTAGAGCAAGAGAAACATGGTAGTTCATCCTATATAGCACCAACGGAAAATTAATTTATATACAAAGTTTTTATAACCGTTTGTGGGATATGAAATCTGGGGGAATTGTCGGTACAAAAACCTTTTTGCACGAAAAATAAGCATCCTAGTATATCAAGCTTATTCGAAATTTCAAAGCTTAGTTTAAAGCTATGAACACGTGAGAGGGGGTAAATGAGGATCTGTTTTTGTTTTCAGTTACAAAAAGTCTCTTCATGTTGAACAGCTTTGTATAAGAGAAAGAGGATCTAAATTTTTCGAGATTTCAATAGGCTGTTAAACGGCGGGTTTTCCTTATTTTATTTTCAGTTTTCAATTTGAAACTACAATTTATCTAAATAGTAGCTCAACTTTTGATATTTCCAGGAATTAATAGGCCTAACTATAAATATCATAAGGTATAGTTGAAACTAAGTGCTATTATCAATATCTAATAATAATAATAATCTAAGCTTTGTCTACGAAGGGATTTCCACACTAAGCCTGTGGCTTATTTACAATTAACAATAATTGTTTTATCTTACCGCAATAGCCAACTAGAGAGAGAAATGAGGCAGCTACGATAGTTTTCATGTTTGCTTCGGGATTATTTGAATATGTTCCCCGTAATCGTAGATAACATTTTGAGTAACGTGAATTTATACCTTTTTCATTGACGCAACGAAGCATTCGGTAAATAAGGTGATGCAACGATTAGATAGTATCTGATTAATTCCTGTTACTATTTGCAGGTATGAAGTCTCACGGAAATTAAAACACATGTCACTCTAACACTATCAAAATCCTCCACTGAAGGACGAATATAAATAAATTTATTTGTTTTAATGTTATATTTATGAGAGATTGACCATACTATATTTCCTATGCATGATATTAAAAGTGATTCAAAATGATTTTCCTAGTTGATTTAGAAAACGGATCTATATCCTCATTTCCGAATAAATTTTGACCTTTTTATTTGACTACTGTAGGCGATTTGCTATTTGGTTCAACTTGTAGGGCTGTAAATGAACATACTCATTTTCAAAGCCTGCCAACTCCAATGATAAATGTTTCATAAACGCCACTCAAACGATATTGTTATGATAGTAAATTAGTGCCTTATATATTAATTGATAAGTGGTCAATCTTATTTGGCTAACGGATATTTAAACTTTCAGTTTTAAAGACAAAAATTAAAGCATGAATTATTGTAATAAATAACTTTTTTTTTACCAAAATTTCACTCAAGGAAAATATTTCAAATCATTGTTATTCTATGTACTTTTGACATTATTTGGTTAGAACATTTTCTCTGAAATGTAGTTGGAAGATAATGGGCTCATCGTTGATAGGTGTGAACAATAGGTTTTGATAGATTTTAAAAATTGGATATGTGAAATATTTAACTGAGAAACAAAACAGGTTCAAACGATATGTAGCCTTACCTTAATTCTATGCGTCCTAAGATTATCAGTACAAATTTTACAGGAGTAGTTTTGGTTATTTTTCTTAATGGCTTTGTGGTTCTTTTATTAACATTAAAGGATTAGTGAAAGATAAGAATTTTTTTCAAATATTTAATGTTTTATAATCATGTCTTCAAAAGTGTAAATTTGAATATCTGTTACTCCAGGCAATTAGTTTATACACTTATCTCTTACTTTTTCCCATATTTGTCTGCAAAGACAGTTTTTATTGACATATACGTCAATATATATTGACATATATTCCTATATGAGCTAAAGTCAACTCATGGCAAAATAAAATTCCACGACTATCATATTGTACTGCGCCTCAGCATTAAATCATTCTTAAATAGCTGACTGTACATTAATAACCCTTTCAATTCAATTAATACCGCACCGACTGCAACAAGAAATAGACAAGCGGTAAATTAATTTGAAGAAGAAATAAAGACGCAAAAGTCATCGTAAAATACTATTTCAAGAATTAAAATTTCAAGTTAGTTAACTCCGCAAGACTAAAAGTTACCAAAAAAATCAATGGTCGCGCATAAATTATTTATAACTTTGGGGAAATTCCTTTTAGCGTGAAATTATATTCTCTCATGCTGCAAATTGAAGTAACACTCCCAAGGGAAAGGTCAGTAATTAGGCCAAGAAAGGCGTATTATTGTCTCCCTAATAGTTCGTTTTGCCTCTATATCCGAGGGTCAATCCTAAAAATACTAATACTAACTCCGCGAGAATAAAGTTACAAAATAAAAATCAATTGGTGGTTCGTAACTTATTTATAACTTTGCAAAATCTCGTTTTGGCGTGAAATGATATTCTCTCGTGCCTCAAATTAACGCAACGCTCCCAAGGGAAGGGTTAAGTCAAAAAGGCGTATCATTTTCCCCATAATATAAAGTTTTGCGTGAAAATCCGAGGATCGATCCTTAAAAAAGGAAATTTAACCCAAATCAAAAGAACTTTGCACGGTTACCATACCGTATTACGTTTCAGCTTGAGAACGAACCCATAGAACTGCAAGTATAGAGTAATATAGGTGGAGAGGGGAATCAACGGTTTATCCCCCGCATTAGGGGAAACTTTGCAATAGAGAATTTTACTACAAAGAAATAGATTGAAATAAATTATTCTATACTAACATATTTCACTTTTTCCTATACTTGAATTGAAAGCAGGTCGACACAAGTACGAACACAATGGACGCCGAAAAATGCTACACAGTTCCCTTTCGTCAAGTAGGTTTGAACTTTCAAGCGTTCTAATGTAGTATTTTTGCCACTCACCATAGAATGTTAATTTTTGCTTTTGCCAGGCCCTAAATTTTCCCTCATCTTTAAATTTTTTATAGATTTTAGTTAAACTAGTATTTTATATAATATACTAATATAACTCATTCGAATCATTATACTTATACCAGGGATAGATTTAATTTTAGATGTAGGAATGGAGAAGGGTTAGTATTTACTTCAGTCCGACTCATAGCCCAGTATAGAGTCCCTTCCTCGCTCCAACACGTAACGAAAAGTTTAAATTAGCTTATTGGTTCACTTAAACTACGTTTTGAAGACGTTGCTGACAGGGACGGCGAAAAATACGTAATTTATTTTTACCTCTGTCGCTATGACCCACCTCTACTTTCTTACCCCTCCGTCCCGGGGTAGGGGATCCTGAACTTTGACTCTGTTCTCCATTCCAACTTCTAAAATTAAAACCATCCCTGCTTATACTTTTGATAGAAATTTGCCTATAACACAATGTCTTTGTTACCAGCATTCACCGAATGTTATTGTGAATGACTTAGGAAAAAAATCAGGCTATATGGTTCAATTCCTCCGTCTTCTAGTAAATCTTGACAATATCAAGTAAATGAATTTTAAATCAGTTGTCAGGTTTTGTTCGTCATATTGTAGGCCTATATTCACATTCCTCAAAATGATTTAACAGCGTAACTACCATACCGAGTACGGATAAATTTTGGGGTGAGAAAATTAATAATTCGTGGAACGGACTCCTTGGTATGCTCGAGAGAAATGTCAGTTGTTGCGTTATTCTAAATTAGCAATGGGCATCTTCCAATAACAATACGTTGAACTCTTTCAATACGCAGGAAGGTGACTTTTCCTTAAATCCTTTGGCTTTGTCCACCGATCGTTTCAATGACTTTCCTACGTCGCACCCGTTTCTGATAATGAGGACGCAAATACTATTCGGAACCAATCAAACTAATGAAAATGATATTTATTCAGTTGTTGACAAATGGGTAAATAATTTCTTCTACATTCTAGATAAAAGGGAAAACAAGTATAGAGTTGATGTAACATAACGTTTAACGATGAAAAAAGTATCACCTCTCTAAATCGCCAAATTGTAGGATACCTTAATCAAGAAGCGATATCTAGTTTACTAGGGAGAAGTTATAAATTCGCCACATTTGTAGTTTTATCTCCAGTCCAAACGTGGGTATGGAGTTAACCCCGACCTCTAAATTACAACCAGCATATCATTGGTTCTTGAAAACTCACGTCAGCGCGACGCGAATGACGAAAATTACGTATTTTACGACTGGAGAGAGGCGAAATAGTCCGGCCTCCTTTTACGTTCCTCCTTGTATTTTGAAAGGGGGACTGCCAGTAGCGCCGCCAGGATTTTTTCTCGCGTAGGCACAGCGTGATCTAGAGGCCCCCTCCCCCTTTGTTTTTAAAAAATTATCATGCATCATGATGCATATATATATATATATATATATATATATAGATATATATTTTTAGTGTAAGTGGTTTTGTATATTTCAGTAATATTTTCGAATTTTGGAATGTATTTCAGGATTTTGAGGAATATCTCTAGTTTTTAAGGGGGTTTTCCTTTTTTTGTGAGATTATTAGAAGTACGGACTTTTTGGCACCCGTGTCCCAGCTATCCCTAGGCACGTGCACAACGCCTCTTTCGTTCGCCTTCGCCATTGTTGCTTGACACCACTAGCGAAGCCTGAATGACCCAAAAATTTACTCTCGTATAATCTCGGGTGTTGTCGATACTAGTTTAGAGTTGGAAGATTTTATTCCTCTGCGCTACGTATGCCGCCTACGTTTTTAGGTCCTTTCTAGTTTTAATGCGAGAGGTGTAACCTGTAATTTAGCGGGGGATCTTGTTCTTTAGAATATAAAGAGAACGGGTTTTTGAAATGCTCTCTTGTACATTAAAAAGGCATAATGTAGCGAATATATCAAACAGGTACTAACGGACCCTTAGGGGAGTGAATGCAGGTGTGTGATGTTGTGTTTGATTTTAACAAATAGAAATATAAACCGTGAAAGTACATAAAGTAATTAAACGCTGTTACAGTAAGAAATAAAATTTTATTTGAAGGCCTCTATAGGCACGTTTTTAAAAATATGGAGGCCCCCCAAGTAGGCCAAAATTTTTCAACGTAGGCACGTGCCTACCCGTGCCTACTGCTGGCGGCGCTACTGGGGACTGGGACTATGGCAGGCGAATACTTAGGCATCCTACACCATCTCCCTTGTAAACTAGATATCGCTTCTGGGTAAATCTTGTTCTATAACAACGGGAAAAAAATAAAAATTTACTGATGCCAACTTCCGTAATCCGTATATTAAATAGTAAAAAAAATCCGCAAATGATCTTTACTCTAATGACCTAAAATTTGCGGCTATACTAAAAACAATGGGGTCTAAAATCGTAATAAAAAGATCAGCATATTTCATTTTGAGTCGTTTTTTCGTTTCTAGATAATTGTGGCATTATTTGGTTTGTCTCTGCTAATTTACATAACGGGAAAATTGAATTCCAAATGCGGGAAGGTGAAATCGGAGCTACCCTGGATGTTTTTGTTGCAATGTCTTCTTGGAACGAGTAAAAACTTTTATAAACTAACACGAGGTCCGTTTTAAAGTTTAAATAGAGTTTATTTTTAGGTCCTCAAAGTTTGAAGTGCCAGGGAGTCAACTTATTTCTTTCGATTACTTGGAGTCTGCCCACGTTCGTAGTATTGGTGGTTGTATCTTCGAAAATGACATCGCAGTTTGCGAGCAAATCGGAAGCTCGTCCCTTCGACGTCATGGACGACATATTTCACTTTCCCAATGCGAAGCCTTTGTTGGAAAAAAGCAATTCAGTCTACAATTT
This sequence comes from Phalangium opilio, assembly GCF_054372755.1. Lineage (NCBI taxonomy): Eukaryota > Metazoa > Arthropoda > Arachnida > Opiliones > Phalangiidae > Phalangium > Phalangium opilio. The sequence goes on along the minus strand of NW_028324146.1, from coordinate 4,158,395 downwards.
TATTCAGGCAATATTTGAAAGCTAAGAGATTTTTGAGAATTCTAACACTGGGTAGCATGGCTTTATAGTGTCTAGGAGGAGAACACTCATTACTAGAGCGGCCAAGTTGTTGCATGAGCGGTCTTAGTTTGAGATGGTATTATGACCCTTATACTAGTATACTGCGCTTTGTATGACTCTGAACTAAGTAAATTTAGAGCTCGCTGTAATCGTACCCTAACGTAGATTTCTATACCACATGCAAGAACAATGTATCTGTGTCAGAGTTATAGGATTTAGAGTATTTGACCTCACCTTTGGCATCCAGAATTCAAGTTTAAAATAATTTTCTCTATGAAGCGCTTTAGTCTGGGGGGGGGCTTTGCCCTCTGTGCGGTTGGGGTTCTGGAATTGATCTTAGGTGATAGTTTCAAAATTAACAAGTGTTAATCGATATTTTGAAATGGGTTGACGCATATTGCGGTTTTGTAAAAGAAGTTTGAAAAAAATATGGTTTGGTTTAGTTTAGTTTTATGCTTATAGTTTACAATGGTGTTGAAATTTGGAATATAAGTATTTTGGAAGTTATACCAAATTTAATTTCTAGAAGTTTGGTAGCTTAAAAATCAGATTCAACTTTTTTCAAAAGTCTATGTATTATTATAGCGTTTAAAGGTGCAAATATGAATATCGTTGCGATGCATGCGCCTGCGTTTAAATCATTTGTCAGTCACTAGCCATACGGCATTTTTTCAGTACAAGAGAACATATCTTCATTTGCACTTGCAACCTCTGAAATATAAATTTCTGTCATAAACCATCCAGCCACTAACCCAGTGTGAACCCCACTGTCAACTTGTACAAATTGAGATTGCATCAATTTCATTTTCAGCTTTTGGTTTCTTATTGTCTGTATCGGCAATGATGTCCAGCATTCCGACTACCGGGTTTTTAAAAATATCTCACCATGTCGAAAATGTTTGGAATTTTCATTTTAGGAAAATGCATTGACTAATCCCGCATTTGCGGAAGTAACAAAGCGAGCTGAAGCGAATTCAAATACTTGTTACCAGAAAAAAAGCAGCTTATTAGAAAACGCCAACATTCATTCGGCAATTGAAAATCGAGAAAAATTCATCATCATGGCTGACGCCTTCCAGTGGAATGTAATGAAAGCCCGATACGCCAAGACAGGAATTTGCAAAATGAAACTAAGTCAACCTTTAATGTTAACCTACAAGGCTATGTTCTTTAAGAAAAACATTTCCCAAACCTTGATCAAAATCGTCAACCGAAGGTTAGTTTCTCCATGGACGAACCAATACTATAGTGGTTCGTCTTCTTTGAAGAGCTGAGATTATTGTAGAATTAACGTTGTCATTTCTTAGGTTGCGTCAACTGACTGAGGGCGATTGCTTCGAGGACTTGAACCCATCTCTGAAAGTGGAATCACATCCTTGTCAGAGAACCGAAACACCGGATGATTTTGTCGTAATCAACGTGCACGCTTTTATGGCCATTTTCTGCGTTTGTCTCTTGGGCTTCTCCGCCTCCTTAATCACTCTAATTCTTGAAATATACGTGAAAATGTTGAAAGTTAACATATTTACAGCTAAGGCAACCTAAAAAAACCCCAGAACCATTTTTCTGTTATAATTAATACAAATTCCCGTGGGGAGTCTGGGCAAAGCTATGAATAAGCCAGGCTCATATTTTTATGTAAAGCACAAGGAAATCTAGTTCTCTATAAAAATTATTATTGTTATCGCAATTAAAACCCACTTTTCTCTCATATAGAAAATAGGTTTGGTTCTCACACATAATGTCGTAAACTTGAGACGATGGAGCAAAGCTGATAGACTCATGCCTCAAAGGCATATTAATATTTTTAATCTAATCCAAGGCATATTAATATTTTTAATCTAATCCAAGGCATATTAATATTTCTAATCTAATCCAAGGCATATTAATATTTTTAATCTAATCCAAGACATATTAATATTTTTAATCTAATCCAAGACATATTATAATTATTCATCTAATCCAAGGCATATTAATATTTTAATCTAATCCAAGACATATTAATATTTTTAATCTAATCCAAGGAATATTGATTGTAAAATTAACTGCCCCACCCAACAGATATTAATACGAACCCTGAACGAATGTATGACATAGGACACTACGTTACATTGAAAGATAATGGGTAAATCCAATAAACCATTAAAATACATTTTCACTGATTGTCTGGTAATTAAATGACAATGTTAATTAACTTTATATCCATAATGCGTAATAATATTATACAATGTAAATTTCAGGTTTGTTTTAAAATAAAAAATCTACATTACTCCTGGCTGAGAATATGAATTTAATCACGTTTTTGCTGTGCGGGTTTTTTCGGCCAAATGGGATGGGTTGGGTCGATTGGGAATTCGGTCTTATGGAAGACAAGCGTTTTAACAATTTCCAGACGACACAGGGAAAGCCAATAAGATCATTTAAAATTTTCGTTACGTATTGGAGGGAGGGGCGGACCGAAGTAAATACTAGTTCTAAAATTAAATCTATCCCTGTGAAGTTTGTAACTTCTTCAAGATTTCTTTGAAAAATATTTATTTTTATTTTTGGGCTACAGCCTAAGGAAACTAAAATACACAATGTCTGCTCAAGCACGAATACAAGCACCAACACAAGTACCAGTACATGCACCAGTACAAGCACCAATACAAGCACCGGTACAAGCGCAAAAACAAGCACCAATGCAAGCGCAAATACAAGCACCGGTACAAGCGCAAATACAAGCACCCGTACAAGCACCAGTGCAAGTACAAATACAAGCACCGGTACAAGCACCAGTGCAAGTACAAATACAAGCACCGGTACAAGCACCAGTGCAAGTACAAATACAAGTACCAGTACACGTACAAATACAAGCACCAATAGAAGTACAAATACAAGCACCAATAGAAGTACAAATACAAGCACCAATAGAAGTACAAATACAAGCACCAATAGAAGTACAAATACAAGCACCAGTACACGTACAAATATAACTACCAGTGTAGAATACCCCTGAAAACTAGAAACTGGTCTACAAAGCCGCTTCAAGTTGGTTCGCGAAGCAACTTCAAGAAACCGCTTTTGTAATTAGCTACTCAAATATCAGTTTTGCTCACACTTAACTTTTCAAGCGTTTTGAATTGCTTCGAACCTGTTTCTCTATGGCTTAAGTAAATCATGCAAACTGTTAAAGTTTACCACGTTTTTAAGATCACCTAGAAACGCTTTATTTTTGGCCTGTCAGTTTTGGTGAAACTAAAGCCTAAAGAAACTAAAATTCGCAATGTCTGCTCTAGTAGATGTTCCTTTTTAACAAGTCACCTTATTTTTATGACGCTTTTCAAAAGAGCTGACGTGTTATTTGACATTATAACAATGTCAAAAAGGGGTAAGAAAGGATCCTCCCCGTAATTTAATGGATTTTGCGCTCTGTAAAAATAGCGACCAAAATATTCCAAATGATTGACGCTTCCAAAGTACACTGCGTTCCCTTTGTTGCAAATGGCATCCGCGTCATATTGATCACTGATCCGGAATTTCTTCTATCTTCTTTCGTATTCTTTGAAGATATCCTAATGAGCGGCCTGTTGAAGAAGACGATTATTTAATTTTATGACAGAAATTAAGTAGTTTTTTGAAAAGCTAATTACAGTATAAAACAATAATTGAATTTTAGAATCCAAATTCCAAAACATGTATTTGCATAAACACACTTTTATGCGTAGGAAACACATGGGCGATTAATATTTTTCTTGGTGTAAATTTCCAACAAATTTCGACCCACGGGTCTCTATAAAACTAAGGTATACAGAAGTAATTTCATACTTTATATAGTTACATAAAATGTCTCCAACTAGTTTTTTTCTATCAAATTCACCCCATAATTTCGCGGTGTCCTTTGCCTCATCTAAATTTAATTCTCCCAAATCGTTAATGTAAACTCCTTCAATAAGTTTCTTTTAAATAAATCAGATTCTCAGTATAAAATTTGTGGTTCCTTGAAGCCAAAAGTGGAAACAAAGCTAAATAAGGGGGAGGGGATGAAATTTAAACTACCTATGAATGTCATTCTCATATAAAATTTGCATAATCCTCGTTCCCGTCATTATCACTTGAGGGCGCCACGATTTGATGGCTAACATGGCTTCGTACAGAAATTGTAGATCATAACCCTTGGTGTTATGGGCTATGACCGTTACTTTGGGAGAATTGTGGAATTCTTGAAAATCCAGAACTGGATCATTCCTGAGAAACACCTGTTCTCGAGGGCTGCAGGTGGCGCAATTAAATTTATCGAATTTCTCGAGAATACATTGACCACAGACTTTTTGAAAAATACATAAGAAGGGAGTGTGTAGGAAAGCATTAGGGTTTGGAGGGTCCGCAGTATTTTGTACGCATTCGAAATCATAAAAGCTAGTAACAGCAGGGTGGGTCTTCGCATTTTTAGACGCAGGGTGGGGTTTAGAGTCGGTAACCTGCATGAAACAATAGTGGGGGTGTGGGTTGAATTTACTGCAAACGACACAGTAAACTTCCCCGCAAGTGTGGGGTGACTTGCGTTTTCCCATATCTATCGTTTTCGCTCAATGGGGGCATTAACTACTCTTTGGCAGACGGATAGGGTTTTGCTTCCGCTAGCGGCAGCCTTATGTGTGTCAAAGCATTCTTGCCCCTAAAATCGCGATGGCAGGTCCCGCATCTAATTTGTCCCCCTTCGCATTCCTAGGCTCTTTGACAGGAGTAACAATACTTGTTGCAAGCGTGGTTAAAGTTTAAGTTCTTATATCCCACAAGGCACCTCTTGCAGAAACAATTAAATTCAAATTAGTTATGACATCAAAATGGTTCTGATAGTTAAAAAGGTATAGCCGCGGCTTTGGATTACCATCGGCACCGGGAATGAAATTTGCTTCACCGAAAATACGGTAGGGGACGTTTGCTCTAACTGTAAAAACTAATTTTTTGTAATCAACCAAGTATGACTGAAATCTAGATAGAGCACCACCCTCGTGCATCCGTCCAATGATATTTCCGCCGCCAGGGCTAATTCCCCCGCCTTCTTCCTAAGCCTCTCCCCTGCCTTTTTCCTAATATTGGGACGATATAGGGTTTTGAAATCTGCCTCGAGGCTTTTGTGAAGGGGAAGCATCGTATCCTCCCTGTGTACTCTAGCAAAAACTAGAGCATGTGGGAGACGTAGCCTATCGTTGTTTTTAATCTGGATAAAACATTTCTTCTCCCTGGCAAAAGTCTCGAAGCTACAGATACCAATGGCCTTGCAACGTTTGCCGCCTTGGGGAACCTCACGCACTGTATGCTTATTCCTATCGGGCCGAGAAAAAACTTGGACCTCCTTCAGATTTATAGGCTTTATCAGCCACTACTTCAGTTATGTATCCAATATCTATTTGGTCCCTTCTTCTAAAACTAAAGTGTGCGGTTTGAATGCCTGGATTACTAATGCTTGTCATCGAAATTGCAATCATATCATCGGGTAAACAGTCTTCGAAAACGTATTCTAGGAAATCGCTTACAGAAGGGACGATGTTATTGTCAAACTGTACTTACAATTCCCATCCATCAAGATTAAAATTGGGGAAGGACACTACGCCGCTAGAAATTACGTTCGCACCTGGTGGTGGAACTAGCAGAGATGGAGGAGTAGAGGATAGAGCCCCACCCCTACCTGACCTTCCCCAATATCCATAGACTCATTCTGAGATGGAGCTAAAGGGGATTCTGGAAATTCCCCTAAAAAGCTATTATCCTCATTGAGGAATTCAATTTCTACACTCGAGTTGGCCATTGTAATAGTTTGCGAGAAAAACTACAATATTACACAAAAGACGAAATACTAAAACACTAAATTACTATAACACTTATAAAAGCTAAGTTAAAATGAAAATACTATAACACAATAATGCTAAAAACAATAAAATACTAAAAAATATTCAATCACTAAAACAGTCAAATACTAAAACACAAAAACAGTACTAAATAATAATAAAATAGTAAAACACCAAAATACTAAAACTTAAAATTACTAGTAAAATAAGTAGAAAACACTAATAAAAACTAAGTTAAAAATGAAAAATAAAATCACTAAGATAAAAAATACTAAATGAAAACACGAAGTTAAAAATATGGGCACGGAATAAAACTCACAAGTTGTTTGGCGACTGAATATTTCTTGGCTTGCATCAACAGAGGTCAGAAGGGAATGAATTCTTTTGTTAGGGACACAAGTTCAGCCACGACTACTAAAGCCATAAATCACCATATTTGTAAAAGACGAAAGTTTGATTATTTTGATAAATTTAGTTAAAATTTATCTCAACGCTTTAAACATTTGAAATGTTATTCAAATGACCCGTATCGTCTCAGTAAAATGTAATGTAAATGACTGATTTCCTGTCGGTGGTTTATTCATTTCACCATGTTTTTCTATGGGATTTTAGGAATTTTAAATGATCGATTTCTCGTCGATGAAATGTAATGTAAATGATCAATAACGTTTTGATTGATTTTTACTTTTAACTGGAAATGTGTTGAGAAAAGGTAAATATCACCCTACAATATCTCCACTGAAAAGGTTTTGTCAAGACTGTAGTAGGTATAATTGAATTACAAAGAAAAAAATTAAGACAAAAGTTACATTTCGAGTTTTTTGAGCAATATTTGCTCTTAAACTTTGGCAGTTTTTATAATTCGGTGTTTAAAACGTAAAACATTGATTTGATTGAAATTTATTCGGTTTTCGTAAGGTATGAAATACATTACAACTATAGGATCGAATCTAACTTTCATGTTGCAAAAGTTCTTGAATAAACATTTCAATTGTAGCTTTCTACAGATTCACGCGAATAATTCTTAACACAATATCGTCATTCGGAGTTAAGTGTTATTAATTAAACCCAGCCAAGATTAAAAGAACTGAAGGGTTGCATATCGTAGCGAAACTCGCCCTGAATAGTCTTTTGGGTAAATTCGGGGAAAGAATAAAGTCAACCAAGACGGAAATTATCAAAGAACCTCGTAGATTTTACGAAGTCTTAAATAACCTCGACGTTGAGGTATAAAGCGTTTTGACCATTAACCAAGAAACGCTTCTAGTCAAATGGGTGCCTAAGGCCGAGGGCGACGCCGTTTTGAAACATACCTTGTGAGTATCCATTTTTCATGCGGAAGCATGTAACTCAGGAATATTTTTCAAACAGGTATATGATAAATTTTCATACATTAAATCGCGGTGTTTTCCATCCATGAAACCAGACAGCTACAGAGTAATTGTAGTTTTAGACTCTGAATAGAACAATTGTGGTGGTGCCAGCGAATGTACAGTTGGGTAAAATGTTGCACAATAATTTTAATTTCATCTTGACGGGTAAAATTTTGTTCATTTAACTAATAGTATTAATTGTTTATGCATTCAAATCTTTCAGGAGCATGCAGTCATGTTGGCGCTACGCGCACATTTTCTCCACATTTTATAGTGAAAGAGTATTGGCGGGGTTGTTAGAAGTCAAGGTTCTTAAAATCGCATCCGCTAGGGGAGGATTAGATGATCATCCAACTCCACTCAATTCTTTGTTTCGGATATTAGGGAAAACCCTGGGATTGTTCAAACCCACGCAAACACTGTTTCAAAAACTACAGATCAGTATTTTATTAGGGATGTTCTGTTTCTGTCAGAGATCACAGTGGATGATATTGAAATTACTAATTACATAGATGATATATTCAGTGTAGATACAAAAACTAATAGCCCTAATGAAAATGTTGAGTCTAGAATACCAAACCAGTCCCCTTTAGAAAAAAAACCCCCAAAATTCTAACACAAACATTTGGAAGAGAGATTTCTAATTTGAACTAAAGCGTTCATTGTTCTCGTTCATCACAAAAACAACTGGCATTTGTTGAGAAAATGAAATAATTTTAAACGACTACGAAAAGGTCGTGGCTGGGTGGCAAATAAATACTTCAAAAAATACCCGGATATCAATCTAAGTCAAATCATTTGATTGATCATATGTATAGTAAGCCATCACGGGTATCGAGCCTAAGTTATGGTGGTATACTTGTACCAGCACAAACGTTTTTAAAAAAGGAAAAAGAGAATCTCCTGTTCGGGCGGTGAGTTTGAACGTTAATTAAAACAAGGGTACCAGCAACCCAATTCTTAATTAACTTTATTAAACTTTATTATAATTATTAAACCGCACCATGCGTTACGCGTGTAAATATTCAAGTTGATGATAAATATTCAAGTTGTTTTTACTAACCTTACGTTAAGTAATTAAATAAATTCTAAACAGCTCTACACATTTCGATTTCATTAACTTACACTCAATGAGAACGATTCTCCCTCTGCTATCCTAATTATTTCCCCCTCGACTTCTGACTTTAATGGACCACTGCCCCACGGTAGTTTTACTAATAAGTTTCATAAGACAGAGAGGAAAAAAAGTTTCAAATGTTAAAGTCATGCTCATTAAATGTCTAAAAACAAAATTTGATTCTTAAACAACTAGTTCTTTTCAGGATTTACCATAGAATAAGCCTACAATAGCATAAGCGTATATTTTTCTGATCACTTGACAACAACGAATACTGGCGTTTCTGGTTATTGAAACTGGAGAAAGTGGTGTTTACACATTTAGGTCACCTTTCCCCTACAACGAGCTAAGCGTGAAAAAACAAGGCTTTAAATTCCTGCATCTCCAGACATATTTTCGGAATGCTATGGGGACGGGGTGAATACTAATTGACTGGAATTGTCAGAAACATATCGATGAAAGCCCCAATCTCTAATCTAAGGAGCTACAAAAAGAAGTATATCTGATGGAACTTTTTAGAAAAAAATAAATAAAAATAAACGTCGAAAACGTCAGGTGTCCCAAATGAACAGACTTGTCTAATCTCTGTTCACTGAATGCATGTAAATGTCACTCGGATAATAAAAATTGCGCACAAATTGAAATAGTGCAATATGTAATATTTATCTTACTATATTAAGTAAATTGGTTTAAAACAAATATACTTTTTCTTATATATCACAACATTGATATCCTAAATAGGAATTAATTGTCTACCATGCCAATTCTAGATAAAGATTATACTGTTACCCTACTGAAGTAAACAGCAGCCTGGGGAGCAATACCTGGATGCCCAGATCTGCCTGCACTCTCATTACGAACCTTCGAGGTTATATTTCGGAGCATCATAACGGTTTTTTGGGTTAACATTGAATCTCTTACCGAATCATGCATCATTAAAGTATCACTTTGTTACCACTCAAACATTGGAAAGTTAAGGCATTCATTGGGTGGCTTAACCCAAGTTTTTTATATATGATTTTAAAGAAAGAAGACCATCTAGCTTCCATATTTCTAACCGCTTTGAGTCCAACTTCGCAACCCTCAATACCTACCACCGTTTCTAATTTGGCTCCCCTGTCATCATCAACGACGGAATGAACATCCTCGGCAGCTTTTTGTTATAATGAAATTTTTAGATGATTGGATTGTCCTCACAAAACAGAGCAAACACGAGTTGTTTCAAAAACGAAAACCAAGATATTGTCGATGGACTTATGAGCCCATGAGTAGTGAGAATAGGGGGGTCCTAAATCCAGAACCACCATGTTAAACCTATGGAGTTTTCCACGGCACCTCCATGTTATTTCGCATAGGAAACCTCCATGTTATTTCCAATAGGGAACCATGTATTTTCTATGGTTATGAGAATCTAATGTATACGGTACCCGCGTTTGCGTAAACTTTAAGGGTGGTGTTAGTGGTAAAAAAAAAATAGCCGGATATGTCATGTCTGGACACGTTCGATTCCCCGATTTATAAAAACAAAAATGTTGATTACTTTTTAAAGTATTAGAGGAGGAGTAGACATAATTTGTTTTATAGGAGTAAATATAACTTCAAATCGTAAAACATCTTTATATTAATATTAATTATCCGCAAAACTTGTATGAGTTAAATAATCAAATCTGTTTATTTTGGAATATGAATTACAAATTTTTTTTTACTTTAAAAAGCTAAAGATAAATGTTCGTGGTAAAAGCTGTCCGGGGTTTTAATATCATTCATTTGCCGCATCACCGAAAGTAAGAAATTATCCGCGTGCAATTTCGCCTTTTCCTCCAATAGTTGTTGCGGGCTGCGTATTTTGTGGGTTTCAGCTACGGTTGCATTAAGTCCATGACCCAAACGACTGAAAATTTCTCCATCTCCGATATTTTCGAGAATGATGGTACTTGCGGGGTAAATAATTTTTCCAATTATTTCTTCCTGGTGGTCGTACTCAAAATCCCTCGTCCGAATCATCTTCTCATCAAATGGAGGTCTTTGTTTCGTTATTCGAGCAATTTTTCCTTTCTCACTCGTTTTATGTTCAAAGTATATGGTAAACATACATGGCATTTGAAGACAATAGATTACTCATGATTACATGCATGCTTAATCATAAAACTGTCCGTAATAATAAAAAGTATTTATGTGCACTATCTAAATGTTTATTATTTTCCGAGTGGATTTATAACCACAAAGAAATTGTAAATAAAAATTTAGGAGACGAATAAAAATGAAATTCAAATTGTAACTTTTAATTAATTTACTTATATTTATTAAATTTTTTTTTCAAATTTGGTATGACACCACGTAATTAGCAAATACACTATGATTTACTACAATGCCAACATGTTCAATTACCGCCCTGTAGAGCTGGGTGGCGAGCTCATGTTCCTCCCCACCATTTAAGTTATTGCGGGCATCCCGCCTCCTCATCATTAGCGTGAATATGGCGTTTTGAACGCTGATAATAGTACATAAGAGGAAAAATTGTTTTAGCGAATATATGTATATTGTAATTAATGTAAATAGAATTAAATATTTGATAATGTGTCATACCCATATCCATCGCAGTTCGGGGATGGGTGTTCACCATCCGGGGCGGGGTAAGCTTCATTGATATCCCTCGCCGGGCTAAAGGGGGGAATCCCAAAATATATTAATAAATAATCTAAAACCTAGCTATTAGGTCCTCTAGGGTGACCAAAGGGTCCGGATAGAGGGGGTGGCCATACTCGGGAGTAACAATACCCGTATGGTATCCATGATGCTAAACGAAATTAATTAGCACTTCTCATGGTGGGGTGTATAAATATGGATGTATTTACGGGAATCCATCACAGTTTATATTTAATACTACTTCCTCATTAAACTCATCGAAATCACCCAGGTCGGCGCTAAACAAACTTAATTATTGATACTAAACAACAATAATAGAAAAAATCCACTTACATATCCCCGGGATGGATAATTGGGAATGTGTCCACAGAATCAGAATCACCCCCATCGTCATCATCACCATCGTTTTCGACGATGAAGTTTAATACTTCATCGGCTCCCTCATCTAACAAGAAATCATCCTCCATTTCTTCAATTATTAGTGGAGGAGCTTCCGGGACTATTACCCATCTTATATCGTCCGTAGGAACGCGACCCGCAACCAAGTCTCATAGGTAAAACGCCCTCGAATTAAAACCGGAAAAAAAGTTGTAATATCTGCACCTCCAACTTTAATTGATTGGGACGATGAAGATTTTTAACAATAAAATGTTGTAAAAAAAATAGAGATTTTTTATTGCTTGTTTAATAAACAAATTTTAATTTATTTTGAAACTTCAGGTTCTCACTTTTTTTTACGATTACAATTTTTTTTTAATTTTAATTTTAATTCTACGATTACATTTCGCTGTCCTGACTCTCAAAAAAGTCTTTAAAAATTAGAGACCTGGACCGTTCATGCTCTAGTATGAAGGTTTCCAACTTCCTCACCTAGTGAAGAAATAAAGGAAACATGGAACAATGATGTAATTAAGCGAGAGAGAGAGAGAGAGAGATTGAGAGAGAGATTGAGAGAAAACATACCTGTACGATGCTTTTTTCCCCTCCTATTTTTCGCACGAGCCGGTCCATATTGGGGTGATACGACACGGAGACATCGATGGAAGATATCTCCGGTCTGAGGTCGAACCGGATGACGAAGCCAATATGTATGGAACGCACCAATACCTTAAACAAATGAATAAAAACGATGTCATGATATTTAATTTTTAATATAAAAATGAATCAATTTGTTAAATTCTTACCTTAATGAAGGTTTCCAACTTCTTCACCTAGTGAAGAAATAAAGGAAACATGGAACAATGATGTAATTAAGCGAGAGAGAGAGAGAAAACATACCTGTACGATGCTTTTTTCCCCTCCTATTTTTCTAAGGAGCCGGTCCATATATAAATATGGATGTATTTACCCGTATCCGTCACAGTTTATGTTTAATAATACTTCCTCATTAAACCCATCGAAATCACCCAGGTCGGCGCTAATTACATTAAAACAAACTTAATTATTGATACTAAACAACAATAATAGAAAAAATCCACTTACATATCCCCGGGATGGATAATTGGGAATGTGTCCACAGAATCAGAATCACCCCCATCATCATCATCACCATCGTTTTCGACGATGAAGTTTAATACTTCATCGGCTCCCTCATCTAACAAGAAATCATCCTCCATTTCTTCAATTATTAGCTTAGGAGCTTCCGGGGCTATTACCCATCTTATATCATCCGTAGGAATTCGACCCGCAACCATTTTAAAGTTTAATTTCAAAGTTTTAAAATAAAATCTCACTCGACTTGCGTCTTGGACGGAAAAAATCGTTGTGAGTAGAATATTGAAAATGGCCCATGTCCCTGGGTCCAACATGTAGTATGAAAACCTCTAACCCTTCCACGAGTTTTCACCAAATCACAATAGAACTTCAAACAGTTAGTATGAATTGTAGGATTAAAAACCATACATCTATGAATCACTGGTTTCATTCGGGATTCCCCAAAAAGCACGAAGAAATCGAGTCCGATTACTGGGTGGTCATCCACTTGTTCGAATTACACTGATAACTCAAAAGATATAGTGTATAAAATAACATATATCCGACCCCTCGTTTCGAACCATCTAGATGGCGAAAACACGTGCGTCCTCACCTAAGTCAATTTGACGTTCATCCAGTCTCTATTCTGGGTGGTCAAACTCTATATCATAAATATACATTCGGAACTCGGGTGACAACCCCCTCGATGAACATTGTGTACCTGCTAGTACAGTTCAAGACAGAGTTTGGGTTTTTATCAGATGTGTGTATTTCTTAGACTGAGGGAGTCTACACATCAAAGCGTCATGTTGAATCTACAATATCTACAATATACGCCGAATTCGGATGTCCAATACGATAATATGAAGTGTCGATCTTCTCGAGTCATCTAGAATATTCTTTTTGTTTCTAGAAAGTTCTTTTTGGGTCTTCCATATTACACCATATTAAAACCAGGTGCAATTGGATTTCTGTACGTTGATGGGGAAAATCTGAAACCCCGGAAAATCCACGTAAGAAGACACTGTTTAAGGCTGACAATATTTTTATCCAATGGGAATCACGGGAAAGGGTGAAACAATATATACGTGAACCTAAAAATTGTAAAAAAGGGAAAGGAAATGGGTGCTATGGTCACATTCGATTTCAAGATGTACTCCTGCTCTACTTGTGCCGATATCTTCACCAACCAGCCGAACCTTAGTCGTCATATGCGGACCAAACACGGTAATATTTCTTTTGCGTGTCCAGTTTGCGATAAATCATTTTCGCGGAGAGATAATTTAAACCGCCATCAACATCACGGTCACCCCGCGAAAAATAATGTTGTGGAAAACCACGTCGCGGAAAATAATACGCGTCCAGCGTCTCCACAACCCGGGCCATCACACCGCGTCACCCCTCCTAATACTCCCGTTAAGAGAAAAGCGGCACCGATTCCGACAAACAGAGGAAAGAAAAGTTCGAAATGGTAAATATTTAGGAGCTATGCTTCATTCAGCTCTCGATATCGAAGTCGTATTCGATATCGATCGGCGCCTCTTCGATCGAGAACTAGTTTCTCGATAAACGCTATTCTCTATTAAACCGAGATCGACATTGATGTGAGACGACTCGCCTCTCGACAAGAGAGTAGGTCACGTGGCTATGACGTACATCCGTGTGTAGTCGCGCATATGGTATGTTTTTTCAGACCAATAAGATTTCATTATCACACTAGCAGACTGAAAAACAAAGTCACGCGGCGTTATTTTAGGCAATCCTTTTTTCACGTGTTCATTGACTTGATGGGATTAAAGTGTTTAATTGTAGGATTGGTTTTGTAAATAATCAAAACAATATTTGTAATGTCTGAGAGACAAAGTCGCGTCTCAGTTTCACAACAAGAGACTATAGTAGAATTTTTGTCTCGTTATGAGCATTTTAAAACCAAAACATTTACAGCTTTATTCACATCCACAAGCTATGAAAGACTTTGGAGAGAATTAGCTGAAACTTTAAACAGTGATGGCACAGGACCCACTAAAAGTGTGGATAAATGGAAAAAAGTAAGTAATGTCTCACGTTTATTATCATAAGTAATAAAACATGAAGGATATCCCCACTATATACAGACAATAAACAACCGTCCACCCCTGCCCTAGTAGAAAAATTTAATAGAAACCAATTGGGAAAACGCAGTTTAGAAATCAATTAGAAACCAATAGTGTTTTCGCACATTTTCTTTGTAATGCGGTTTTCGCCGACCCCTTAGGTGCTTGCAGACTGGAAATCCAACACTAAAAATAAAGCAGCCAGAGTTAAGAAACGAATACGTGGCACTGGCGGTGGCGAAAAATCTTCAGAATTTCTTACAGCCTTAGAAGAAAGGCTCTTAGCCGTATATGGTGAAGAATTTCAACATGGGCTTCCCAACACATTCGAATTTGGACTTGTACGTACATTTTAATCTACTATGATAAAAGTTATTTTGTTTTTCAATGCTATTGTGGAAATTACAATGTAGCAAACAATAAATGGAATGATAAATGAAACTGTTGCTAGAACAAAAGCATGTGACTTGGGAAGCACAAACTCAAGTGCGTCGAACACAAACTCAAGTGCGTCGAACACAAACGCAAGTGCGTCAAACACAAACGCAAGTGCGTCAGTTAATTTTTCCGCTAAAGTATTCTCAGAATAGCGTTTTTCGAGAAGTCGCGAGATCGATTCGAGATCGAGAGACTTCTCGATCGAGGTCTGTATCAAGAATAGCCTGCTCTACTTGTGCCGATGTCTTCACCAACCAGCCAAACCTTAGTCGTCATATGCGGACCAAACACGGTAATATTTCTTTTGCTTGTCCAGTTTGCGATAAATCATTTTCGCGGAGAGATAATTTAAACCGCCATCAACGGCAAATACTTCGCGGTCACCCCGCGGAAAATAATGTTGTGGAAAACCACGTCGCGGAAAATAATACGCGTCCAGCGTCTCCACAACCCGTACCATCACACCGCGTCACCCCTCCTAATACTCCCGTTAAGAGAAAAGTGGCACCGATTCCGACAAACAGAGGAAAGAAAAGAAAAGTCGGAAATGGTAAATATTTAGTTTATTGATTTCCGTTGTAAAGTGTCTTACCCGCCGCACATTAATGCATAGGATGTAGCTAACAACCAGGGTTTAAGACACAATCTCTCTTTTCTAAATTGGTATAAGAATTAAAATCTAAGGTATTTATGAAGGTGATGTGAACGATGACGTTTTACTATCCCAAGAAAACGATGGTCTTGGGGAGTTTATGGACGGGTTGGAAGGTGGAAAAAATGAGGATGATGCTTTGCTCTCCCAAGATAACGATGGTCTTTAGGAGTTTATGGACAATTTTAAAGTTCAACAAAATGATGATGATGTCTTGCTCTCCCAAGATGATCTCGGTTTGAGTGAGTTTATGGAGAATTAGGAGGCCGAACGAAACCAGGTCAATCCACCCGAGAATCCTCCACCGGACATTGAGGAAGTGAACGAGCTCGATAACGCGATTTTCTCGGCCAGAATTACCGCCCCAGAAGGTGTGACGGACCCAGTTTTGTTCATAAACAAACACCGGGAAAAACTAGAAACTTACCTCAGAAACAAACTAAGCGTGAAAAAAGCAATTAAATGGTACTTGGTGGCACAAGCGCGGTGCACTCGGGAGTTGGCTAAAGCCCCGTTCACAAAGGCGCTTATAGCAGAAGCTGATTGCTGAAACCGAGAGCTTATTTCGTTCTCCGCTTGCGCGTGAGGGTTCACAAAGCGGCTTATGTCGACTGGAAGGTAGAATATGCCGAAAGCTGAAGCTGATTGACGTTGTCAGCTTCTATCTATCTCCCCTAGATATTTGAGCAAGCTGAAACGGTATTTTAAAAGTCCAAGCAGACGATCCTTTCGCGACGGCATCAAATATTCAAATTATTGGCGGAGTTAACTGCCAATTTTTTATGTAATGAGATGAGTTCTTTAAAAGAACGCAAACAAAATGAAAAGGCTTTAAAGGCAGATAAACGTCTGAAAGAAATTGAAAAGAAGGAAAATCTGATAGAGGTAATTAGGAGAAAAGAAGTTATATGGAACAAATTTGATAAAAAACACAGAGACCGAGATGAATTAGAAAATGCATGGGATGAAGTAGAAATTGAAACCAAAATGATAAGTAAGTAGATTATTATGATAAATAAAACTCTTAAACGACTTTCATTTTACATTTTTTCCACAGAAAAAGATGCCAAAGCTACCTGGAAATATTTAAAAGACCAGTTTCGGGAACATTTTCATTTAATTTCAAAAACAAAATCAGGGCAGGAGTATATAGAAGAAGAAGATGTATCGATGATAACATGGCCATTTTTTAAAAGTTTATTGTTTTTAAAAGACGTGGTCACGAGGAGACAGTATGCTTATTGTTTAACCTTCAAAGATTTGTTCTATTAAACATTTATATCATACAATTTCAGTACAACATCAAACATGTGCGGAAAATTCAATGGAAATGAGGAAATAATTTCACGAGATGTGAGTCAAGTATCGAGGGGCAAATCACTCAAAACTCAGTCTCTTCACCGATTAATTGTACACGTAATGTTTTTAGCACAGGCAAGGGTAGGGCTTTTTAAGATTTCGTATAATCCCTTTTGTTCAGTTAAAACCAGAGTTTACACTAATTACGCTGAGTGATTTGCTACTTGTCAAGACTTACAATAGCACATATACTTTTTTATTTAATGCATTAATGGAATCGCACTGTTACTTAGGATGAATCGTCGGAAATAGAAGAAAGGCTGCCAGTAACAAGACCAGATATTGTGAGTGAAGACTGTTGCGAGACGAGATCATCAACATCATCATCGAAATTGCCATCCTCATCCTTCACAGAGGCTCCTGATATTGCAAATGAAGGCTGTGGTGAGACAAGATCATCATCATCGTCATCGAAGTTGCCATCCTCATCGCTCACAGAGCCATCAAAAGTTGGGAAGCGACAACGGACCATAGAGGATGTGGAAATTAATAAAATTGATGGGTATGAAAGTTCTCTAGCTGGATCAATATGATTTTGTAATTTATCCATTACATAGTTATGATTGTATTTTTAAACTATTCAAATATATGTTAGAATTTTAGCCAAAGTCGCTGCTCCAAAATCAAAAGACGAAGCCCAGTTGTTTGCCGATTTCATTGCTAGTCAGCTGAGAAAAGTTGATAAAAAATACCTAAGACAGTGTCAAAATCAAATTTACAATTGCATTAATGAATTTATTGACTTGTCAGAACAAATTGAAGATATTAATGTTTAATAAACTATTTTAACGTTTACAATTGTTTATTTATTTTTTAACGCCTGGCAAATCCCATTGCCAAGGAACAGCTCCTTCATTCCAGAAATACTCTGCGTAACTATCACGACATTGCCTTGCATTTAATGAAAAGTTTCGCGCTTGTGAACCTCTTAAGTTGCGTAAACCAGTTTGAGGCTCATCTTGCCAGGTTCCAGCATGCAATACTCCTAGGCTATCTGTAAAATCAGCATAGCCTGGTGGGCAATAAACTCTTTTTGACGGTTGCTTGTTTTTTTCTGATGACATTAAGTAATTATGCAAGACAACAGTTGCCTTAACAACCCGATCAACATTCTGTGGCATAAGATTTATCGTTCGATGGAATACTCGCCACCTTGCTCCTAGAATCCCAAAGGCATTCTCGCTGCAACGTCTTCATGAATTGTTAATTCGCATTATTGTGGGTTTTGCATACACGCAATTTAATTCAACTTAATTTCTATACCTTGCCCTACTGAGACGGTAATTAAAAACCCTCATTTTTGATGTTAACCCCTTCCCAGGAAATGGTCTTAGAAAATTAGTTGTCAGAGCAAATGCTTCATCTCCAAGAAGCACGTGGGGTGCAATAACATCACTTCTCGGTAGCTTGGTTGGCTCAGGAAATCCTATTTGTCCACTGTTTAATGCTTTGCCAATGTCCGATGAGCCAAAAATACCACCATCCGAGTTAGAACCATACCCTCCGATATCCACGGCCAAGAATCTGTATTCAGCATCAACCACTGCCATCAATACAATTGAGTTTGTACCCTTTAGTGAAAGTAAAATTTTTGAATTGAGGATCTTGCAGTTCACATAAACATTTTTAAAGGAATCCACAAGTCGCTTGTCTGGGGTAAAATTTTGATACCGCTCGCCATGCTGGGGGATTTTCCAGACGTTAACGGAAATTCAGATTGGCAAGCGCAAAGGGTTTGAGAAGCGACTTGTGGAACCCATTAACGTCTACTTTATAATTGAAGAACATGGATCCGCTATTTGGTGGCTGTTGTATTGTAATGTGTTTACCGTCAACCGCCCCACAACAGTTAGGATATTGCCATTGACGGCTGAACTCGAACGCAGCTTCCGTCCACATTTTTTTATCTGGGGTCTTACATAATACGTTTAAAATTACTTGTAGAAATGGTTTTTTAAAGATAAGAGGCCATACTTTCAAAACTAAAGGTTGTAAAACCTCCCAAAGAGCATCACATGTTTCAGTAATAACTGCATGTGCAGTGCTTTTCCCTATACGAAAGCCATAAGAAATGCTAGCAAGACTTTCCCCTGTTGCTAAATACCTAAATCAGTAAAACCACTTTTAGTAATGGAAAAGTAACACAATTTAGAAATAGCACAAAAAATATATTTATTTTCAATGGAGAAACAATGCGTACATACCTTAAAGTTATAGCGAGGCGATGTTTAGGGGACAATGGCTCTCTAGATGAGGGGTTTTTTTTTAATGAGCCATGCAAAAGCTTGGCCAGTTCATCAAATATCTCGGGTGACATTCGTGTAAAGTTCCGAAAGTATTCATGATCATATTTTCTCATTGCCTTTAACTATCAAAATAAATTATGTGAGATTCAACAATTCAAATTCACAAATTACTTAATATCATAATAAGATTGCTGGTAACCACACAGACCAGGTACAAATGTCGCAACTATTGACAATTTTATATAAAAAGTTGTTTTTCTTAATCACCAAACACGAGCACGTCACAGAAAGTAAAGTAAACTGCCGAACTAACTAGAAGAATAAGCGTTTGCGTTACCGTAACACTCACATTCGTGAAAGAAAGACATGGAGTGCTAACTGAAAGCCCTATATACTATTTATGAAAGAAAAAAAGCACTATATACAAGTTACAAAGTTAGTTAAATTAACGTTTGGCTAGGCTTCAACAATTTTAGCTTTTAACTGGGTCTGTCACTAGTCACAACAGAATGTCAGTCTCTCTCAGATATAACTAGGCCTTTGCTAATTTTACGAAAGTTTTACCAAAGTATGGAAATAGCCTTGTTGTTTTCTTTTTACCCAAATCGGGTGAACCCACCAGCGACGTTTCAAACGTTTCAACTTTTTTTTTTCAATAGTAACAGTTTTTTCTTTAATAACAATAACGTAACTACTACGCTAGTCATTTCTTCTTCTTCGGAATCCATCTTGTTTTGAATGACTCAGTAAGCGCCAAGCGGAAGAAATCGGCTTTTTTTGTGAACAGATTTTTGGGAGCTGAGGCGGACGGCCGTGCGAGGACGCTTAAAGCGTAATCTCGTTGTGAGGAAATCGGTCTCTACTTTCAGGAATCAGCTTCAGCTATAAGCGCCTTTGTGAACGGGGCTTAATACTGCCACTGAGGCAGAAACTCTACCATTCTTCCGAGGATTTATGCATATAACGATGACACCGAAAGTTATTCCGGGGCAAATTAACTCGAGTCGAGATAAGATCGCCGAAAGTATGAGCACTTTCGAAGCTATGGGGAGCGGCTGGGTGTTGGATCGAATTATATATTTACAAATTAATATCGTCCAATATTTACCCCTCGTTGGAGATACATACTTCGAATTGCCACGTGTGATTGCGAATAAACGGGCTACAGTGAACGTTAACCCAGAATACCCCCGGGATAATAAGTGCTTCCTGTGGTCTGTTTTAGCGAAACTACACCCGGATTTAATCAACGCAAACCGCACATCACATTATAGACCATACGAGAATGAACTCGATTAATGTGGCATTAAATTCCCCTTCGAACTAGATGCATTTAAATTGAAACGATTCGAGGAGAAAAACAATTTATCAATTAATATCTTCGCATATGAAAAAGGATATTTTCCGCGTTATGTAAGCGAAAATTAAGTGCAACAGTCTAGGGAGGTTGACTTGCTATTGGTGTCCAATGGACAGTCAAAACATTTTGTATTAATTCGTCACCTAAGTTGACTGTTTAGTGGTTTCACCAATCACGGTCATGAATCGTATTACTGTCGGTAATGTTTAAAAAGAAGCTCATCCGAAGCGGTATATATTGACCATATTCGCGAGTGTAACGTGCACGACCCGCAGCGAGTTATAATGCCACACGATGAGCCTCTTCTGAAATTCAAAAATTACGGGTGTAATCAAATGGTAATTTATTAACAAAATCATAGTTTGACAAAACTCTATAACAGTTTCTCTTATAGGTGCCATACACCATTGTTGCAGATTTCGAATCGTTGTTGACAAAGGTGGCTACGTGTCTTCCCGAAACCTCGCTATCATCAACCACAACTTTGGCGCTGCATGTAGCTTGTGGGCATAGACGTATTAAAAGGATAGACTCACTGTGTAGGCATCGAAAATCTCGTTTTTCTCCCCGCTTCCGCTCTCGCTCGAAAACCATGTCTCATAGGGTCAAACCCCAGCGCCATCTATCGTCCCTAACGGAAACTTAAAAAATATTTTATTTGGCGCGGGAAAATTGGCGGGAAATACAAATTCAAAACTTTCAAGTATGAAATAGGCTTAACATTGTAATGTGTTTCATCAAAAGCATACGATTTCCTTCGAAAACATTTCTGCTTGCCTCATCCAAACACACTTCGAGAATATGGGAGTAAAATTGGCGGTAATCCGGGCTTCACCGCAGAAAGTTTCACCTACATTAAACAAGAGGTTGAGAAATCAGCATATCCGGTGTTAATTGCCTTGTCTTTAGACGAAATGTCAATAATGAAACATACAGAATGGACTGGCAAGGAATTCTCCGGTTATGTCAACCTTGGATTAGACAATAATGTTGACGATAACGATACTGTTGCATCGTCAGCACTCGTTTTCATGGCAACAGCTGTCAATGGGCATTGGAAAGTTCCACTCGGATACTTCTTTGTACATGGAACACCTGGCTGGCTTCTCAAAAATCTTGTAGACGAGTGTTTGTTAAAAATAAAAAACACTGGGGCCAAGTGCATCGCTTTGATTTGTGATGGGCTCCGAAGCAACATTACAATGGCAAAGGCACTTGGAGTGGTTATTACCGAGGATTTCATCCGTTGCGATTTCCCTCATCCAGGTTAATTTTTAAAATATTTCAGAAGTTATAAATATACACGTCATTGATCAACGAAACACTTTCAGCTGATGATGAAGAACAGGTTAATTTTATTCTCGATGCGTGCCACATGTTGAAGCTCTTGAGAAATTTATGGGAACACTATGGAATTCTGCTAGACAGGCGAACTGGCGAAGTATAGTCATATAGTAGAGTTTTAAGTAAATGTATTTACTAATACCGGCAATTATTAGGCTTTTAACTGGGCATATGTTTCCACTCTTCACGAGTATCAGCAACATGAAGGTTTGACGCTAGCCAACAAGCTGACAAAATTTCACATACAATTCAAAACCCAAAAGATGAAAGTGAAATTGGCTGCTCAAGTTCTGAGTAATTCGGTTGCCAAAAGCATGAAATTCCTGAAGGATGCTGGTGATCCTGTATTTCAAGGATGTGGGCCAACGATACAATTTGTAGAGAGGACTAACCGGTACACATTTTTTGAATGCTATATATACCTTTCGAGGTTTGCAACTTCACTTCTGTTACTTGCTTGTAGTCTTTTTGACGTTCTGAACTCAAGAAACCCCTTCGCCAAAGGCTTCAAAGCTCCAATTAGGATGTACAACCTTGAAATAACAAGGCAAGATCTGATGAAGACGAAGAGTCTTTTATTTAATTTAACAGACGTTGAAGGAAATTTAATTCTCAATGGACCAAGAAAGACTGCCATATTAGGTTTTGGTGTTGACATCCATAGCATTTTAAATATTGCTGATGCCTACGTCGTCCCACCTGATGCACCACTAAAGTACTTGAAATACAAAAAATTTTCAACGTTTCACTTCTAACTGCACCATCATTTTTAGGTACTTTTTAACTTACAAACTGTCGCAGGACCATTTAGAGCTCTTTTTCAACACAATTCGTCAGAAAGGTGGTTGTAACAATAACCCAAACTGTCGTCAATTCACGGCATCCTACAAAAAGGCATTGGTCACAAAGATTGAAGCATCAAAGAGTGCGAATGTTATAGCCCTGGACAGTACTAACGTCCCAAATCTTTGTGATGTGGTGGCTGTGACCCACGAAGATTCTGCCCCTTCACAAATTGTTTCAGAGGAAGAAGTTGAAGATTGTGTTCTTCTGCTTTCTGACGAAAATTCAAACATATTTAGAGAAAATATTATCCATTATATGGCTGGATTTGTAGTAAAAAAAACTACGCAAAGAACTGAAATGTCAAACCTGTTTAGCAGCATTGGACGACAGGTGCCATCCACTAGGAAATCATAACTATGCAAGGGATGACACCATAATGCTCCTTCTTATAAAGGATAACGGGGGACTTTTCCATCCTTCCCCCAGTGTCGTCAATCTTTGCAGTTTGACAGAAAAAGTGATTCGCAATTTCGGAGAAATTAAAAGCTCGGCTAAAAACATCAACCTTAAAATTGAGTGCTTAGTTTTAAGGCAGTTACTTAACATAGATATTTTCCCAACACTTACTACTCACATGTATGATGATGAACTCGGTTGCCAACACCATGTCAACATTTTGACCAAAAAATCATCAAAATATATACAAACATTCGCATGAATAAAATAAGCAAAGAAATTAACATCGAAATGAAAAAGGCGGCAATTCGAAACAAACTTACGAAACCAATCCTTTTCCAAGGGCAATAGAGTAATAACAGAGTAAACAAACTTCTTGAGCATAGCCCTAAGCGATTGAGCCATTGTCATAAGACTTGGACAGCACAACAAATATTTAAAATAAAAATAAAGTATAATAATACAAGTTTAAATATGTTTACTTACTTCTTAACTCGACAACGGTTCATGCTTAAAGTTCAACCATTTTTTAATTAACCCATCCTAGGCAAATAACAACAGCTGTTCGAATTTTCGCATTATATTATGCCCCTATATTTTTCATACCTTTTTAGTTCTCCATTCAGCTCATAGATGGCGCTGATGTTTGACCCTATGAGACATGGTTTTCGAGGGAGAAAGGAAGCAGGGTGAAGGTCGGCAATTCAACCGTGGTTCTAAGACTCATATATTGTTCTATTTCTATGCTTGTGGGTTCTCCTACACCATTATTGGTCCAACTGGTAATTTCAAATCATTGAAACAATACGATTGTCATCTAACTAAATACTCTATTCAGGAAAACTAGTTAAACATGAAACGTATAGAGGGCATGACGGTGGGATGAAGTTTTTGAAAATGCTCATGGACGAGTCAAAAACAATAGCCGAAAATTTTAAAGAAAATATCCCAATGGAGCTAACGGTGGAAAAGGAGGCCTCGTTCCAATCCGCGAGTCGCTGTTACGTGTGTGAAGAGGTATTCCTGGAAACATAAATCAAAACACGCGACCATGATCATTACACCGGAGCGTATAGGGGAAGCGCGTGTCAGAGCTGTAATCTGAAATTAAAAGCGCCGAAATTCATCCCAGTCGTGATGCACAATTTAAGCAGGTAATATACAGTATATTATTATTATATATCATATATTTTTTTACTATTATTATTTTACCCAACCATTTGTTTTCTAATCCACAGATATGATGTTCATCTCATTATGCAACATATATCGACAATAATAAATACAAGAATTGATTGTATTGCATCAAATAGCGAGACGTATATTTCTTTCTCGCTGGGAAATCTACGCTTCATAGATAGCATCCGTTTTCTTCCGGCGTCACTTGAAACATTGGTTTCAAACTTAGCTAAAGGGGGGACCCCGAAAATTCCCACTATTGAGTTCAGTTTTTGAACCCGAAGAAGTAAAATTACTTCTACGAAAGGGTGTATACCCCTAAGTAGTATGTTACCCCACTTTTGACTATGCAAATGAGGTAAAAATTATCAATATTTGCATAATTCAGAAATCCCACTTTTAACTATGCAAATTTGCCAAAAATGATCAAAATTTCCATAATTCAGAAATCCATACCTTAAACCATGCAAATGAACCGTATCACACCTATCACACCTATCAATCAAAATAGTTAATAAAAGCAATTAGTACATTGATGAATAAGTCATTAGCAATAAATAACTCGACAAGTAAACATGGCAATGTTAGCACCCGCTTACGATTCCTTTTACATTACTTTACCTAGTAATGCCTCGATGCAATTATATCCTGAAAATACTAAAACAAGTTATAGGACGGAACTACCTACAACGTATAACTTATCAGAGGGAAATTGGGAGGTTGGATTGTCGGAAATAAATATGCCTTCAAAGTGGGATAACATAACTGATTGTTTTGATGAATTTGTCGTAAGATCGGTGGATCTTGATTATGAGTACGAAATTGGGGAAGGGGGTTGTGGTAAATTGGGAAATATAGTGAGGGGACCGAACGACGAACCTACAAGTATTTACCAAAAATTATTCGAAACGTTTAAACAGTCAATAACAACAAAAGCTAGGGATGATATAAATTTTGAACTAATGATGAAAGAGGGAATGACATTTATGCAAATTAAAATTAACGGAGACAAACAAACGGCTATTAAGTTTCCTAAAGAATATGGAAAAGTACTTGGAATAGCGGAATTAGATTGGGATCGATGGATTGTTCGGGAAACATATATAGCTAGTAATCATTTAGACACTGCACGAGATCAATTAGATACCAGAAATTTGGGTAAATTCCAAGTCAAACAATTTGTTCCAACGGACCGAAATAGACCCGTTGACGTAAATAAAGATGTTAATAAAGCATCAATCGAAACGAAAGCTTATACGATACCTCACGGTACGTATGAAAGTATAGATACCGTACTCGAAGCAATGAAAATGGTTTTACCCGAATCGAAACGAAAATATTTCGATTTTGTGTATAATAAAACAGGAACAGTAACAATCAAATGCGGGGTTGGAATTGTTAAAGAGAATACCCCATGGCATAAAATTACCGTAAATGAGGCAAAATATATGGATTATTTTTCAATTACATTTCCAAAAGATAATCCCGGATTAGGTTACATGTTGGGATTTGATAAGAGTCAAGTAGACACTCCGTTGAGGAACAATACGGAAAGTAAACATCTCGGAGATATAGAGGTGTACAAACTTTATTCATTTATACGAGTCTCATATACCCCCAGGTAATAGGTGACTCTTGGGGTAGGCTTTTACGTACAATTCCAAGACCTGAAAACAGTCGAGATAATAAACCTCACGTGTTAACATTCAATCCAATTAATTATTATCCAGTACGTACACCCAATTTTAATTTAGTTGAGATAGATATAACGACAGATTCGGGAACGAAAATTCCATTTAAACTCGGAAAAACCGTTACGACTTTACATTTTAGAAGGATCCGTAATCACTAATAATGTCTGTACGGAATAGATATTATAATTATTATTTACAACAATCGGGCGAGGCGTTTGTTGGGCCAGTATTTCAAAGAGGAAACGGTTTGGGATCTATATTTAAGAGTTTAGTTCGCTTCATAACCCCCATACTCAAACCAGCAGCAAAAGCTGTTGGACGAGAAGCGATAGGTGTCGGAAGTAGATGGTTCGGCGACATATCAACGGGAGCAGATCCTAAAAGCTCTTTCAAAAAGAATATTAAAATTGCGGGGTCTAATTTATTACATAAAGCGGGTGATAAAATAGGGGAAGCGCAATTTGGGAGTGGAAGACGTAAAAGAAGAAGAAGAACCAGTAAGCTAGGAAAGAGAAAAGTGAAAATAATAAGGAAGAAGACTGATTTTTTAGCTTAAAGAAGTACCCTTAAAAATCAAAGGGGGGGTATAAAAGTAGGGAATTTACACGAGTAATAATTAGTTTACGTTTAAACAGTGACAAATAAAGTTATTCAAAAATGGAAGGAATGATGTCGGAATTAGATTTTTTCGCTAAACCCGTCACTAATTTGAATATTGTGGCCAGTAACGACATACAATTACAAACTGTTAATGCTATAACGGATGGTGGTCCATTGGAATTTTAAGTAAGGTTGCTCTTTATGCCAACAATTTAAGGCTAGAAACAGGAAAAAGCCAGGGCTAATGCAACCCTCAGAAATAACCAGTCCTTGGGACCAAATTAGTGTCGACATAATGGGACCTTTCCCTTCAAGTAGACACCATTATAGATATTTAATAGTTTTCGTCGATTATATGACCAAATTCGTGGAAATGATACCACTAAAAACTATTACTGCTAAGACCTGTGTTCAGGCATTTAAGTCTATTATCACCAGGTGGGGAGCTCCTAAAGCTATTCTTAGTGATAGAGGGGTACAATTTACTTCGAAACTTTGGCTGCAGACTTGCAGAGCATTTCGAATAAACCCAAAGTTTACCACCCCCTACACGCCAAAAGTAAATCCCACTGAACGAGTCAATAGAGTAATAGGTGAATTAATATCATTTTACGTAGGGAATCACCATGATAGATGGGATGAATCCCTTGACCTTCTTCAGTTCGCTATAAATTCCGCACCCCATGAAACTACGGGAAGATCTCCCTTTTTTCTGAATTTAGGGCGGGAGCCACGTCTCCGTTGGGATTTAGATATTGAAGAACCCATTCAGGACAATGACGACCCTAGTCGTAGCAAGGCTTTAAAGGTTCTTAAGGAACAATTAGCATTCAGTCATGAATTGTCTAAGTTAGCTAAAGCGCACCAAAAGAAGTATTATGACCTCCGTCATGATCCTCTCGAGTTTGAGGTTGGGACTTTAGTATGGATGGAAACACATCCTTTATCAAGTACGACAGGGCAACTAATGAAAAAGCTTAGTCCTAAATGGGCAGGTCCCTTTAAAATAGTAGCTAAACACTCTCCCGTAGTCTACGAGTTAGAAGACGCTAACTCAGGGCAGAACGTAGGGAAAGTTAACTTAGAACATTTAAAACTCTATTGGACCAATGTAGCTGTCTTCGAAAACGCCGAAAATACCCCCGCTTCTCAATCCGAAGTCGCTGATGAAATCGAAGGTAGTCCTCCTACGAATGGTGGAAGCATGCACCACCAATCTGCGGAGACTTCTTCAACTACTTCATCTGAATCATCATCATCTTCTACATCACCGTCATCTCCGGACGGTCAGGAAGTCCGTCAACCGATTCTTCCTGCAATTACCGATGTCCCTCCAACCACGACATCACCTTCAGTAGAAGAGCAAGCAGCGGATCAACCGATCCTTCCTGCAGTTCGGGATGGTTCACTTCAGTCTACAGATTCTGATAGTGAACCGGGCATGGCCCTTTTTGAAGACCCTCCTCTCCTCCTTTTTACCTATCATGATATGAGGGCTTTTCAGCTAGATCATCCCTCTAACGATAGCCCGCCTTCTGCGGCAGGGGGCGCTTCCCCGTCTGATCAAGAATCAGTCGTGGAAAATGAGCTACATACACCAACTTCCAGTTTCACAGAAGAAATCGTAACGCCAGACGACAAATCAACGTCTTCTGAGCGATCCATACCGGAACCTGCGTTACAGCATGCATTCTCCCTCTTCTGGTTTTTCGGAGGAAATAGTACCTCCCGAACCGATTTCTATTTCTACCGAAGAAATAGCACATCCTGAACAGAAGTCTACTCTGTCGGAAGAAACGTCAACACCTACACCACCTTCTCAATCGAAATCCCAATCGTTACGTGTGTCTGATAGTTCTTCAACCACGTTATCGGAGTCAATGAGAACGCCTCGTTTGAATAGGGCTACATTACCCGATATTTATCTAGAACCTTTTAAATTGGGATGGCGTCGAGAGGTATGTAAGAGGGCGACGGTTCAGCCCGGAGGTAACGAAGTAGACATTTACTACCGACCTCCTGATGATGATGATAAAAGGTTAAGATCACCTTATGAGGTTCAAGTCTACCTTAACAATAATAATATCACGAACCTAGAAAGGGAGCAATTCTGTTTCTCCCGAGAGCCAATCTCCTTTTTCCCATGGGAATTTATTTCCCAAGCCTCTAAAAGACAATATTAATATTGTATAATTGCACATGGCTTCGAATTGGGCATTTGAACTCCCTAAAGATTTACGACCGCCTAAAACGACTCCAAAACGCCTTAGCAAGACGGAGCTATCATTAAGGGTTATGGAAGACTATTGCCCAATTGATCAAGAAAATCTCCCGAAATGTCTCAACTGCGATGAGCGTGGACATGTAGCAAATGATTGCTACATGCCAAATAAATATTCTAATTCTACCGACTCCTGCTCCCATTGCTATACCAAGGGACATACTGCCATTTCTTGCCCTTTTAAAGAAAATGATGACGACATTTTGGTGCTGGCAGAGTCAGGAGAAGAATTGGAACTCATTACAGCTCCTCAGGCAGTCCAGGATCCATCCCCAGGGTTTTACCCCATCACTCATCCATCTTACGACCACGAAGCGAACGATCCTTGGTAATTGACCCCATTCCTTCCCCGTCCTACTCCATACGAGCCACACGAGGAAGAAAAAGAGAAGTCAAAAACCAACTCCAAGGAGGACACCACTGAAACACCTGAACCGTCACCTCGCCAATGGATTCCCTTGGAGGATCCTAATGATGATGATTATGAAGATAAACTTTGTTGGGAACGCTTCGGGTCTATGGGATGGACTCCCAAACACCCACCAAAACTTTTAATTGCGTCAAAGGTTGAAAACGCCAAACACCCAGTAATTTGGACCACGTCCATATGCAAGCGCTGCCGAAAAATCGGCCATCACGTCGTAGCTGACTGCCCTAGCAAAAGAAGTAAAGCTGCCATAGCCAGGAGAGAAGCACGCAGAGTGGCCCGTCTGGCAAATAAGAAAGCGAAGAACTTAGCTCCTGAATGAAAAAAAAAAAAAAAAAACCTTGTTTCACCCCTGCTCAAAGATTTCGGGTTCCTCGGGGGTAACCCTATTTTTCTTTCAATTATTCTGATAAAAGCGAATTCCTAAAGAGGGGGGGATGTAACATGGCTGCCAGATTTCAGGAGTTTCTACTCCTTGGATCTGGCAGGGCTTCAAGCCTCCATGTTACATACTCCTCCTCTTCCAATCTCTGTGATAGCTGGACAGGCAGTCAGAAATCAGCTCTCGGTTAGAGCTGTTGTTTTTGTTTTGTTAATTTAACTGTAAAGAGTACGGTTCGAGTTGGGTCTATCCCGTTACTTATTGAAATAAATATAATAGAAGATATTCTTCTATTTTTTGGATATTTAAAGTAAGTTGTCTTTATTTCTTTTTTTTTATGGCCCTCGGGAGTCTATCTCCCTTAGTTTAATTATTCTACAGAGGGTTACAATATCTATTACGAGTTACGGTCTTGTCTTTACGTATGACGAAAGCGTTCCAGTGACAATTAAACCCGAAGTATTTACGCTTATTATGCAAGACCCCGTAAACGGGTTTATTACTACACATATTAACTTTATTATTAATCAAAGAATTTTCTTAAAAAATATGTTACTCACCTTTCGAATTCTTTTGGGTGATTTTGAAAAAAAACTATTGGATGTTAAACGCGAGAGTAAAACTACCTTACACGCATTTTGCAGCACGTTAAATTTAACCGAACTGTTAAAATCATTCGAAAATAATTTACGTAATCCTCAAAATATTCAATGTGTTTTAAGCATTCAACAAATGATTTCGTACTGTTTAATTGAATTTTAAAAATCTTTTAATAACATGTAAAATTAAAATACAACAATAATAATAATATTTAGAAAAAGTTAATATTTTTTAGAAAAAGAGTTAAACATTTAAAGGATAATCAAACATTTCCATAAATCCCGTATTAAAATCATCGGGATGGCCGCGACAGGGGTAATGAATATTAAACATAAAAGCGGTGATGCAAATACCCACTATCTTGTTATATCGGGGACAGGATAGAGTTCTACAATAGAAAGCCTTTGAAATATTTCTATCGATTTCAGAAACCTCTCTTCGTTTACAAACGCAACACGGTACGAATGCGTATGAATAAGTTTCGAAGATTCGAAAATACATAGCTACTTTTACTTAACTATACTTTTTAATGGTAAAAATATCACTTACCCTGCAGATGCCCTTTCTCTCGGTAAAGCTGCTGTAATTTCTAACGGTACTTGGGTTCTATAAAAAAAAACTCTTAAGAAACTAGAAGCTTAAAAACAACTAGTAAACTTTTAGCTTACAGAAAGTCCATCTCCTGTAACTGCGGCTGAGGATTATCTTCTGGGAGACCCATGTTTTTTAAAAGACTTTCTCGGCTGAAGCGTTAAAAGAAAATGATAAAGTTTTCCCCGAGATATCTACTATTTCAAAAGAATTATTATTGGGCGTTGTCAAGGTTAACTACTTTTTTAAGAAATGTTTGGCACTACGGTTG
Organism: Phalangium opilio; assembly: GCF_054372755.1. Classification (NCBI taxonomy): domain Eukaryota; kingdom Metazoa; phylum Arthropoda; class Arachnida; order Opiliones; family Phalangiidae; genus Phalangium; species Phalangium opilio. The sequence continues at coordinate 4,127,136 of NW_028324146.1, read as the reverse complement.
TTTAAGAGAGGGGATTCTTATAGAGTGTTTAAGCTTAATATAAAAAGATAAGAGACAAGTTTCGTTATAATATATATATTTTTATTGAGAATTAATTTGAGATAATAATTTAGGTAAGCGTCTACGATCAATAAGAAAACAGAAATGAGAATTATTTAAAATATTAACAGGATAATATTTTTGATGATAGGAGAAGCAGATGAGATGTTGGTATAAAGGACAGTCTCGAATAGGACAGAAGTAGAGCTTGTAGACAGTTGTACGTCGTTCCGGAACGCAGACAGTTTCCCTGATAGTGTAGTGGTTTGGAGTACGGCAATAACAATTAGGGCAGCGAGTAGGAATATCGTAGGTAGAACTATAAAAATAGGTTAAAATTAGTTTTTTATATACAATAAGACTCATTTACAACTTACTTTAAGTCAATTTGTAGATCTTTTTCGTATAGGGGAAGTCGGTATGCTTTATATTTAGAAAGGAAATAGGTGTCTAGGAAAATGTTAATTGGATAGAAATTAGACTGATCCCAGGTAAGGCAGATGATAGTTCGGAAAAGAGGGCAATTAGGAGTAGCGCAAAAGTATAAAATATAGCGGGATTCAATAGTACGAAAAATGACATGAGAATTAAATTCGGTGGAAAAACAACAAGAACACAATGTAGGATAGGGATATTTAAGACTGTAAAAACATGTATTAGTTTATTAATTTTTAGATAGTAATTTATTTTGCTTTACTTTAAATCAATTTGCATGCATGGGTATTCTTGAATCATTGCGTTGTAAAGTTCTTCGCTTTCGCTGTTTTAAAAATTTCTTGTTAGGTATCTTACAATTCCTCAAACTTATTTAAAACCTTACGTTTCTTCATCCGAGGATGATTCCGTCGATACAACATCCGGGTCGTCGGCTTCGGCGAACATATCAATACTCGCGATTAATTCGTTTATTTCCTCCTCCACCCCATCTGGGATATCATGCTCCTCGTGGATGATGATTGGTTCTACTTCCAATTCATCATCGATATCCCAGAGTTGGGGTAAAGCGCTATATAAAATAGATCCGGTATTAAAAAATAATTTTAACTTGCTAGCTAAAATAACTTACAATTCCTCAACCGGTTGAACAGCGTTTGAGTCAAAAGATTTTGCTGGACACATTTTTCTAGTAGTAATCTAGACTTTATCTATGAAGATATTTTCAAACTTAAAGTTTTTTGCGTTATGATGTGAAACTTTGAAATCCGTTCAGTTTATATAAGAAATTTTCAAGGTTGTTAGCTTAAGAAGTCTAGTTAGGAATTTGTAATGAGCGTCGAGGTCATCCCTGGTTTTCTTTGAAAAAATATTTAACTGTTGGTTTTTTATGTATTAACGATTTTAAAGAAGGGTCCATATTAATGAGCGTCCCTATCGAAAAATATTTATCAGTCGTTTTAAGAAGGCTGCATATTATAAATGTATAATTTTAAAAGAGGCCCTCACAACGTGCGTGTTTCTTATAAGATATTATTACTTTTCACAGACTTGAATGAAAAACAATTTTCGGAATTAAATACCACAGGCCAAACTGAGTTACAGAGTGGTCAGGATCTAAACTGTCTTTTTTGTGAAAAAGACGATATTGCTAGTTTCTCATCTATTGGTGGTGAAATTCATTACTGCGTTAACAATAATTGTGAAAAATTTAAAAAAGCCATTTATAAACAATACGGTAAAGTTTTAATCACCAATATTGAAAACGCTTACGCGATTCTGGACAATAGTTTTTTTTGTATCAATTGTAACCAGTTTTGTTACAAAGCTCAACGCCAAGAAAAAGAGTGTTCATACTGGGACAGTGAAGAGGAACCAAACTATTATTTGTGTAGCTTCCCAAAAAAATGAGAGAAATTTATTCGTACGATTTTAATGAAAAAAATATTATTGAACATGATTGTAAAAATAACGTACCTCGGTTAGGGACGTTATGTCTAATCGAAATTGAAGACAATCGTCAGAAATTTGCGCGAAAGTATAAAATAACTCACACAGTGATTAGAAAACTCGTTTGCGAAGAAATTTTGAAAAACAAGCGGGAGAGTTATGTTGTAGAACTATCTTGGGTCACTTTCTGTACAGTTGACTCATTATGTCAAATCGATACGGTTGATTGTGGTATTTACATCCCTACAACGGAGTGTAAACTAGGTCGGATTCATAAGTACTATAACAAACAAAACTGGCGTTGTCAACATCGAAAAGAGGCGGCCTACGTTCTGGGATACGTTTGTCACGACAGTGAGGCTGTTCAAGCAGTAATTAACACGGCGATTGTTAAAATCATTTACGAATGCAACTCTACGCTGACGTATAAAAACCCATTTCGCAAGAATTACGCAACATCTAACAGCTTCAGCTCAAATTTCTTGAAGCTGTTATATATTAGTGTTGTAATCGATTCTTTACGGTTCGGCAATTACTCTAAATCATCCTTATCAAATACACTGTCTAGATTTAGGGATACATTTTTTAAGGTTCGATACTCTTTTTGTAAAACCGGTCACTTTCGTGACAATGTATCCATTGATAACGTGTATGAAGTGATTTTTTCAAAGAATGCCACCAATAAATCTTACGAAGATTTTCAAAATGCCAATCCATCTTTCCTAGAACTTGAAGGTGAAGAGTGGGATTGGTAAGGATTTGCAAGATAGTGAACCATCATTTACCTATTAGTGAAATAAAAAATCAAAAAAATGGATTCCGGGTTTGGAGAATGCATGCATCACATGGTTTTTGGTTCAAGTAACAATATAAATTATCGATTTTCGAGTTACGCGTGTGGCGAAGCTTTTAGTATTAAATCACAAGCTGCGAACGCGATACCTCGGTTAGGTACGTTATGCCTGATCGAAATTGAGGACAATCGTAAAAAGTTTGAAGGAAACAATCGAATATCGAAGTATGCTATTGCTCAACTTGTACACAGTGAAATGTTAAAAAACTTGTGCACCAACAACATTGTTAAAGTATCTCGTAACCGATATGATTATTGGAAAGATGTAGTCTCGATCGATACCAGGGATTGCGGACGTTACATCTTGACTACGGAGTGTAAACTAGGACGTTTTCATAAATACAACCCTCATGAACTTGACCAATGTCAACATTCGAGTCAAGCAGCGTAAGTTTTAGGGTATGTGTGTCACGATCAAGCGAGTGTTGAATCGGTATTAAACACAGCAATTATTAAACTTTTGTATGAGTTTAACACTCGTTTGATCATAAAGGACAAAAATGACAATGATGATTACTACTATTATATTAATGGTGATCCCCGTATTAGTTATACTGTTAATGTGATAAAGTTATTATATATTAACGTAGTTATTGAAGAATTGCATAACTTTAATCATTCGTTAATGGATTTAACTTTCACTTTCGAAAAAATGAAAATAAAATTTAATCTCTTTACAAAATCTAAAAATATTCCAAGAATTTTGAGAGATAAAATCGGTTTAATGACCCCACTTTTAAAGTATTTTCAAAAGACGCTATTGATTATGCACGCCTAGAGTTGCAAAAAATAGAACAAAAAATGTTATATTCATTTCCAAGTTTTTGGAATTATTTTCGCAGAATTTAACCCCAGAAAGAAGTTATTTTTAAAGAACGCTGTCAATTATAATTCACGAGATAGTGAACCATCACCTTTTGGTGAAATAAAAATTCTCAAAAAATGAACTTAGAGAACGTTTTTGGTATTGAATCGCGTAAAAATATAAATCATCGGTTTTCGAGTTACGTGTGTTGCAAACCTTTTAGTATTAAATCAGAAGGTGCAAACGCGATACCTCGATTAGGTACATTATGTTTGATCGAAATTGAGAACAATCGTAAAAAGTTTGAAGGAAACAATCTAATAGCGTGTCATTAATCAACTTGAACGTCGTGAAATGTTTAAAAACTTGTGCGCTAACAACATCGTTTAAATATCTTACTACCAAGATGATGGATGGAAAGATTGGACCTCTATCGATACCAGAGATTGCGGACGCTACGTTTTTAGTACGGCATGTAAACTAGGAAGTTTACATAAATACAACCCTAATGAATTTGATCAATGTTATCAAGCAGCGTACATTTTAGGATACGTTTGTCATGATCAAGCGAGTGTTGAATCGGTATTAAATACTGCAATTATAAAACTTTTGTATGAATTCAACACTCGTTTGACTATAAAGAACAGACAATGCAATGACAACCCCCATATTAAATATATTATTACACCTGTTAGTTATACTGTTAATTTGTTTAAGTTATTATATATTAGCGTAGTTATTGAAGAATTGCATAAATATAATCATTCTTTAATGGATTTAACTTTAACTTTCGAAAAATTTAAAAATAAATTTAGTCTCATTACAAGATCTCCATATCTTCCAAGTATTTTGGAAGATAGAAACTTGAGATTAGCGTATGACCCCACTTTTAAAGTATTTTCAAAAGACGCTATTGATTATTATTATCATCAAGACTTGGAGGGGATAGAAAGACGCTTTTTAAATTTATTTCCAAATTTTTGGAATATTTATCGCAGAATTTAATCGTGATGTAATCAATACAAATAAACATTGTTTTTTAAAAAATTTATTTCATCCTTCGATTTGTTTTTTACACCATTGACACAATCCTGTTTTAAAAAAATTCTGATCTAAAATCGGTAAGAGTAGAGGATAGAAACCAAGAAGCGCTACTGCTGGGTTCATAGATAACATTCCACAAATAATTCCTACAGGTACAGTTATGGGAAGGATAAGTAATAACCCACCTAAACAGACATTTTCTTTTACAACCTGTAAAGCACGCCGCGTACAACATCTATTATTACAATATTCTTCAGTCTTGGGTTTGCTTGTAGTTGAAACGTATTTCTCCGTTGGTGGTACATCTCTCCCTGACTCGTCGTTAGAACAATGTATGGGTATGTTGCATGTCGAAAACCCTTTAACAATTGGGCATTCCGGGGAATATTTTCGATGCTCCTCATTTACTTTATCATTAGCTTTCCAACTATGTAATGTTATATCGCAATAAAAACATTTAACGGCGTCGCCCTTCTTTAAATAATAAAAACCATGTTTCGCAAACTCTGACGGATTTATATTACTAACGGGGTAATCTTTAAAAGTTTCGAGCCGTAGTTTTTTCCAGTTCATTATAGCTTTACGTTTTGTCCCGAACTAATATAATTTCAACCACTGTTGCGGATATATCTTACAAATTGTACCTACGTCACACTACACGTGACTCGCATTTGATTGACAGGTGTGATTCTGAATTATGCAAATTTGAATCATTTTCGATTCATTTGCATCTTTAAGGTCGGATTTCTCAATTAAACAAATTTGGATCATTTTCGGTTAATTTGCATGGTTAAAAGTGGGATTTCTGAATTATGCAAATTTTGATCATTTTCGACTAATTTGCATAGTTTAAGGTATGGATTTATGAATTATGCAAATTTTGATAATTTTTGGCAAATTTGCATAGTCAAAAGTGGGATTTCTGAATTATGCAAATTTTGATAATTTTTACCTCATTTGCATAGTCAAAAGTGGGGTAACATACTACTCCCCTATTCATACATGGATTCGGAGGAGCGGTTTTGAGAGGTTCAGTTACCACCAATCAACTGCTTCCACAATGATTTAACCGATGAGCCGCTAAGCCCGGAAGATTATACGCATGCGCAGAATGTGTGGAAATCATTCAACATTCAAAATTTAGGTATGTATATATCTAATTATATATATTAGACGAAATTACATATTTTCTCCAATAGGCGGGTATCACGACCTGTACGTGTTATCAGACACGCTCCTTCTGGCTGACGTGTTTCAAAATTTCCGTCGGATGTGTATGACGTATTATCGTCTCGACCCAGCCCATGCCTATACCCTACCCGGTTTTGCTTGGAATGCCGCTTTGCGTATGACCAAGGTGTGCTTGGACTTATTGCTGGACGAGGACATGCACCTTTTCATCGAAAAGGGCATTCGGGGTGGGGTGTCAATGATCAGCCATCGCTTTGCAAAGGCTAACAACAAGAATCTAGAGGGATACGACGACTCAAAATCGGATAGCTATATCTGTTATCTAGGTATGTATTTCAAGTTAACGTATGTTGCACTAGTGAATATTAACAATAGATTGTAACAATCTCTACGGGACTGTGATGTGTGACGCCTTGCCAATGAGGATATTTCGGTGGGTTGAACCCAACCGGGACTCTGAACGGGAAATTATAGACTGTCACGACACCGCACCGGAAGGATTTATAGTCGAGGTCGATTTGGAGTACCCCGAGAACCTCCATACTAGCCACAATTGTTATCCACTAGCCCCAATGAGGATAAAACCAGAATTCCTCTCCGAATACTCAAAAGAGTAGATGACATCCCTGAATATTCCAATTAAGGAATCACTCCCCAAACTAGTCTCCAACTTCTTCAAAAAGGAGCGATATGTTGTGCACTATCGCAACCTAAAGTATTACGCATCGAAAGGACTGAAAATCACCAAAATTCACCGAAAAATGAAATTCGAGCAAGGGGCTTGGTTAAAGCCGTACATAGACTTCAACACGGATGATTTTGAAAAGGACCTCTTTAAACTGATGAATAACGCCGTATTCGGTGAGTAGTAAAATTATTCTGTGTAGCAAGCTTATAATATCCCCCTACTCCTCACTTAAAGGTAAAACCATGGAAAACCTACGAAATCATCAAGATTTCAAGCTAGTCACCACCCCCGAGAAGGCGGTTAAAAAAGGCAGTTCCCCGCCTTTGAAAAATTTACGATTTTCAACAACAATCTTGTTGGAATCCACTCTACCATGTACCAGTTCCACTACGACGTAATTCAAAAGCAGTATGGTGACAAGGCTAAACTCCTCTTTACAGATACCGGTATGTTTTATGAGATTATGTTATACTTGTTCCTATACTAACCCGATGTATAATTACAGATAGCCTCACCTACCACATTGAGACACGGGATCTGTATGAAGACTTCGCCGCTAAAGCGGATAAGTATAACTTTTCGGGATACCCGCGAGATCACCCACTTCACTGTGATGCTAATAAAAAACGACTGGGCAAATTCAAAGATGAGCTGGACGGTACTCCGATCGAGGAGTTTTGCGGGCTTAGACCTAAGATGTACAGCATCCTATCATCTAAAAGAGAGAAAAAGGGAGTTTGCAAGCGCGTCGTGAAGAGTGCTTACTCAACCGCGCGCTGACCACCGCGGAAATGGTTCGAATAGTCAGCAATAAACACGTGCTTAAAACTGTTAGGCAGAATAAACTATGCCTAAACCCCTGTGACGATAAACGTTACATTTTGAACGATGGTATTTCGACACTAGCCCATGGGCATATTAAAACAAAATAAAATATTCTGACAAATTTATTGAGTAATTCTTATACATATATTCAGCAATCATATTAGCGTTAACATTTTTATTCTCAGTGAATCTTTTTATTATATCAAACATTTTAACTGCCCTACACCGATACAACGAGAAATAGACACAATACCCACCACAAGTTTGACCTAATTCCCCCTGAAGTTGGCGTGATTTAAACGTAACAGTTAGGCTGTTTCGCTCCACAAAATCGTTAATATCCTACTCCTACCGAGTATGGGCTCGGAGGATGCCAGAAATCTGTTGGTGGCTTTGGAGGATTTAGTTGCGGCGTATATTCGTCCGAGGTGTGTATCGAAAATATAGTTAAGAATTAGATTATTTATTAATATATATTTTTATACCCAATAGTCCTATCAGGGGCGAGGATGGGCAGTACCCCACCGCGGAGAGTGGAGTATAATCTCCTAACTGCGGTGGATATAGGTATGACTCATAAACATTTTTAATCCAACTTAATTTAATTATCAGGTTCATAGATCCCTTATTATCAGCGTTCAAAACGCCTTATTCTCGCGGTTCGTGAGAAAGCGGGACAACCGCAACAGTGCGGACTTAACGATTGAGTATTGGGAGCTCATCTCCAACTGGACAGAGCCCTGATCCAACACATCAGCGCTACTATAAGCGCTAGCATTTTAGAAAATTTCAATATCGCATATCAATTGTAAAAAAAAATAAATAAATAAAACAATAATTTGATTTTTAATTTTATTCGTCTCCTAAATGATTATTTACAATTTTCTCGTGATTATAAATCCATTCGGAAAATAATATACGTTTAGATAGTGCACATAAATACTTCTAATTATTACGGACAGTTTTATGATTAAGCATACATGTAATCATGGGTCCATCATCGTCGATTTCGTTGGCTTTGGGACATCCTACTCCATTTAAATCTATAACTTCCCGATTAATAAGGTTCAACAAAAAAAGCACTTTTCATCCCCTTTGCAGAATACACGTTCGTAGCCTTGAACTGCAGATCGGAGGCACTCCCCGAGTTTTTCGTAAGGGGTTACCCCATAATCCCAGTCAAGACCGTGCAAATTCTTCAGCAGCCACCTGTTTTGCCGTACGGTGTCGTACGGGATCTCTTTTTCCGGGTAGGGCGGCATGAAGGACCACGAGGCGACTCTCGGAATTTTTTCCACGCTTGTTACAGCCACCTCTTTCGCTATTTTTTCCTGTTGATCCTTAATAGTACGCCCGTTCAGGAAGTCTAACTCAACAACCACGGATTTCTTAAACCTATGGGTGGGAAAGTGGAATTTCCCATTACCACTGATATTTTGCCATCTTGTTTTCTCATCCGCCATCTTGCGATCCTCCCATCCTCCAATCCTCAATCCTCCCTGCCTTCCACTGCACCTGTGCTGGGATCGGCATTTATGTACTACTGCACTTGTAGCTAGTTAGCTGTTTAAAATGGTTTACCACGAAAAGCGTTGCTACAATAGTTGTTTGAGCAGCACAAGAAAATGTAGTATACCTTTCATGGACGGAGTTATTTTTTTACCATTTCCTAAACCCAAAACTTACTAAACTGCAAGAACGCTCATTATGGATTCAAGCCTGTGCCCGACCAGAATTAAAGCCTGACTTAATAGCACGGTCAATTATAATTGCACCAATCATTTTCTTGGTGGTAAAGAACCCAAAGAAACACATCCCTTTCCTATACCAAACTTTGGAATTAAAAGCTTGCCTCTAAGTACACAATATTAGTAGAGAAAATGAGATATCCTGGTATAACCAATTTAAATTCAATAGAATGACAAAGGTCTTTTGAATCTATCGATACCAATAAAAGTTGATGCTAGTCAAGAAAATTTGCCTTTAATAAAGCCATCCCAATATATATTTTTCACAAAACCTTAGCCCAAATTATTTAATTTAGACTTATTTTAAGTAGCAAAGTCGGGGTAATTTATAGTATAACTATTAAATTTTAGATTTTAATGAAACATTATTTTGAAAAAGGACAAGGGTTGTCTGAAATAGCATGGAAAAAGCTTAAAAATGTGAAAATTGATGACGTAGAAGGTGATAAAAAGGTTACAGTGATAAAAACCTTAATCATGGACTCTAAAGCAATTCCTTTAAGCCATGATTTTATAAAAATTATGTCAACTTTAAACGAGAAAAAATAAAAGATGCTTCTTAAATTTTATGCCCGGATTTTAAGCACCAAATGAAAAGACTTGTCTAATCTCTGTTCACTGAATGTATGTAAATATCACTCGGATAATAAAAATTGCGCACAAATCGAAATAGTGCAATATGTAATATTTATCTTACTATATTAAGTAATTTGATTTAAAACAAATATACTTTTTCTTATATATCACAACATTGATATCCAAAATAAAAATTAATTGTCTATCATGCCAATTCTAGATAAAGATTATACTGTTACCCTACTGAAGTAAACAGCAGCCTGGGGAGCAATACCTGGACGCCCAGATCTGCCTGCACTGTCATTACGAACCTTCGAGGTTATATTTCGGAGCATCATAACGGTTTTTTGGGTTCACATTGAATCTCTTACCGAATCATGCATCATTAAAGTATCACTTTGTTACCACTCAAACAGTGGAAAGTTAAGGCATTCATTGGGTGGCTTAACCCAAGTTTTTTATATATGATTTTAAAGAAAGAAGACCATCTAGCTTCCATATTTCTAACCCTTTGAGTCCAACTTCGCAACCCTCAATACCTACCACCGTTTCTTATTTGGCTCCCCTATCATCATCAACGACGGAATGAACAGGTACACCATCATCCTCGGCAGCTTTTTATTATAATGAAATTTTTAGATAATTGGATTGTCCTCACAAAAAAGAGCAAACACGAGTTGTTTCACAAACCAAAACCAAGATATCGCCTATGGACTTATGAGCCCATGAGTAGTATTAGAGGAGGAGTAGACCTAATTCGTTTTTATAGGAGTAAATATAACTTCAAATCGTAAAACATCTTTATGAACCGCTTAATATTAATTATCCGCAAAACTTGCAATGTGTTAAATAAATCAAGACAAAAATATTTTCATCAAATTTGTTTATTTTGGAATATGAATTACAAATTTGTTTTTTCTTTAAAATTAAGATAAATGTTCGTGGTAAAAGCTGTCCGGGGTTTTAATATCATTCATTAGTCGCATCACCCAAAGTAAGAAATTATCGGCGTGCAATTTCGCCTTTTCCTTTCTCACTCGTCCCATGTTCAAAGTATATGGTAAACATACATATCATTTGAAGACAATAGATTACCATGTACTGGAATTCATTTCTTCCCTCAAAACGTGTGTATGTAACGATGTAAGGCATTTTTCCCGAATGAATTCGAAGCGATAGAGTAGATGGTTCTTATAACAAAATCCAGTAATCAACGACGCTTCACAGTATTTTTTAAAACTTTTTATTATTTTATAAACATAATAACGAACTAGAATATCGTTTAAAACAGGATGTTGTATAGGATTTAATAATCCGTTTCAGACTCCACCCTTTGTGCATTTTATGAATGAAATCCATTGAGTATAGTCCACATGTTGAAGATCTAAAGTCTTGAATTTGTTTATTTTGTATTTGAAACTGACTCGCTAGATGATGTATTTTCAAATTGTACGATTCGGGTCCTAACCCAAAACTATCGAAAAAAATCGTTTTCCCCCTTTTTTATTAGCTTTGTCCTGGCTGATCACTCGTTTGATTGTTAAAAACTATAATCGCCTTTCCTTTTTAGCGATGAAATTGGAAGGGAAAACCCCGTAAAAGTTTTTACCGCAAATTTTGGAAAGAATAGATTCTAACTGCAGGGTATCCATTTTCTTTCCTCGGTTATGAGGGGTTGTCTAATTATACGTCCCTGGATATTTTCAATGTTGGTTCGAATTCGGAAAAAAATGACTGTTATATTGTCAGTTAAAGCCGTTTTAAATTTTAAAAGTAACTGTAAAGATCCCGTCTTAATCGGCTCAAAATGTTCTAAACCTCCTAGTTCATCGGCTGTTAGAGGGATGACGAAAAATGAATTTCCACTAACGTATTCGTCGTATGTTATATTCGATCCGAAATTCATATTATAATTATTAGATCCCGTGAATAAGCTGAGATATTCTCTATGATATCTTTTCTCACTGAAGTTCGGGGTAAATGCGGGGGAAGGATACCGACGAGTATCTATTATACACTCCAAGTGAGTGAGACCGAAATGTTCGAATGTGTAAGGCTATGTGTGTATATTACTATTAAAATTACTGGGCTTACACATTGCGACAATTAATCTGTTGGGTAGGGTACCATTATACACCATGTCTCTGTACGTTTCGATAGTTCCCTGAGGTAGAGTGAAAAATTTGACCTCACTGCGGTTTAGGTTATAGACAGCCGGTCTATGTTCTAACATTAACATGTGTCCGAGAACCAAATCGGGGTTTAATTTCCATTTTTTAACATATAGACTACTATCCACAATTTCGATTTTATATTGATCGTTATTGGTCGTTGGTGTCATTGAAACAAACTCATCGGGGTTTCGATTAAATTTTAATCGAAGCGAAACCCCATTTAATAGAGCTTTATTCATATTGAACAGTTCTTGGTAAATTGGCCCAAAGACAGTTACAATTTTCGACTGGGATATAGTTTGCATTCTCCTTTTTAAACCGTTCGAGGTGGTAGAGTTAATAAGGTTGTCAATATCTAAACCCTCATTTTCATGCGTATATAATCTAGTCGACATTTGTGTTCGTTTGCTTTCTCTATTGAAATTGAGATAATCTGTTATATACCCTTTATAACTATACGTCAGTAGACCGCTACTCCAACTGACCTCATTCAAGGCTACATCTAAATTAGAAAATAAAGCGGATAGACAATTGTTAACAGTAACCACTTTAGCATCGTTAGGAAGGTTATCGCCGTCGGCTTTAACTACCTTAAAGCTTACTGACAATAAAGTATCGTCTAATTTTAGATAGTGATCGTCTGAACCATGAACGAAGAATTCTAATGTAACTCCGGCGGTAAATGAATTACTCAATGGTTTTACTAAAACGCATTCACTCGCGTCCAAACAATTATTTATAGCCGGTTCGGAAAAAAAATCGAGCGAGCTCATTAGTGTCATCGTATTATTGGCAATTTTTGTTTTCTAATCGAAGTAGTCTGGAAGACGTCTGGTTCTTTTTCTCTTAGGATTAGATGTGGCGATACGACGTTTTTTTCTTTTATATACGCCCTTCCCGGATTGAAGATTATTTATAACATTCATCCCTGATTCTTTCAATCGTTTAACAGCGGCTTCTTTCAAAATTAGCGCCCTCAGCCAAATCCCCTAACACATTCGAAGTACCACGCAGCGCCTCATTTTTTAAAACTCGACCAATAGGTTTGTACATGGGTTTTAAAAATGAAAATAGTGATCGAAAAACCGAACCGAATGAACCACCGTGTTGATAATACGGTACGGAACTAAAATACGGCAAATCCCCTCCAGTCTGGTTGTTATCGATATGGTATCGTGAAAAGTATATTATATAAGGATTGTCGCTAGAATCCATTACCATTTTTATGTACCGAACAAACTATGAGTCATTCACGAATTAAATAAGTTTATGGAAAGGCAAGCCATTTTATATTCAAGAGGAAGGTTTTTTCTGATGTGGAGTTTGAGAATGGTTTTTCCTTTTAAGGATTTTAGAAAGTCACCGTAACTAGTTCTAATATTGATTTCTATAGCTTCGAAAGAATAGCATTTTAAGGGATAATAATCGGGGAAATCGTAACTTTTCACTTAAACCTCCTCCCTTTCGAGATTTCGCGGGACGGACACGGTTCGTAAAATAGGACCCATTGTCGAGGCGTATAAGCTTTCTTCGACTAGAGATGAGTAAATTAGGAAATTTTGAATACCGGATCGTACTTCGTGTGCCTGGTTTGATCGAATTAGACCTTCGAGTTTCACGTTAATCTGATCCGAACTGAAACCTAAAATGTACGCCAAATTAAGGTGTGATTCGGGGAATTTTATAGAGACGGGTTCGCTAGTAGCTATCCGTGTTTTCCCATCATACGATTTAGATATTATTACTTTATTTCTAAATTCACGGGAAATTACCTGGATCATGGAGTTATAAATCTCTTCTATACTAAAATAGTAGCCGGGTGTGATATTGAGTTCAAGAGATTCGTCTATGTTGGAAATTTTCCGCGTTTCGCAAATTAATGACGTTTCGGAGTTTATATACTTATTTTCATAAAATATCTGATATACATTATATAATGTTAATGAGTTGCTTCCAATTACAGCCCGGATGTTTGCAACATGGACTCATCCGATCGTTCGTTACACGACAACAAACGTGGGTTTGATCTATTGTTTAAGGCGCCATTAGGATCGACTTATAGAAAGAAAGATGGAAGTCTAGTCAAATATGTTACAATTTCAAGACAAAAGAGCAATGGAAATACGTTTTTAAATATTCGTTCATTCCGATATTCAACCGAGATTAAAAGATGGTTACCAACACAAGACGGTGTCTTACTAGCCGATACACACATCGCGAAATTTAATGATGCGAAAGATAATATCCGACTTTCAAATTCGTTTTGAGGTCATGATCATTTGCTTTTATCACCCGCTCAGTTAACTTACCCTTTGTCGGAACACAATACCGATAGAGCGTGGATAACTATTTTAAACACGGGGGTAGAACATAATGTCGTAATAACACGTCAGAAAAAAATTCGTGTAATATTACTGGGATAATGCTAACTCCCGAAGAATGGAATTATCTAAAATATCTAATTCCGACAATGCATTTTATATTTTCACCTTCTAAAGTGAGGGAGGATTTTGAAGCGCAACAAACATTAGCTTATCTTCTTACGAGGGAAATAAATAAAATAGCGGAGACTTCGTGTGTTGGTTGCCAAAACTCTTACGAAAACCAACTGGGGCACCTCTGCATGACCTTAGATTGGAGTGATAGAGTTTCCTCGTTCTTCGATCAAGCCGTTCAAAATTTACGGATGGATGAGGTATTAAATTATATCAACTTTTATCAAACCGTTTTAAGCCGCGTCCCCGAGAACTCTCAAGAAACTACCAATGTAGTTAATAGTTTGTAAAATTTAGAAGACTTTAAAACCGATCTTTCGAATCAAAAAAATAAACACGATACAATTACTTCCCGTTTCTTCACCAGTTATGAAACTGGAATTAAATATTAAATTTCATTTTATATTTTTAATTACGTTGTGTACTTTGTTTTTGGGAATTTCCATCTGTTTAATAGCTTTTTTAAATTTAAGTTTGCTATTTTCAGAAAAGATATAATCTGTTTTGTCTGTGTATACCAATATAAATGTCTTTTTTAACCGTGATTTCTCTCCAGGAAAAATGTTGGTGTGTCTGTTTTATATCAATAAACATATTTAACATTATATATATATATATATATGACAACTCTTTTTATTTATCCTGATCATAAGATGATACGACTCTCATCATAATGGACGCGATTTATAGTCATTGCATATCAACCGCGTCTTTGGATGTTTTCAATGACAATTCTAGTAAGTTTAAGATTTTATTACCAAAAGAAATACATTTACACGGGAACTATGAATGTGGGTTGAAAGAGTTGATAATGCCTTTGCAATATGAAAATGTCCCGGATGACTGTACCCATTTTCACTTAGTTTCATCTGAAAAAGTTATTGAAAATTCCTCAACACACGTCATGGACTGGGAAAAATTTGGGAAAGGTAAACGGTCCGCTGGGGTTATGAATTATACTGACTTTTAGAGGATTGGCTTCACAATCTCGGCTAACACCGATTATGAGTTTATGGTATTTTTAAATATCCTATTTGACCACGTACAAAACTAGTTCGAGGTGGGATTAACTAGTGATAAAAAAGTTACCGCTTTCCATCGTAACTAAAATACATCAATAAGGATTATAAGTATTGTCGTAGGTGAGTTTGAATTCTTTCAGATTGTATATGTATTATACTATACTAATTTATTCGTTCCAGTGATAGTGTATAAAAGTATCGGTCCTTCCTTCTAGAACCATCATTCTCTAATAATATTTTCGGAGATAGTCACATTTGAGAAATAGAAAATGTCTGTGGGTCTTCTTGCTGTTGGTGAAGAAGTTAAAGCCATCTTGCGATACACGGCCGTCCTAGACCCAATACCAGAGAGAGACGACCTCCCAGAATTCACCTTCAGAGATTTGGAGGTAAGAATTTAACAAATTGATTCATTTTTATATTAAAAATTAAATATCATGACAACGTTTTTATTCATTTGTTTAAGGTATTGGTGCGTTCCATACATATTGGCTTCGTCATCCGGTTCGACCTCAGACCGGAGATATCTTCCATCGATGTCTCCGTGTCGTATCACCCCAATATGGACCGGCTCGTGCGAAAAATAGGAGGGGAAAAAAGCATCGTACAGGTATGTTTTCTCTCAATCTCTCTCTCTCTCTCGCTTAATTGCATCATTGTTCCATGTTTCCTTTATTTCTTCACTAGGTGAGGAAGTTGGAAACCTTCATACTAGAGCATGAACGGTCCAGGTCTCTAATTTTTAAAGACTTTTTTGAGAGTCAGGGCAGCGAAATGTAATCATAGAAATAAAAATTAAAATTAAAATAAAAAAATGTAATCGTAATTAAACAAGCAATAAAAAGTCTCTATTTTTTATAACACTTTATTTGTAAATATTTTCATCGTCCCAATCAATTAAAATTGGAGGTGAAGATATTACAACTTTTTTTCCGGTTTTAATTCGGGGGCCTATGAGACTTGGTTGCGGGTCGCGTTCCTACGGATGATATAAGATGAGTGATAGCCCCGGAAGCTCCTCCGCCAATGAAGTATTAAACTTCATCGTCGAAAACGATGGTGATGATGATGATGGGAGTGATTCGGTGAACACATTCCCAATTATCCATCCCGGGGATATGTAAGTGAATTTTTTCTATTATTGCTGTTTAGTATCAATAATTAAGTTTGTTTTAATGTAATTAGCGCCGACCTGGATGATTTCGATGGGTTTAATGAGGAAGTATTATTAAACATAAACTGTGACGGATACCGGTAAATACATCCATATTTATACACCCCACCATAAGTAGTGCTAATTGATTTCGTTTAGCATCATGGATACCATACGGGTATTGTTAATACCAAGTATGACCACCCCCTCGATCCAAACTCTTTTGGTCACCCTGGAAGACCTAATTGCGGGTTATATAGGTCCAAGGTGTGTATTGAAAATATAGCTAGGTTTTAGATTATTTATTAATATATCCTGTCACCCCTTAGCCCGACGAGGGATATCAATGGGGCTTACCCCGCCCCGGATGGTGTACACCCAACCCCGAACTGTTATGGATATGGGTATAATGCATTATCAAATATTTAATTCTATTTGCATTAATTACAATACACATATATTCACTAAAACAATTTTTTTTCCTCTTATTTACTATTATCAGCGTTCGAAACGCCATATTCACGTTGATGATGAGGAGGCCGCAACAACTTAGATGGAGCTCGCCACTCAGCTCGACAGAGCGTTGATTCATCTTGTCGGCGTAGAAATAAACCAAAGTGTGTGCGCTAATTACGCATTATGTTATCAGATTTAAAAATAAAATTTATATTTAATTTGGATTTTTATTCATCTCCTAAATGATCATATACAATTTCCTCGTGATTCAAAATCCATTCAGAAAATAATATACATTTAATCAATGCGCACAAATATTTCTTATTATTAAGGACACTTTTATCATTAAGCATACAAGTAATCATCGGGCCACCATCATAGATTTCATTAGCCTTTGGACATCCCACTCCACTTTTAAGTCAGTAACTTCCGGATTAATAATTAAAAATGCCGTCAAGAAAATCGAAGTCTACGACGACTGATTTCTTAAACCTATCGGAGATATTAAACGGTATACCATTAGCATGGATTATCTTTTATTTAGCAATACCATAATCTAATACGTCATTCTAACTTTGGCTGAAAATTATTGGTAATAACACCCTGATTTTAAACGGCTTTAACCTGGGTTTTACGGGTATTTTAGTTTTTCCAGAATACTCTAGAATTCCAGCTTTGACTGTACATTACTAGTAATAACGTCATGATTTTAACCTGGGTTTTATGGGGTATTTTTAATTTTCTGGAATGATCTAGAATAATCAGTAGAGCCAGGATTTTACTGGGAACCATAATTTTTCCCAGTTGGGATTTTGGATGAAATTATTTCACCCCCAACACAATCTTGGGTTTCATTCCCTTTACCCATTCAATTAATACCGGAGAAATTAATGGTTCGAATTTTAATCTAATTAACATATCAAAATACTGTTTATTTCTTAAATCGTAATTCACTCTATCTTCGTACGGTATTACATGTACTACGGTACCCGAGAATTGAACACGATTCATTGGGCTGTCAATCAAAAACAACCCTTGCAGGTGCGAGAGCGGGGTGCGACAATCAAAATGGACTAACCACCCACTAACAAGTATTTTAGCCCCCCATCTTAACCATTTTCTCATCCGCCATCTTCTCCTGCCTTTCACTGTACATCCTCCATCCTTTCCTGTCTTTCACTGTACATCCTCCCATCCTCCCCTGCATTCCACTGTACATCCTCCCCTGCCTTCCACTGTACATCCTCCATCCTCCCCTGCCTAACAATGGTTCCGCGGTTATCAGACTGGGAGAAAATAAAGAGAAAGTGAAAGTCGGATATCGAGGCTTGCTATTCTCTGACGCTGACTTAATGATGGCAAACTTGGACCGAGCCATCATCAAGCAACTGCATGCATTCATTATAAACAATATAATTCAAAAGTTTGAACATTCGTTCATTATACATTAAATTAATTTATGTTATATCTCTTTATAATATTTTTAAATAAAAGCACAATTGACAGTAATTACTATAGGTGCCAGGTTATTATTATTATTTCTTTTTGCTCCTAACGCCTCAACACTTTCGAAATTTGTTAAGTTTCTCGGCAATTATACAAAGGTCCCATTGCTTTTGCTCGAACTTGAACATGAATAAAATAGCCGTTTGTAGAATTCGACTACCTATTAGGAAATTCTGAAAAAACATTTCCATAGCAACTGTAGAATCAACTTCCGTTATTTCATAGTGTAACACGGCTGCCAGATTCTCAAGGGTTTCTACTCCTTGGATCTTGCAGGGTATATATGCCTTCGTGTTACATGCTCCTCCTCCTTTTTCTAATTCTGTTTTTTTACTACGATCTAAAATCAGTCGGTAATCGTCTCTCAGAGAGAGCGCTTTTGTTATTTAAAGAAACCGTAAAGTGTACGGGCGTATTTCGGGTTTATCCCTTTTTTCAATATTACAATAAAATTGAAGAAGTTTATTCTGGTAAATTTGGATTAAAACTGTAAGTTGTCTTCAATTTTACTTTTATGGCCCTCGGGAGAAGCTCCCTTTTTGTTAAATATCTATTGAGGGTTACAATAGGCTGAATATTCAAGTGGCTTTATAACGGAAAGACACATTAATAATATACAAACATAAAAAGGAATTTCGTTCAGAGATGGTGACGTACCTTTTTATAGAATGAATGCCTTGAAAATGCAACGCGGAACTTTATAAAATTTTCATCCAAAGGACAACAAAAATGCAAGTTTTCATAGAAATAAACTTTTCATATCGGAGACGTTTTTGATTTATACGAATTTGATTGCTCAATGACCTCAGATATTGATGACCGCCCGCCTATTAAATGTCCATATTGTTTTTATTAAAAATCGCTTTAACCCCTGCGCTTTTGAGAGAAGCGTAATTTTTGCATCACACCTACATAGAGAAAATATTCCATTTTAGATTTTATTCTGAATAAAGTAAATTTGGACTATTTTGGTAATGTTTGCTAATTGTAATTATTGTATTTTAAAACGTATATTTTGATATTATTTTGACGTGGTATCTCTGTTTCTCTCCTATAAATATCCTTACATCGTCGACAGATTTCTCATTTTTAATTTTGAACGCGATATGATCTATGAAATTTAAGGATATCATGTGTTTCAGTAGACATAATTGAAGTTCAAAAAAACTCGTAACAATGCCAAGTGCTAACCTAAATCATAGGGCATGCTTCCCAAGTATGCAAGAACTTGAGAATTTTAAAGATACGGGATACATGCTTGAAAAATATAGCAGCGAAAATCGAGAAAAACGGTTCAATTTAAATTTCAATGAAATACCGCGCAAAGACAAGATGAATGGAGAAATTACTTGTCTTGCAGCGTTTGCTGGATTTCTGAGTACGTTAGTAAAACATTCAGAACTAGCTCGTCATGGATTTTACTACTTAAGTTTCTGGAACAGACGCTGTTAAATGTAATTTTTGTGACTTATCTCTACGAAGTTGGTAACATAACGACAACGTCCTTATTTACCCGAAAACATGGTCAATTGGTAAGATGTTATTTCGAACATTAAATACTATTTTTTAACTACTTCTGGCTCGAATCTATAACTATTGGTAAGGCTTACTGTATTTAAGGGGTTTAAAAGGAGACCTTACAATATGTCCCTCAATAGCAGTGGGTGAAAGAAGTCATTCCGCCAACGCAACCTGTTCCACCAATATTTTCTCCGAATGACAAAAGGTCCGAGAAAGAATGCATTATTCAGATCAAAAACAACGATCGACTGTCTTCCACGTGCTTTAGAGAACACAGGTAGCATATCATCCCCTTGAAAAAGCCTCGAGGCCAAATTTAAAACCCTATGCCGCCCCGATATAACTAAAAAAATCGGCGGGAGAGGCTTAGGAAGCCTGGTGGAGGAATTAGCCGTGGCGGCGGAAACACCATTGGAAGAATACGCTGGGGCGGATGTTCTACCCAGATTTAAAACCTAAAGGGTGTAGGCGGTGCTCCGATTGATGAGACATTCCATAGAGGTTATAAATTGCAAACCTCACTTAGATGTAAGTTTGATTTTCGTTTTTGTATTGACCCTATTAAAGTTTGTGAAATTTTATTAACAAGATTGAATATTATGTTGAATATTAAAAATTGATTGGGAATCTCTTTTGAAAGAAACCATTAAACGCGATCACTTTTGATTCAGAAATTTTATAAGCCCCTCGTTACCGCTAAGAGGCCTTAACTCCCCACAACTGTATGCACTCAGTCATCTAGTCTAGCGTTTTCGAGGTTGAATCAGGAGTGAAAAGATGTAGCTGTTTTTCTTGCATCCTAACCCCTAGTAAGATGTTTAAACACCCCACCCCACATAAACAAAAACAAAAGAAAAAAACGGCTCATAGTTTATGACAAAATAAAAATAAAAATAATATTGACAAGAAGCTTCATAACTTTCTTTGAAATTCTTTGTTACACAACACGCACGCTGAATGTGTATGGGAATCTCTCTAATCATGAATAAATATCCGTATGCTTTACCTTTTCTAGACTGTCGATTTGATTACTATTTCACTGAAAGCATTGTTTCACACAAATAAATTAATTTAAACGTAAAAATCAACCCCACACTTGCGGCGAAACCTATTGCTCAGTGTGGAGTAAATACATTCCCAGTCCACACTATTGTTACGTTCAGGTAATTAAAGAAAAACCTAAAGTTTGTCAACGGAAGAAACAGAAAGTTGTCCCAGAAATTTTGTACATTTTTTTACGATTTTGAGGTGATTCAAATATTAGAATCCGAAGAAAAAAGGGGGCTTTGGTCCATCAGCCTAATCTCTGCGTATCAGAGATGGTTTGTGAGGAATGTATTGACGTACAAGAGGCGGCTTACGTTTGCGGAAAATGCAAATCCTTTGGTCCAAGACAAAGAATTTTTGAAGGCGCAAAGCCCGTCTCGAATTTTCTAGCTTTTTTGCCGTTAAAATGGTCATTTTACTAGCTCACAATGCTTCGGGATATGACAATTAACTTCTATTACGCGAGATTATGGCTCTGAGTGAATAATTTAAACATAACTGAATAATTAATGGCACTAAAATTATAAATTAAATTGTCTTTAATTTAAATTTCCTTGACTCTTTCAATTTTATCTCCGTACCACTCTCTAAATTCGCCGACACTTTTGGCTTACAAGATGCTTCATAGGGGTATTTTCCCCGTTTTTTATTTAGCAATGTTAAGGATCACGTCTTCGATATTAATAACCAATTAGAAACAAATTATACCTTAGAAGACCAAATGCACCCGAGGCTTATGGCTCGAAAAATTTAACCTCCAAAAATCTCAGAGTTTATGGCGTGGTACGATAAGAAAATTGAGGAGAAAAAAGGCTTTAATTTTCTGGAGGAATTAAAGTTAGGTTGTTTAGCTTTTAGAAAATGTTTCTTGGATATTGCCCAGGTAGAATCTTTCCAGGTCACCTGTACCATAGCCGGTTTGTGTAGCTGGGTATACAGGAGACACTTTATGGATAAAGATTCTATAGGCATTATTCCGCATAACCTCTATAGGATGATTGATAATCAGTCGTAGGTGGCTATAGAATGTTTATCCTGGTATGCTCACGACATACAGTCTCTTTTTAATGCCACGGAGGCCAAAGTTTTGAAAATGAAAGTGGACGGCTTGTGTGAAAAAGATGTCCTAGAGTTTAACGGGCGTTATTTCCATGGTTGTCCCAAATGCTTCAAAGTCAACCGCAACCAATCTTTTCAAGGTGATCCACCTCAAACCTTGAACACCTTCTACGTCAGAACTTTAAAAAAGAAGTAACGAATCGTGAAAGCGGCCTTTAAAGTAATAACGAAGTGGGAATGCGAATGGGTGAAAGATAAAGCCCAGATCTGCCAGCACTGTCATTCCGAACCTTCGAGGTTATATTTCGGAGACTCGGCAGTATCATAACGGGTTTTTTTGGTTAACATTCAATCTCTTACCGAATCATGCACCATTAAAGTATCACTTTGTTACCACCCAAGCATTTGAAAGTTAATGCCTTCATTGGGTGGCTTAACCCAAGTTTTTAATATACGATTTTGAAGAAAGAAGACGATCTAGCTCTAACCGCTTTTAGTCCAGCTTCGCAACCGTCAATACCTACCACCGTTTCTTATTTGGCAACCACACATAATGAAACAAATAAGTAATATGACTCCGTTTAGGTATAATGGGAAAATGCCACTGTTTCACTCTCCCATACACATATATTAAAGAATAGATCGCCGAGATTACTACCCTAACAATATTTGGACTTATAAGAAAGGTGAGAACTTAGATAAGTGGCAATAAGTCGCAAGATGACTTGGTCCAATTAGCTAGCTGAACTTATATTTTTTGCAATGAGATTAGAATTTTCAGATTGTGGGAATTACTATTAGGTCGAATCGAAGGAAGAAACACGTTCCTGTGACAAGGATCAATGTAGGAGGAGAAAATCTAATAAGAGTCCACGAGGAAAAAATAAATACAATAGCACGTAAAAGCAACGTCTTTGCAAGATATCGTGATAAAATATTTTATATGTTTTAAAAAATAAGTTTAATAGTGAAAAGCGTTCAATTTCAATGATATTAAAAATTTCACGTCTTAAAGTCTCTGGGGACAAATGTTTTTTTAAGCCGCCGAAATGGAGAAGCATAGGACAGCTGGAACGTACGAAGATTTTTATATAACTATATCAAAATCGCTTATAGAGATTACGTTTGAAGAAACTGAACTCGTGCATCGTAATCGTAAACAGATGCCGCCGTTTATCTTAAAAAAGAAAAAGATCATTTAACAAAATTTAAAAAATTTTGCTTTTGCGGTTACCCGCAAAACTATAGACAAATATGTCCTTTGTGCTATTTTCATGATAGTTCAAACGACTGTTTAAACACAAAATATGAACTTTTAACTGATCATTATCAGCTCAATAGTAAAGACGTACTACACGAATATATCCGGAACTATAATAAAAGCTGGTGTTCCAATTGCATATTGCAACCATTATTCTCGTTAAATATATCTAATGATTGCAAACAAATTAGTGTTTGACATAGCCGTTCAAATAAATATCCCTTCGAACACGGTTTTAACGGGGAAGACATAAATCATAACAGTGTTCCAAAACCTACAATAGAAGATTCAGACAAACGGCAAAAAACCCGCAAATTTTGGTATAAAAGCGGAGTATTAACAGATGAGATTCATTTGTTTCGAAATTACTACACTGTTAACTTGAAGCGAGATATTTAAGATTAGTGATTATATATTTTTTCATTGGAAGATAGGTACTCTATTCCTTTCGGAGAGATAATTAGATTTTTATATTATATTTATATTATACGATAGATAAAAGCACCAAACCGTACATCTAGAAAATACAAATGCGTTACAACCGAATATAATATTAAATTTCCCAAATTTTGAAATCTCTTATAACTCGTGTTACGTGAAATAGTGTAGAATATAATGTAATAAGATTCGCCCTAAATTCTGACGCCTTATAGAACCCTATCAATTTAAAACTCATGACTATAAAGGAATTAACTTTTGATCGTTTACTAGCTAGTATTGAAAAGGCGCAGTCTTTTATCAGAGGGTTCTCTAAACATTGATGAAATTCTTCTAAGATATAATGTTCCAATAACAGGTGCCTTATCTAGGTTTCGGGCGGATTTGTTACTGATATTTAAGGCATCAAGACTCTTCGCTGCTGCGCTGCATCAAATGAAATAACAGGCAACTAAACACAGGGTCACTTTTTCCCATATTGTTGAAGTGTGATTTCACAGATTCTGTTAGAGAACGTATTAAAAATTGAGAACGGGCTAGAATATCGTCTTCATCTAGAAACCCCAATGACTTTTTTATTGGGGGTCCGAGTTTCTCGTAAAAACGATGTGGGTAATGAATTTACTGAAATATGAATACATGGTGGACAAATATCTGAACGGGCGTACTCGTAGTCAAGGTAGTACGTATCTAATCGTTAAAGAACTGGCCATAGCCACCGTCGAATCAACACCAGCCACCGTTTCCTGGACATTCGCGCCACCCTTCAACAAATCCCTCGTGGCCATTTCAAAGCAGCGCCAGAACAAATGGGTGACGTGCAATCTACACCAACTGCATTGGAACGCGGGCTTAACATCGTACAGCAAGTTCGACGAATACCTAGCAGCGGGTCTTCAAGGGGTAGACTTGATCTTCTCGAAGGGTGATTCAAAAGTCGTCTTTCTTTCGGATCCCCCGAACAGAACAGTTTACGATCTGAATGACTTTAAAGGTCCGAAAGCCACCATCGCGGAAGCGGCTTCTCTTCCTGAGCGCCGTTTATATCCGCACCCTGTCGGTGAGCACCAAAAGACTTGCGCCTTTGAAAAAAGCTTTAATTTACGCCCAATAGACTCATTCTAATAAAACCAAAATAAATGTTTCGTGTAACCTAGACACCAGGGTCGTATCTAGGCAGAGGTATAGTTTTATACGTCAAAGTCAATGACGTCACATTATCATGCCTATGTTTCATCTCTCCCCGTATTACTCACTCACGCGTGTACCGGTAACCCTAACGGTGATGTAAAATACAGTCTTTCTTAACAGTATTAATGTTGTTCCTAAATAAACATTTTTAAATTAATTAAGAAAGCTATTGTTTTAATGCGTTAACTTCATCATCCAACAGTTATTCGTTTCAGGACCTAAAATGTTTCAAGCAATGGCGAAGGAAAACGTCCTTCCAGGCCGTAGCGTCAGTTCGCTTTCAACGCGGACTATAAAATTTTTAAAACCAAAAATTACGAAGCTAATAGGGAAGAAATCGAAATGGAAAACCAATACGCGAGATTTTTAGCTTCATCCTCGATGATACTTTTACAACGTACTTTTTCAACGCTCTCTTTTATTGTATGGCCGCCCCGTGCCATAGTTATGGTGGTGCTGAAATTGGGTCATTTGGCTTAGACGCGATGAATAAAAACTTATCCCGTTGTTGGGTTTTAGAAACCTCCAATGGCAAATATTTTTTCAAGTTTAATATTGAATGATTTTAAGCAAGATATATTCGAGAAAGACAGTGATACTGCATCTGCCATTCAAAAAAGAATCGATTTTAGCGATAAAGGTACGTGGAAACTCCGCTATCAAGAAAATTTCATAACAAGACTGGTAGAACATGGTCCTAAGCATGATATAGAAGCCAATTATTTACTATTAGCTTCCAATAACGGAAGACATTTTAGCAATGAATGGTTCAAGAAAATTCTTACTAACGGCGAAGCAATAGAGAGACAGTGGTTTTTGTATAGCAAGAAAAAGGTGCTGTATTTTGTTTTCCTTGCCTTCTATTTCGTAGCCAAACGCGACAATCTTAACAAAACATAGCAAACCCTTTGGAGGAAAAACTGGAAAAACTTAAATCCCCAAATTTGCGAACATGAAAACTCTACTGAACATTGTAAAGCGTATATGACCTGGAAAGAGTTCGGAAGTCATCACTTATCCTTAAATATGGTACTATTATCTCAAAAGGTCCTTAACCCCGGTAAATATTATAGCAATATATAATTGAATTGTTCTTACATTGTTTTGTTTAAAAATTCTAGGGACAATAAGCAGGTTAGATATTTAAGTCGTCAGCTTTTTCTAACAGACAATAGACGAACGAAGGGTGTACTCAAAAAGCGTATTCCTACATATTAATAGATTTAAAACAAAATGCAGATAATTGCTAATGACTAAGGTCCAATATATTCAACAATGGTAATTTACGTAAGAAAATTATTATTCATAAAATATACACCTCCAAATCTCAAAAATGTCGAAAAACCGTCTTTTTAAATATTTCAGATTTTCCGTGTAATAAAATTTTTTCTTACGATAAAAATTATGATTTTCAATATTTAAATCCGTATTTTTTAAGTAGATTAAACCGGATTAATAGAGCTGGATTTAAACAGACGGGATAGTTCAAAGCCAACACTGGCTCATTCTAGCCCCATTGTTGATGATGGCCCAATCACACCTAACTCTTCTCAATTAGACTCCTTTGTACGCAACGAAAACGCAAGAAGGTCCGACTCGAAAAAATTCTCGTTGTACCAATTATGGCCCCTCCTAAAATTACTTGTCGACCAGCCGATAAGTTCCGCTATGAGGCTGAAACGAACGCATGCTCACGCCACTCCTTGACCTTGCCTCACTTCGAGACTTTATTTCCAGGGCTCTAGGTGGGTCTGCCGTTGATAAAACGAAACTAACAAATAAAGGTGACGACACTTTCTCCCTTGCTAGGAAAATCACTATCCTTGCATTCATCGATCCTACAATAGCGTTCATTGGCGACATCGGGCCCGTTCACGATACACGTACATAGCGAAGGAGATCAAAAGGTTGCATTCATGCAGTTTCGTCTGACATATCTGGTACTGACACCAATGACTCGCAAGTTTAATTTAATAATGTCACAATGTCGGTTGTTGTTTTATTTTTATGGTTTACTTTTTTTAGTCATGTTACGTCTTTCAACTATCAACGCCAGGGGTATGGGTTTTGTTTTTTTAGTTACTTGTAAATAAGTTATTTTTTCCCATTGTTTTTTACCTCTGCAAATCATGTAATTTTTTTCGTAGATCTTTAATATTGCCAAGTAGTACCTAATTTTTTTATTGATTCACACGACACTTATTGTACCTGACCAGTATTTATCAGTCTGAATAATCCGAGCCATTTTTGAAAACAAAACAAAAAAACTCATTTTTTGAGTGTGACCTCTATAATGGGGTGCATAATTTTAAAAGAGACCCTCGCATAGCAACGTGCGTGTTTCTTATAAGGTATTATTACTTTTCACAGACTGGAACGAATCTCAATTATAAGAATTGAAAACAAGAGGAAAGACTAATTTAAAGAGTGGTCAAGAAATAAACTGTCATTTTTGTGAAAAAGATGATAGCGCCAATTTTTCTTCTATCGGATGCCAGATCCTTTACTGCGTGAATACCGAGTGCGCTAAATTTAAACGCGCTATATACAAGCAATACGGAAAAGTGTTAATCACCAATATTGAAAACGTTTAAGTTATGTCTAATCGAAATTGAAGACAAGGTATACTAATATCCTTTATAATCTTTAGTATCAACTTCACAATAAAAAATGTATTTTAGGTTAAATTAAAAAATCGCATAATTATCGTACATAATTATATTTTTTAAACTCTTAATAAAAGTAAAACGAGGTTGTGTTATAAAAAAACCATGTCTGGGCCTGTATTCTAAAAAAACCATGTCTGGGCCTGTATTCTAAAAAAAAAAATGGCCCTGAGATTTTGGTATAAAAGCTCGAGCATCGGTATTAGACTATCACAATCTAACTAGCAATGAACAAGTACCAAGAATCCCAATCTTTATTCGACTCGCCACCAACGTCTCCGGGCAATCGTCAAGAAACCAGCAGCGGTAAACGCACCATACATCAATTCTTAAAGCCCGAACCCGTTGAGGTGCTCCTCGATTCCGACGACGAGGATTTCGTCCAAGACGTTCTCCAGAAACACGTCGTCGGAATTAACGGTATTGAGGGCTCATATCGCTTGCGCAGTGAGGGCCAGTACTTCGAGACGAAAGTCCCCCCGCGAAAGGGGGATTTCTACGTAGACATTAGTGTTTACAAATTCAAGGACATAAAGGACGCCCAAGCTGACAAGCTTTGGGAGTGCACCCATAAACGACTCAAGCGAGTCATTGACGGCAAGGACAAGGACGCCGTCAAACTCTTAAACGCCTTCCACCGGAGCGGCAGCGACTCGGAAGGATTGGAAAACTCGTTTGCCAGGAAATTTTATAAAACAAGTGGGAGTGCTACGTTGTAGACCCATCTTGGTTCAATTTCTGTGCAACTGACTCATTATGTCAAATCGATACGGTTGATTGTGGTATTTACGTCCCTACAACGGAGTGTAAATTAGGTTGGATTCACAAGTACTATAACAAACAAAAATGGCGTTGTCAACATCGGAAAGAGGCGGCCTACGTTCTGGAATACGTTTGCCACGACAGTGACGCTGTTCAAGCAGTGATTAACACGGCGATTGTTAAAATCATTTACGAATGCAACTCTACGCTGACGTATAAAAACCCATTTCGCAAGAATTACGCAACATCTAACAGCTTCAGCACGAATTTCTTGAAGCTGTTATATATAAGTGTTATAATCGATTCTTTACGGTTCGGAAATTACTCTAAATCATCCTTATGAAATAAATTGTCTAGATTTAGGAATATTACTCTAAATCGTCCTTATCAAATAAATTGTCTAAATTTAGAAATAATTTTTTAAGGTTCAATACTCTTTTTTTTTCAAACCGATCACTGGTATGACGATGTGAAGCACTTAATAACGTGTCTGAAGTGATTTTTTTCAAAGAATGCCACTAATAAATCTTACGAAGATCGTCAAAATGCCAATCAATCTTTCCTAGAACTTGAAGGTGAAGACAGTGAAGAGTGGGATAGGTAATTATGACTCTATTTGCGAGTTACGTTTTTAATCAAGCTCTTGGTATCAAGGTTGATGTTGTACCCACAGTACAGCGACTGGGTACGTTATTCTCAACTACAATTGAGGATAATCGCGAAACATTTTCAGGAAAGAAGAGAATTTCCAAGTACGCTATCGAAATGTTAAAAAACGAATATGAAAGCAGGGTCGTGCGTTTGCATTGGCCATACGAATGGGAAGAGTCGTGTCTCATAGATCCTAGAGATTATGGTCGTTACGTCGTTACGACAGCATGTAAACTTGGTCGAATTCGTAAATTCGATCCGAAAAAACGGTGGCGTTGTCAGCATTCGAATGAAGCAGCCTATATTTTCCAGTACGTGTGTCATGACAGTGAGAGTGTTCAAGAAGTAATTAACACTGCTATAATCAAACTTTTATATGAATTAAACTCTCCTTTAATTGTAAAAACCAAATGCCTTTTAGTGGTAAATTTTCACCTACTACTTTTTTAGTAGTATTTTTGAAATTTGTGTAAATATATTCTACAATTACAGAATTGAACAATTTAATTTTTTCGTTTATGGAGTTAACATTCACTTTTGTAAAGTATAAAAATAAGTTTTCTTTACTCGTACACCGCCCTCATCCATTTAAAGGTATCAGTATTTTCCAACCTCTATTTTAACAATAAATATTTTAAAAATCATATCTTTTTGGGGCAATTTTTATTTGCAAAATTTTATATTGCAACGAATAATTTGGAACGATCGATCTCCTTTAAACAATATCTACACTTCGAATCTCCACGGTGTGCGAAACAAATCGCATATATAGGTAAAAAACCAATTAACGCGTACTTCTGACTCAAATTCAATTCCAAGTTTTTGGAATCATTATCGGAGGATTTAATCATATTGTAAATCAATACAAATAAACATTGTTTTTTGAAAATTTTATTTCACCATTTGATTTGTTTTTTACAATGTTGACACATTCGTGTCATTACATATGTGTCGGGAAATAGTACATATGGTAAGAATAAAGGAAAGAAACCGATAAGTGCAACTGTTTGATTCATCGACAACATTCCAAAAATAATTCCTACAGGTACAGTTACAGGAAGTAGAATAATATATGTTCCAGCTATATTCGATTGCAACCTGCAAAACCCGCAATATACAACAACTATTATTACAATATTCTTTTATCTGGGTTTTGGTAGTACCCGAAACGTATTTCTCCGTTACTGGTACATCCGTTCCGTGATTTATAGGCTTGTTATCCGCTGCCATCCCCGCAACTATCGGACATTTGGGCGAATATTTTCGATGCTCCTCATTTACATCATCATTGGCTTTCCAATTATATAAAGTAATTTTACACAAATGACAACGTACAGCATCGTTGACTGCATCACTCAAACAATTAAAACCATGTTTCGCAAACTCTGATGGACTTATATTACTAACGGGGTAATCTTTAAAAGTTTCACGCCGTAGTTTTTCCCAGTTCATTATAGGTTTACGTTTTTCCCGAACTAATATAATTTCAATCACTGTTGTGGATATATCTTACAAAATTTACCAACGTCACACCACACGTGACTCGCATTTGATTGACATGTGCGAAAATGCGATTTTTGATTACTCTTATACAAATTCTGGGTTTTAATGACACAAATGCAAATTTTGATCCTTTTCGGTTATTACGCGTGCCTTAGAGTGGGGTAACATACTACTGATGCGACGGCCATTAGGTCCTGTTCAGCTCGTAAGCTTCATTTACTTCTATATAAAATTATAAACAATCGTGGGATGCGACGGCCATTAGGTAACATTAATAGACACCAGTTTACTAATGTAAATAAATGAGGCGTAGAGGGTTGTGACCTGAATTCGCCGTTATTTCCGTAAACCACGCGAAAATTTAGTACATTCTACCCCCAATACAGTTGCGTGTTACAAAATACCGTTATAGATGAACCCATAATATGCTTCTCCAGATAAAATGAAAAAAGGAAATTCTACTTCATAGCCATAGAGCCGAGACGAATAGCTCCCACCAATCACGCTACTGGTTCTAGTATGATTTTCGCTTTTAGGTAAAGTTCCAGTTCTAATTTTTAGAAAATGGTCCGGACGTTTCTTTTCAACAGCGACTTGAAAGGTCGAGATAGAGGAGCTGGGCCCTGAAGAAGATTTACGCTTTTTTCTTTAATTTATGCACCTTACTCAAACTAAACCCCGCTACCGTCCGGGAAATTTTACAGACTTTTTTGTGTAATAGAGGATACGGTATTCCGAGGAGGAAACCACTTCGTGTATTAGGTGTACGCTTTAGACTGTAGTACGAAATAATATTTGTATTAGTCAAGTACGGGCCAGCTAAAAGAAAGCAAGATGTTGATATCAATGTCGAGGATGATGACAATCATCATCAAAATGAATGTCGTGATTCATAGTCATTAAGTTCCAACAAATGAAATTAAAAAGTGGAGAACGGAGAAATATAGTAGACAGGAAAGAAGAAAGAGCCAGTTTGATATCATTGCTACAGATCAACCATTATCTCATTTCCCTATAGTAAATCAGATTAACTATGTGATAATCCGCAACCAAGAGTTAGAAAATTGTTTCAGAAAATTGATTGGAAATTTTAATTCTTATCGTAGTATTTCTTGTAAGATATCATGAGGAGAACAAAGAGAAACAACTATGACTTCACCCGCAATAAATACAGACAGAGAAATTCTGCCAAAAGGTACGATGGACAACTTAAACAGTTTTCTAGTTACATTTATTTAATTCGAGGGCGTTTGACCTATGAGACTTTTTGCCATTACCTTCTGTAACCACCAATCTTAGATGCTTAAAAAAACAATGGACCTCACATCGTGGAAGGCAATCTTCAAATGGCCGAGCTGAAATCGTTTCTTGGAGAAAGGAAACTAGCTCTGAAAGTATGGCTCAGTGACGATGCACCGATATTTCCGGAGAGAGCAGTCCACCATCGTGAGAGAGCCCGAGACCATCAAACAGACATAATGAATGACCGGCGGAGACAACATCGTTTCCTAAAAGCTGTAATCCATGATGTTCATCAACAAACAATCCCCAAAAAATATAAATTATAAATTAATTCAATGTTTCTTCATTGACTCATACAAAGGGGACTCCTGGCTTTGGGTACATTAACAATGGTTCCGCGGTTATCAGGCTGGGAGAAAATAAAGAGAAAGTGAAAGTCGGATATCGAGGCTTGCTATTCTCTGACGCTGACTTAGTGATGGCAAACTTGGACCGAGCCATCATCAAGCAACTGCATGCATTCATTATAAACAATATAATTCAAAAGTTTGAATATTCGTTCATTATACATTAAATTAATTTATGTTATATCTCTTTATAATATTTTTAAATAAAAGCACAATTGACAGTAATTACTATAGTTGGCAGGTTATTATTATTATTTCTTTTTGTTCATACGCCTCAACACTTTCGAAATTTGTTAAGTTTCGCGGCAATTATACATATATATACGTATATATAAACAATTTTTCCGTATCTTGTACTATTTGTTTAAAATTTTTATCGCTATTAGCGTGGAATCCAATGAGTGTAATACTCGGAAGTAACGAGCCAGACTCGCCAGACGCAGACGAAGATCCAGGGCTTGTTGAGCTCAAAGACGACACTTGGGAACGGAAAACTTGCATCGCCCATACGATGCAATTAGTGGTGAATAACTCTATAGCAACGGACGAAAAGGCAAAATATTTGCTAGAAAATCTTCAAAAGTGGATAAATTTTTTCGGAAGTCACCGAAATGGACGGAAGAATTGAAGTTCAAAACTAATGGCCGCGACACTAAACTGGTAGGAGGTGTTCAGTGGAACGCTTTGTTCTATGGACTAGAGAGATTCACTGAGGTGAGTTTATTGTTGATCGTAGTTTTAAGGGAGAGTATATAACAAATAATTATGTAGGAAAACATGGTGAAATGCATGCTCGAAGTTTTCGAGAAAGCAAAAAAGGATGTCAAAATTGACTATCCATTTCCAAAAAAGCACGAGGACTTGGAAAACTCCAAAGACTTGTTGGAACTATTGCGACCGCTAAAAGTAGCAACAGACTTTTTCCAAGAAAGTGGCCCAATAGCGTCCAAAGTAATTGGAATGCTCCTTACCGTCTTTCAAGACATATACGCTGGTCAATTCCTTATTCCAGTATATTGGACAATCTCTCACCAGAAGATATTTTCGATACTAAAGTTAAAGCTCATCATAAACTACCGTTTTTACAATTGAATAAAATTACGTTATAACGCGACCCTTTCAATTACCTTTATGGATTTTAAAATTATGACGGAACTGTCAAGCCAACAGTCATAAACACTGGAAATGGGCGTGGTACGGAACAACGGATCACAGACCTGACAAATTTCCAACCCATTGAAAATATCGGTATGAATTATAAAAATGACTGAATGGCCCGTTTAGGGCCGGGTCGGGTGCAAAATTATTTAAAAATATTCGGGCCGGGCCGGGTCGGATTTTCTATTATCAGGAAAAAAACGGGTCGGGTCGGATTTTTTATATTCAGAAAAGAAATGGGTCGGGCCGGGTCGGGTTTTTTATTAGAAAACAAGAGACCCGACCCGATTTCATATGAACCAGGCAATCGCAGAAGCAGAGCCAGAGCAAGAGCGGCAGAACGTACTACACGTGTCGTCGGGCCTCGGCTGTCGAATCGTTCTGAATAGAGAAACCTTGAAGAAAAATAGTTGGCTCTGCGCATGGTTGTTGGTTTTCAGTTTTTCACCGGCCCCTCCAACGGCAAATCGACACTTCCTTAGGCTCCGTTTCCTTTTAGTGTCGTCACGACAGACGTAATTTTCTTTTTGAAACCATGGAAAATAATGAAAGACGAGCGGATAATTTCCCGACGACTCCGGACTCTTCTCGCCCTATAGTAAGGCCATATTTTAGAGGGGCGGGTCGTCACGACAGATGTAATTTTCTTTTTGAAACCATGGAAAATAATGAAAGACGAGCGGATAATTTCCCGACGACTCCGGACTCTTCTCGCCCTATAGTAAGGCCATATTTTAGAGGGGCGGGATTTATTAGTTTTGGTCCAATGACGCGAATTTTATGTTAAAACCGTTCTTCTC
This sequence comes from Phalangium opilio, assembly GCF_054372755.1. Classification (NCBI taxonomy): domain Eukaryota; kingdom Metazoa; phylum Arthropoda; class Arachnida; order Opiliones; family Phalangiidae; genus Phalangium; species Phalangium opilio. The sequence continues at coordinate 4,092,971 of NW_028324146.1, read as the reverse complement.
GTCTGCTAGGTTTTGGCGGGAATTTGACTAGCTTTGGGCGGGAGTTATTTTGGGTTAAGTTCCTGTTTGTTGATTTGTGTTACTTGTGTAAGACCTTTTATATTTAAGTAAGTTAAGATGAGTTCGGATAAAAAAGCCATGTTTTATAAAGTTTGCGAGTGTAAAAAAACTTTTAAATCTAAATCGTGGTATTATGAACATAAGAAAAACTGTGGCAAGGTAAAAAAATTGAGCCTGGTAACTTCTGCTGTAAAGAAAAAGAATGCTCATTTTCTTCTAAGTATGGTGGAGATTTAAGGCAGCATTTGGAATCAGTACATGAATGGAAATTTGATCAGGAAGTCAAAACATTCAAACAGTATTCAGGTAAATTGCTTTTCTGCACGCAGACTTAAATGAGTTAGATAATAGTTAGGGCATTGTAAGTCCATGGTTTGTGGCTGAGGGATCCCCAGAATGGTGGATTATGTCAGCTTTTTTAGGTTTAAATTAGGTTAGGTTAAATTGAATTGGGGTGTCAAGTAGCCGTTTTTAGCCTTACATGTTAAAAGCCCTATTTCCCATGGAGGCTAGGAAGTGTTATCGAAAAACATTTCTTTCATCTCAATTTAATAGAATTTGAAGATTGGAAGCATTTATTCGAAAAGGAAACGGTTTCTTCTTTCATCAGAGATCAAAATAAGAAAAATGCAATCGGCAGGATAGAATACTTTTACTGCAATCGTTCAGGGCAATACGAGTCCCAGTCTACCGGGCTGCGCTCTGAGAAGTCACAGGGTCCATCAAAAATTGGGTTTAATTGTACCGCTAGTTTTAAAGTACAAAGGGAAGTTCAGAGCGATAATGTCACTGTTACCATTTGCAAAACACATTATGGACACGAACAAAAGCTAGCTCACGTTCCCATATCGAAAACAGACAAACTTATAATGGTTGGTCAGTTAGTTCAGGGAATTGAACCTCACAGAGTGTTGGAAAATACGTTTACTGGTAGTGAAACAAGAGTAGAAAGACAACATTTATGCACGAAACGCGATTTGCTAAATATATCTAAAGCTCATGGGATAGAGAAAATCGAAAAACACGCCCAAGATCACATTAGCGTAGACGCGTATGTAATGGAAGATTTGGAAGCTGATCGTAGCATATTTCTCTATAAAAGACAAGGGGAAGAATCCTTAGCTTTTCCACTAAATGAGATCTGTACCCTAGAAAAGGATGATTTCGCTCTTGCCTTGATGACCGAATTTCAGAAGAGAATGTTATTGAGCTTTGGAAATGACATTATCTGCCTCGACGCTACTCACGGCACGAACCGATATGATTTTAATTTAATCACGGTTCTCGTTATTGATGAATTTAGAGAAGGAATCCCTGTAGCTTGGCTATTTTGCAACCGTGAAACAAGTGTCGCTTTGACTCTATTCTTCAGACTCATCAAAATCAAGATTGGTAACATTAACCCCAAGGTTATAATGAGTGACAAAGCGCCACAGTACTTCAGTAGCTGGATGAATGTTTTTGAATGTGACTCTAAGAAATTACTTTGCCATTGGCATGTGCACCACGATTGGCAGAAGCAGCTGAACAAAATTAAAGTCAAAGAAACTGCCTCTGTTGTTTATAAAGGGTTATGCCTACTGTTAGAAGAGCCAGATGAGGAGAAATTTAAAATACTTCTAAGTAAATGCCTAGAAAAAATAGACGAGAATGAAGATACGACAGAATTTGGATCGTATTTTCGAAGAGAATGGCTAGAATCGAAAGAAGAGTGGGCAAAGTGTTTTCGTGTGGGTGCCGGCATAAATACAAATATGTACGTGGAGTCATTTCACAAGTCGCTGAAGTATGGGGAAGGATATCTCAAGGGCAAGCAAGGAAAGAGACTGGACAAGTGTCTTCATATTTTGTACAAGTTTGTTAGAGACCTAGGTATCAAGAGGTTAATTAAACTAGAAAAGGGCAAACACACATGGAAATCAACTGAAATAGCCAAGAGACACAACGCTTCTGTAAAGCTGCCCAACACTCTAGTAACAGCAACTTCTGATATCACATGGAAAGTCGGTACGCAGAAGTCAATAAATGCCGAAACAACATCCACTGACGGACTTTTCTACAAAGTTAAAAAACAACCTATCTGCAAGGAGAATTGCAAAATTAGATGCAATGATTGCAACGTCTGCTTGCATTCGTATACTTGTAACTGCCCTGATGCGTTGGTGGGGACTAATATATGCAAGCATATTCATTTGGTGGTTCGCTACAATAAAGAATTACTTTCTGTAAAAAATAGCGAGGGTGATCCCGTCAAAGCAGTTCAGATGAATCCAAACAACCCAACAGCGATACCAGAGATTGAAGAGCCTGAATGTTTCGATCAAATAAACGTAGTTGATCAAGATTTTATAATGAAAATTTTACAAGAAAAAAATGATGATATGGAAGATCTGAAGGTATTGTTGGTTGCTAAAGTTACAGCTCTGGTTGACAAGATAAAAAAATGTAACGTCAGAAGGCGTTCCTGATGAGCCCACACTTCCACAAGAGTCGCCTTATACCAGTCCACGATGCTACACGTTAAGAGACTTGGCCTGTGCCAGTCCTAGCCCTCCTCGTCCAACTGCTCCAGCGAAGACTCCTTCCGCACCACTTTGTCCACGTGTCACGGCTCATACTGGTCCTTACGACGATCACGGTCCTGTTTCACCACAGCCTGGTCCGAGTTCGGCACCACAGTATGTTCCACCACCGGATCTGGGAGGATCTGCCCGGATTACGCCCCTCAGGCTGAAATGAAAGCGTCCTGCCACTTCTTCGCCAACTACTTCACCGGTATGGGAAGTTCTGTTTCCCAAGTTGGCTCGAGCAAAGTTGGCTCTTTAGATAAATTTTTTCCCTATCAAAATATCAATACATGGCGAAACTATCAATTTTAAGATGATTCATTTTATAATATTGAGCAATCGATAAATTTTTAAATCACGTAGTTGCTGCCAGATGGCGATACACTTTCAATAAAAAAATAAAAGGGTAAGCGCTTGCTACTTCAGATCATTTTTCTCCTTTCAAAGTATTCATAGTTTGACGAACTATAAATTTTTCTCTCATTTTATATATAAAATATGGCTACAGATCAATTTTCTCTCATTTTTATAATGAAAATATCGCTACATATCAATTTTTCTCTAATTTTTTTAATTAAAATATCGCTACAGATCAATTTTTCTCTCATTTTTATAAATGAAATATCGCTACAAATCAATTTTTCTCTCATTTTTATAAATGAAATATCGCTACAAATCAATTTTTAAATCACTTACGAAACAAAATTCCGCGGTAGATAAATATTTCAATCATATTCCGAAATATAGTAAGAAACTCTCATTAATAAAATAAATAAATTAATATAAAACTGGCCCCTTTGTTCCTGTCAGTGGTTTTTTTAAATGCATATTTTTAAGAGTTTCAACTATCTACCAATTTATGTCCCTAATTAACTTAGTTATTGGATTAATTATTTAATTAAACCAAATTTTGAAAAAATGCGCCAATCAACTTATAAAGGAGAGGAAAATACGCATCAAATGTGAACCATAGAAAAATAATATATTTTAACATAATTAAAAACTTAAATTTATTTAAATTAAAGCTTAAAATTATAAGAATAGGTTTTATTAAATATTTTCGTTATCGGCACTAATATATATTAATTAATAAAAAAATTGAACATTGCCTAGCGTGCTGAATTATTAACAATCCAAATAACGTGCTTTGATATTCATAGAACTAACGTCTAACTAGATATGCAACTAAAACCAAGGCAATCGAAGTTGTCTGGTAGTTTTTCAAAACTACAATAATGGGATTTTTGAGTCTTTTGACCTATAATATCATAATTCAAAAACTATACAATCACTATCAAAGTTACTTAGTAACAATCAACTCAAAATCAGCTAAAAATTATTAGGGAAAAAATGGATAGATATATCACCTATCATAGTTACTTGCCATTATTACTAAAAATCAACTCAAAATCATTTAGTAAAAAATAAGACGAAATAATTCTATAACTCATTTCATTATTTACTACATAGCAATGATTTTTTAACTTTTCGTCGCTAGATGGCTGCACATAATATCACTCAAAAACTCAAAACTTTTTATGAAAAATACTTCGTATCATTTTTTTTCTAGATACCCAAAAGATGGAGTTAGCTAAATCATATTAAAGAATCAATATTTTTTTCGGAGCGATCTTAACAAATCAATCGATCATTTCAAATTAGAGTGTTGTTTCTGACCTTTCAAACTCAATCGATCATTATAAAATAAATTTCTCTTAAAATAACTATCAAAATTGATAGTTTGATAGTGTTCAAGAAAATTCTCTATCGTATCAAGTGTAAAAACTATCAAATGATAGGATAGTGCCCACCACTGGGCTCGAGTGGGTAGCGTTTCTGACGTATCGGAAGCTACTGCCTTGGATATTGGTAACGGAGATCCTGCACCTGAGGAAGACGTCTCGGTACCTGTCACAGCGTCACCCCCTCAGCTTCTTCTCCAATATCCTCACCTTACTGCTCGAACCATACGACCATTTCGGCATGGTTTCATCAGAGAAGTAGTGCAGCGGCGGATAGTTCAGCCTGGTGGCCCGGAGCGTGATACATATTACTACGCCCCTCAGCCTCACCAGATCAAGCTACGATCACGGAACGACGTGGCGAAGTATTTGCGTCTCCACCCGAACCCTCACCTAGCCGTTGAGGATTTTGATTATTCTAAACGAGTGATCTACTCTCCGCCCTGGGAAATCACCCGCATGGCTCGTTGATTGCTCTTCGTACTTTTAATTTGTCTTTAATGCATTCTAGGATGTATTACAACTACAGGATGATGATGACCTAGACGTTGGACCCGTATCCGTCACAGCGGAAGTTCTCCCGGTCGATGCACGACCCCCAAGGTCATCAAGAGAAGTTGCGGTTACGACCTCAAGTGAGCCTGGCGTAGCAGCCGTCCAAGTTCGACGAAGTTTTTCGGCCAACCGCCATCCTAGGAATAGGAATCAATCCATTTCGCCGCCGCTGCCTCTTCTCTCCGCTTCTAGCGAGACCGTGGTCATCAAGCCTGTACCGATCGTCGATCCTGTACCAGCCGTCGATCCTGCACCGGCCGTCGTTCCCGCTCCAGTCATACCACCTGCCAGGCAGGAGCGACCTAGACGCGAACGGTCCTACCCGGATCAATTGCTTATCAGTGGACGCCTGTTGGCGGGGAGAGGTTCGGCCACGGGCCCGGCGTATCAGTCCAGCTTAGTACCAGCTCGTTTGGATGTCGCTCCAGCCCTTGCTGGGGTGCCTCCCCGGGGTATTTCTCGGGGGGTACTCCTGCGACGGCTGGCGACACCGTCGCCTCCACCTCAAGCCTCTTCAGCCTTATTGCCCACTCCTCCGTCACGCCAAGTTCAGGCCTTATTGCCTACCCCGGCTATGCCTATGAATTTGACGGCGCATCTCACCCCCCGAACCACTTCGGGTGGGTTGGTTTGCTATCGTTGTGGATGCCCGCATCATGTACGGGATTGCCCGTATAGGAGGAGGGTGGATAGGAAGCATGTCTTCCTTCCCTCGGCAAAACACTTTTTCCATCCTTATTAAGTCCAAAAGCGCCAGTAGGATAGAATGTCCTTTTTCAATCTGTGGGGGGATGTAGCGGAACGCTACATTTGGGCCTTCACAAACAACATCCAAACATTTAGACTTACCCATTCAGGCACCAAATTATATCTCACTGAACCCTAAGCCTACATCCATCCTAATCAGATGGAGTCTCTAGCTAGAAGGGAGCACTATTGCACTACTTGAGCGCCCCCTAGTCTAGATAGGCCTAAACTAGATATAAGGGAAAAGTATATATAGCCTGAACAGCCTCGGGAGCAGTGGTTAGTTGGTTAGTTCATCCGTGGTACTTCGGTTAGCAAGTTAGTCAGTGGGATCTCCTATTTAACACCCGAGTGTCTGACATCTGTCACCGGCAGCAATAGACGGTCGCCTTTCCGACCCTCTAACGGTTTAGTTTCCAAATTAGTGAATCCCGCGCGCTTCTCAGTCTAGTCGCCTACCGTTTCAACAAGACCAACAGACATTGTTCACATGGCTCTGCTAATTACTGTAAGTGTTATGTTTCTTTAACGGACATTCCCTACTGGCGCTTCCCCGATTAAGTACTGCATTGTATATAACCCATTATCATAATTATTACTAAGTTAACTAACCCATAAAATTATTTATTCTGTTTCAATGTAAAATACTAACCGAACCAGAACCTGGTAATAAACGAGATAGAATTTTGTCAACTAATTTTGTCTCATTATTTCTGACTCTGTATACCTCAGCTTTTAAAGCAAATCGTTTACAAGTTTTAATTTATATTTTAGCTGCCATTTGAACATATATTTATTTTTTTTACAGAAAACTTAAGCAAAAGCGTGATAGAAGGTCTGATTATCAAAAACAGTTCTCGAATTAAATTTGAAAACTCTTCGACACGTAAAACGTCAAGTATATGGAAGACGTTTGAAATTGTTTTTGTAGACAATAATGAACAGCCCTTTGCTAGATGTGAAAAATGTAAAAGTATTATTTCGTATCAAGCCAAAACTGGAACATCGAGCTTAAACCACAACCAAAACAATTACTGCTGTGCTACCAAAAGTGCCAAACATCATTCAAGAGTTATATCCGAAGTTTCTGAAATTCGTCCAAATGTTTCCTAAACTTCAAATGAAAAGTTACAAAACTAACCCTATATCTCTAGTTAAAGGTACCGCAGGGAGAAATTTTATCTTTGAACAATAGTATCGTACTTGGCCTGGCTAAGGATTTACGGCCCTTGGGTGCAGTGGAGGGTGAAGGTTTCAGGCATTTAAGTCAATCATTAATTGACTTTGGAGCCAAGCACGGGCATAAAAATGCCTCAAAAGTAATATTCCACCGTACTACTTTAAAGCGACAGATTCTGCCATCATTAGTATCGTCAGAACAACAAGAAATAATATCTGAATTAAGTCTTGCACCCCAATCACCAGTATTTACTTTTACCACAGAGACATGTGGTCTGACAGTTTAAACAGAGAAGTTTCATCTCGTTGTCTATTCACTACATAGACTCTCATTGGAAATTAGTATGTAGAATGCTTGCCGTTGAAGAATTCGAGTTTGAAAAGAAAACGACTGATAATATACGAATGCAGTTAACCGAAATTCTACAGATCTATTTCAACGAATTGGCTACCAAAGTCTTGGAATCATCATATCTTGTAACGGATGGAGGCTCAAATATGACGAAATTATTCCCATCAAAAAATCATCTTAACTGCCAGTGCCACAAGTTGAATCTTTTTGTAATGTGGATGTTAAATAATACTGCCGTGGACCCAAAGAAATATAAAGATCCTGAAACGCTACAAAAAAAAAGCTTTTTGCGTTAAAGGAGCAATGCCCGAAAATTGACTCAACCATTCAAGGAGTTAAAGCTGTAGTTTCCTATTTCAAAAGGTCGGGGTTAAATGCAGAGTTGGAATACTCTTTAAAACAAGAGGTTCCAACCCGATGGAACAGTACACTAATTATGTTAGAATCGTACATGAAGTCTTCCAAGCAGATTAAGAAAATGTTATTGAAAAAAAAAAAACAGCTTTATCGCATGTCCCAAATTGACGATCAAGTATTGGAAACGATCATTAATTTCTCAAAGCCTTTTCACGAAGCAACTGAAGTGTTTAGCAAAGAAAAGAAGCCAACCATTCATGAAATTGCTCCATGGTGGCATATAATTTTTAACCATATTCAAGATGGGAAAAGGACTTATTGGAGTTGAAATCTTTGAAACAACAAGCCAGAGAATGCTATAAAGAATAATGCTGTTTAGACACGTTTCACTATATTGCCACTCTGCATAACCCTAAGTATGTTCGCCTGATTATGGTCGCGATTTGCGATGCATATTGCATAATACTCAAATTTCGAGTTTGGTTTTTTTCACCAGGTATCGAAAGCTTGCCGGTAATGAAATTAAAGAGCTGGCCTTTTTGAAATTGAAATCTCAACTAGTCATGGAGTACCAACGCCAAGAGAGCAGTGATAGTATTCGCCCTCTAAGTCATATGTCAACAAAATCTTCAAGAAGTTCAACTTCAAGCATGGCTGTTAACTCTCCTAAAAGTTAGGTACCGAAGTTGGCCGAATTTGAAGATTCATCTGAAGAAGAAAGAGCTGAAGAAGAGTTTGAACGTTATATGAAACTGAAATTGTAACCTGTTTGTGGTCAAGGTGAGCATATTGTTTTACTTGTACTGTTTAAATTCTAAAGAATAATTAAGTATACAGTAGTTTCATAAGATGTATCCTCTTTTTTCTCTAGGAAATTCATTTTCAGTACTCGAATTTTGGTCTTCCATTAACATTTCGGAGTTCCCTGGATTGGCACGTATCGCTCAAAGAATTCTCGGAATTCCTTCATCCCAAACTAGTGATGAACGTGTCTTTTCTAGCACTGGAAACACTCTTGGCACGAAGAACCAATTTAAAAGACTCAACCCTCTCGAGCCTTACGTTTGTCCATAAGAACTTTTTGAACAAGTAAAATAATAAAGTATTTTTACTTCTTATTTGGTGTTATCTCTTTTGAAAAAGCAATCGGATCTTCGGGTCGGGTCGGATTTTTCATGTCCTATGCCAATTTCGGGTCGGGTTTTATTTAAATGAAAAAACGTTACAGGCCCCACTGCAAGGTTTTTCAACCCTGCAAAACGTTACAGGCCCCACTGCAAGGTTTTCAACCCTGCAAAACGTTACAGTCCCCCACTGCAAGGTTTTCGACCCTGCAAAACGTTACAGTCCCCCACTGCAAGGTTTTCGACCCTGCAAAACGTTACAGTCCCCCACTGCAAGGTTTTCGACCCTGCAAAACGTTACAGTCCCCCACTGCAAGGTTTTCGACCCTGCAAAACGTTACAGTCCCCCACTGCAAGGTTTTCGACCCTGCAAAACGTTACAGTCCCCCACTGCAAGGTTTTCGACCCTGCAAAACGTTACAGTCCCCCACTGCAAGGTTTTCGACCCTGCAAAACGTTACAGTCCCCCACTGCAAGGTTTTCGACCCTGCAAAACGTTACAGTCCCCCACTGCAAGGTTTTCGACCCTGCAAAACGTTACAGTCCCCCACTGCAAGGTTTTCGACCCTGCAAAACGTTACAGTCCCCCACTGCAAGGTTTTCGACCCTGCAAAACGTTACAGTCCCCCACTGCAAGGTTTTCGACCCTGCAAAACGTTACAGTCCCCCACTGCAAGGTTTTCGACCCTGCAAAACGTTACAGTCCCCCACTGCAAGGTTTTCGACCCTGCAAAACGTTACAGTCCCCCACTGCAAGGTTTTCGACCCTGCAAAACGTTACAGTCCCCCACTGCAAGGTTTTCGACCCTGCAAAACGTTACAGTCCCCCACTGCAAGGTTTTCGACCCTGCAAAACGTTACAGTCCCCCACTGCAAGGTTTTCGACCCTGCAAAACGTTACAGTCCCCCACTGCAAGGTTTTCGACCCTGCAAAACGTTGCAGTCCCCCACTGCAAGGTTTTCGACCCTGCAAAACGTTACAGTCCCCCACTGCAAGGTTTTCGACCCTGCAAAACGTTACAGTCCCCCACTGCAAGGTTTTCGACCCTGCAAAACGTTACAGTCCCCCACTGTAAGGTTTTCGACCCTGCAAAACGTTACAGTCCCCCACTGTAAGGTTTTCGACCCTGCAAAACGTTACAGTCCCCCACTGCAAGGTTTACGACCCTGCAAAACGTTACAGTCCCCCACTGCAAGGTTTACGACCCTGCAAAACGTTACAGTCCCCCACTGCAAGGTTTTCGACCCTGCAAAACGTTACAGTCCCCCACTGCAAGGTTTTCGACCCTGCAAAACGTTACAGTCCCCCACTGCAAGGTTTTCGACCCTGCAAAACGTTACAGTCCCCCACTGCAAGGTTTTCGACCCTGCAAAACGTTACAGTCCCCCACTGCAAGGTTTTCGACCCTGCAAAACGTTACAGTCCCCCACTGCAAGGTTTTCGACCCTGCAAAACGTTACAGTCCCCCACTGCAAGGTTTTCGACCCTGCAAAACGTTACAGTCCCCCACTGCAAGGTTTTCGACCCTGCAAAACGTTACAGTCCCCCACTGCAAGGTTTTCAACCCTGCAAAACGTTACAGTCCCCCACTGCAAGGTTTTCAACCCTGCAAAACGTTACAGTCCCCCACTGCAAGGTTTTCAACCCTGCAAAACGTTACAGTCCCCCACTGCAAGGTTTTCAACCCTGCAAAACGTTACAGTCCCCCACTGCAAGGTTTTCAACCCTGCAAAACGTTACAGTCCCCCACTGCAAGGTTTTCAACCCTGCAAAACGTTACAGTCCCCCACTGCAAGGTTTTCAACCCTGCAAAACGTTACAGTCCCCCACTGCAAGGTTTTCAACCCTGCAAAACGTTACAGTCCCCCACTGCAAGGTTTTCAACCCTGCAAAACGTTACAGTCCCCCACTGCAAGGTTTTCAACCCTGCAAAACGTTACAGTCCCCCACTGCAAGGTTTTCAACCCTGCAAAACGTTACAGTCCCCCACTGCAAGGTTTTCAACCCTGCAAAACGTTACAGTCCCCCACTGCAAGGTTTTCAACCCTGCAAAACGTTACAATCCCCCACTGCAAGGTTTTCAACCCTGCAAAACGTTACAGTCCCCCACTGCAAGGTTTTCAACCCTGCAAAACGTTACAGTCCCCCACTGCAAGGTTTTCAACCCTGCAAAACGTTACAGTCCCCCACTGCAAGGTTTTCAACCCTGCAAAACGTTACAGTCCCCCACTGCAAGGTTTTCAACCCTGCAAAACGTTACAGCCCCCACTGCAAGGTTTTCAACCCTGCAAAACGCTACATCCCCCACTGCAAGGTTTTCAACCCTGCAAAACGTTACAGTCCCCCACTGCAAGGTTTTCAACCCTGCAAAACGTTACAGCCCCCACTGCAAGGTTTTCAACCCTGCAAAACGTTACAGCCCCCACTGCAAGGTTTTCAACCCTGCAAAACGTTACAGCCCCCACTGCAACGTTTTCAACCCTGCAAAACGCTACATCCCCCACTGCAAGGTTTTCAACCCTGCAAAACGTTACAGCACCCACTGCAAGGTTTCAACCCTGCAAAACGTAACAACCCTAAATGAGGTTTCAAGCCTCAGTGTGTAACAAATCTTATGGTACGGCATCAAATCTCAAAAAATTTCTACTCCAACGGTTAATTTTAAAACCTCAATGTGATACAATGTTTAAGGTCTCAAACCTCAATGGATTTCAGCCCTCTCGCAAGACAGAAGTTAACTGAGGCGAGTTCTAGAATCGAAATTTATTGCTTGAAGTTCCATACCCAACAACAGTATTATACGGTTCTCACTTCGATTATATAATTATTTACGTTCCGAGAGCGCATTAAGGCTTCTCAGAGAAGTCCGCACTTCTCTCGGAACTTATTATAACCTCAAATTTAAATGATCGTCCTTCCTCTACTTAAAATCGCAAAGAATGAAAATGGCTGCCGCTAAAGCGTCACTTTCTGGGTGAAGGTACGGTTTCCGCAATGTGCCAACAGTGATACTATAGAAGGGATAAGACTTTGAAACCAAAATTCCTAGAGGTTAAGGCACCATTGCTCTTTCTAATTTGAAATGCATTATTATTTTTCATTGAGACATTTTTCTATTAAGGTGAGTTGTTATGAGTAAGAAAAAGATTTTTTGGTATGTAAATGTTAATTATGGAAACCTCGGAAACCCCTTCCAAGATTTCATTAACTGCCGCGATATATTTTATGTTATTTAGTTGAGATTATTCACTTGCACCAACCCAGTGATCCAGTCCCAAACTCTCAATGATGTTTGTTCATCCACTGCAAGGGGGTATCACTGGACACATGTCCTATAAGTTTCTTTTTTATTTCCGGCCCTGACTGGCAACATGTCCAGTTAGGATAATTTTTAAACTAGTCCTTGGGACCAGTGACCCTCTAGTGTCCTAAATAATAAACTGGTCTCCGGAGTGGTCCCAGCCTTCGTTCTCCTATAGATTTGCAATTAATAAACTGGTCCCGAGGACCAGTAACCCCCACTTTTTGAATTAAAAAACTAGTCCAAGAAATTAATAAACTGGTTTTGGACCAGAGGAAGTGTGGGAAATAAGGCGGTGGCACAGGGCAAATGACCAGTTTAAAAATTGCCTGGACCAGTTTAAAAATGAAATCGGAGGGGGGTCAGTGGTCCACATTACCACTAAGAAAATTCAAGGGTTTTCAGAGTCCAGAAATTAGCTAATATATTGTAATTATCCACTTCTTCAATTTGGCAGACGACGCGCCCTGGTCAGTGGTCATGGACCAGTTTATTTATTCCAGGCTAGAGGGGTCGCTGGCTCAATGGCCACTTTAAAAAAAAATCCTTATTTCCCACCCTGGTGTGCTATTTTCCAGACTGGTTCTCATCTTGCGCCACTATTGCTTCCCGCGCCAGTAGTGTCGTCGGGGCTCTTCGAAGAAATTTCTCTTTTTTGGACCACGCCACACTCACTCTATTATACAATCAATTTGTCAGGCCCATCCTAGAGTATTGCTCGCCTATATGGCGTCCGTATCAAGTTAAGGACTCTTCTAGCTTAGTGGCTTTACAATCTCGAGCTACCAAGATTATCCCGTCCTTGAGGGGGGTTTCTCGTGCCTTGCGCCTGGAAGATTTAGGTTGGCCCACCTTAACGTGCCGCTGGGACGTGGTGGACCTATTACTTCTTTACAATATTTTGTCAAATCCCTCTCAGACCTATTTTACCGCTAATCCTTCCTCCACGCGCGGCCACTCACGAAAATTGTTTGTTAGGCGCCCTCGTCTCAATGTAGTCAAAAACTCATTTTTTTATCGGGTAGTTCCCCTATGGAACTCCTTGCCCCCAGAAATAGTAGAATCTCCAAACATCAATATTTTTAAAACTAAACTTAAAACTCATTTAATATCCACGTAAATTTAAAATCCTTTACTTTCTTTTCGATAAACAAACCTAAAGGACATTGTCCATCATATTCTCCCTTAAAACAAATAATTTTTAATATTCCACCCTATCAAACGGAGCTGTAATGGCTTAACAAGCAGGCTGGGAAATAAGCATAATTTTTAAACTAGTCCTTGGGACCAGTGACCCCCCTAGTGTGCTAAATAATAAACTGGTCTCAGGACTGGTCCCAGCCTTTGTTCTCCTATAAATTTGCAGTTAATAAACTGGTCCCCAGGACTAGTAACCCTCACTTTTTGAATTAAAAAACTAGTCCTAGCAATTAATAAACTGGTTTTGGACCAGAGGAAGTGTGCTATTTCCCGGACTGTTAACAAGCCCTAGTTCCTAGCCAAAAACAGAAAAGAAAAAAGATCTTCTAGAAGTCTGTCTGCTACGATTTTAGTCTCGAAGTTTAAACTGCCGTGTCGTGTCTGCCTTCTTGTAAAGTGCTTACCTACAGTTGAGTGTTGACATTTATCGGCGTAATTAAAACTGGCATACAGCTTAGGCTCATGTGAGAGTTGAACCTAAAAAATATGAGTCACAGTTATAAACCCAAGTTCCTCAAACCAGGTAATCTTGCTTTAATTTTCGGCTATTTTTAAGAATGTGTGTGGTTCCCCTGTCCATCAGTAATGGAATGTGTGAAAATCACGAAATGCTTGCTTTCGAATTACACATAGTAAAACGGTTGTTAAATGTTTATCTGTTGGTAATTCTTCAGAAGATGATTCAGTGGGATGGAAGCAAGAGAGACCAAATAAAGGCGAAACGGAGTTTATTTCAGCCATTTATAATCCTCATTCCTCGGTGTCAATTGAGTCGCAAAGGCAGAGACTCCCGATTTTTAAAGTAAAGAAACATTGCAGTTTAGTTTTTTGACAAAAAACTTTTCTTTAAATGAAATTTTCTTTCTGTTTTTATTATTGAAGGTTCGAAACCACATCTTGTATCTTCTTGAAAATCATCAAACCCTAGTTATTGTTGGAGAAACTGGATGTGGAAAGAGTACTCAAATTCCACAAGTAAGTTTTAAAACATATCTAATTTTATTCTTAATTATCTTAACTATTTCAATCTAGTACCTAATGGAAGCGGGATGGACTCTTGACAATACAATGGTTGGGATTACGGAACCAAGAAGAGTGGCCGCTACATCGGTTAGCTTTTTATTTATTTTTATATCTTGGGAATGGGATTAATTCCTTATCATTTTATTTCAGTTAGCAACAAGAGTAGCCGATGAAAAATGCTGCTTACTCGGGCAAGATGTTGGTTATAGTATTAGATTTGATGACTGCTACGATACAACTGCGACTAAAATTAAAGTAGCCTACTATGCTTATTATTTGTTCTGAAAGCAACCAGTCTAAATACTAATCCTTTTCTTACAAAGACTCCACGTGGGTGGGCAGGGCCCCCAAGATCCTATAAATCCCATAAAATCCTATATTTTTAAAGCTATCCTATAAAATCCTATAATTTTGGCGAAACAGTCCTATAAAATCCTATAATTTAGGCAAAACTGTCCTATAAAATCCTATAATTTAGGCAAAACTGTCCTATAAAATCCTATAATTTTGGCAAAACTGTCCTATAAAATCCTATAATTTTGGCAAAACTGTCCTATAAAATCCTATAATTTTGGCAAAACTGTCCTATAAAATCCTATAATTTCGGCAAAACTGTCCTATAAAATCCTATAATTTAGGCAAAACTGTCCTATAAAATCCTATAATTTTGGCAAAACTGTCCTATAAAATCCTATAATTTTGGCAAAACTGTTCTATAAAATCCTATAATTTTGGCAAAACTGTCCTATAAAATCCTATAATTTAGGCAAAACTGTTCTATAAAATGATTAAAATCTTGTAATTTTAGCGAAACTATAAAATCCTATAATTTTGGTAAAACTGGTCAAAAATCCTATAATTTTGAAATTTTTGCGAATTTTAAGCAAACCATCAGTTAAACCAGGACTCTTGTCTAAAAAGTATCATAAAATGGGGATGGTTTCCTTAATATTGTAGCTTAGACAGTTAAAAATGCCTCAGTGTATTATGGTTCTGAGAACTGAATGCTCCCTCCCTCCTTACCTTACCCTTACCTACCTGTAAGAATTCAACCAATCCTGTAGGGGTAAGAGGTTCGATTTATCAGACTCCACTAAAACAGTGGCGGATGGCGCAATAGTCCTTGTTTAAATTCAAATTATTTTTTAATAAAAGATCATGTACGTTTTTACTTTTATATTTAGGAAAAGGCAGTTCTTTTAAGGTATAAGGTTAAGTTAGCTGAATTTTTCCATTCAATTGGATTTAAAAAGTACATTTCAAATTAAACTTTGCTGCCTTTTAAAGGGAATGAGAAGCTTCGTTTGAAAAACCTCTGATTTATATAACAAAAGATAGAATTAATTTCTGTCAATTCAAAAATATCAAGCTTGCAATTCTCCCATTTCTGCCGCTTATTTGGCCGCAATATGCACTTGAAAATCCTTCATATGAAATTATTTGAAATCCACTTTTTATGAAAGGCTAAAACGTTTCCCGTTGGGTGACGTCACAGATATATTTTTCTGCCCCACTCTCTCAGCTATCAGACCCAGAGTTTAGACTGGCGAGAAGCTCGAGAGTGACGCCTATAGGATTCCCGCGCTTTTTTCCCCCTCACGTCATAGTGATGTCATAAAACGTGCGAACAAGCTCGACAAGACAAAATTATTGATATATCGAAACTGAGTTTTCGTGATTTTTCCAATGGATTTTAAAAATAGAAACTTTGGTTCAATTTTATTAAGAACTTGATATTTTGAAAGTAGAGAATCGAAAGTGTAACATAATACCACTTTCGTGGTAAAATGTGATATGAAATTGTAAATTCGCATTCCCTTTAAGCTTATTACACATTCTGGAAAAATATAGTCTATAACTGTCTTGAATTAAACTATAATGGTTTGTGATCACAGTATATGACTGAAGGAATACTACTCCGTGAAATGATGGCGGACCCTCTCCTAAAATCTTATTGCGTTTTAATGCTGGATGAAGTTCACGAAAGGACATTATACACCGATATTATTTTGGGCCTTTTAAAAAAAATTCTACGTAAAAGAAAGGACCTGAAACTTATTGTCGCTTCTGCCACATTTGAAGCTGAAGTGTTGCGGGATTTTTTCAATAAGAACCAAAGCTCTGATAAAAGCAAAGACACGGCTGTTATTCTGACGGTTGAAGGTCGAACTTTCCCAGTTGATATCTATTATTTGAACGAACCCGTACCGAATTATTTAAAAGAATGCGTTAATACTGTGATAAAAATACACGAAAAAAATGAGAAAGGAGACATTCTCGTGTTTTTAACTGGACAGGAAGAAGTTGAAGATGCTGTCTCATCTTTAATGTATGTATATGCTTAGAATAAGAAACGCGCGCAAACGTCGCCGGGTACTCGTGCAAGGGGAGTGGGGTGGCGTAGCGGTTAGCGCTTTCGCCTCGCAGCAAGAGGATCCCGGGTGGGATCCCGGACTGTGGCACAGGGTGAAAATCTGGGAAGAAATCCTTCTGCGTAGAGTTTGCAAGTTCTCTCCCCGCTTGTTAAAGGAGTTTTCCTCCGCGGTTTAACCCGGTTTCTCCTTTCCACCAAAACTTGCAGAGGTTAACGGTAATAGTTAGTATAGGGCGCTGTAGATTAGCTGTGGCATAGGGGCTAGCCCCCTGCACCCCTCTATGCATTTTAAAGGAACCCACCTGTAAACAAGCCACAGGCTTAGTGCGGAAATCCCTTCATAGACAAAGCCTAGATTATTATTATTATTATTAACGTCGCTGGGTACTCGCGCAAACGTCGCCGGGTAGTCGCCCAAACGCCGCCTTGCAATCGCCCAAAACCGTTGGGTAGTCGCGCAGATCCCACCATGTAGTATAATGTTATATGCTTCACAATCTTTAATGAATATCCAAGATATGGTTGCATTTATATGTTTCCAATGATTACGGCTAAATCTATAGGTTTAAATGTTACGCCCATACTTCAACAAATGGCCACGGCAAAAACGTAATGTCTATTGAAGACAGATATTTTTTATGAAAATAAATAGGCCAACATTTTTAAGAAGAACAGTTCCAAATTAAAATAGCAATTATAATTCCTTCTTAAAGCAATCAAATTAAAATTTTAAAAACATACGAGTTGATTGCATACATACATACATGTATATATATAGAGTAATGGCAGTACTACATATGCAAACGTCACACCCTTCTATCTCTTAGCTCAGTGTCTTCCCCCCAACTAGGCGCGTACAGTGTCCCCTCTTACAAAAGCGCGCCTAGAGGTAGGGATACACCGTCTACTCCCCTCTCTACCGACACTACTCTATTAGTTGTGTTACTAACAGACAGAAGTACGCATTTCTTAATCTGTTAAATGGTCATATTTCATTCAGAGACTATGCACGAGGTCTGAGAGCTAGGGAAGAATTAATGAAGATGTTTGTTTTGCCCATGTATGGAGCGCTACCTTCATCGGAACAGGTATTTGAATAGCCACCTTATAATTCTAGAATAAAGATAACTTTGAGATCAATACCGTCATAAGTTGATAGATAAAATCAAAAAGTATGCTTCGTTCACAGTTCCCAGACTTAAACTGTAGACGCCATGTAAAATGAGAATCAAACGACCCTCTTCTCAACATCTACACGAACTTACCAACCAATCAGAGAAGAGGGTTCTCGGGGTTCAAAGTTTTATAGAAAATAGTACTATATAATGGCGATCGAAACGTTTATTCTTGTTTGGATACTATATTTGAGCGCTATCACATGTGTTCCGTGTGCTACGATCGTGAATATAAGGCAGAGGGGTTGACACTATACAGAGAGGTAAAGGAGGGTTTCTCGTATTACACGGCGTGAGCAAGCTTCAATGAAGTTCACTTTTTGTTTTTATCTATTTTTGATTTTATCTATTTTTGATACCACCAGGGATAGATTTAATTTTAGAAGTAGGAATGGAGAACGGTTAGTATTTACGTCAGTCCAACTCAGAGCCCAGTATAGAGCCCCTCCCTCCAACACGTAACGAAAAGTCAAAATTATCTTATTGGCTCACTTAAAATACGTTTTGATGGCGTTGCTGACGGGGACGGCGAAAAATACGTAATTCCTTTTTACCTCTGTCGCTATGGCCCGCCTCTTCTTTCATACCCCTCCGTCCCGTGGAAGGGGGTCCGGGACTTTGACGCGCTCCCAGATTACTCTGTTCTCCGTTCCTACTTCTAAAATTAAATCTATCCCTTGGGTTAAGTACTTGTAACCTAATAGTCCTTTTATTCCGTCTGAAGATGAAAGTTTTTCAACCATTGGCTCGAAATACCAGAAAGGTTGTCGTAGCCACAAATATAGCAGAAGCTTCCGTTACTATTCATGGAATAGTTAATGGTTAGTAAAATAAAATATTAATTAAAGAAAAGGCCTGAATTTAATTGAAATAACATATGAAATAATGAATATTGGAATTATATGCCCATCTATAATATTAAAGAAAATTTCAGCAATTAACTTTAATTAGAAAAGTCTATATGTTAGGCCTGTTAGAACATAACGATATAGAGAATTCAGTTGGCCACGTAGTACTTCACACCACGGCCAGCTTGTTTATTTTATTTTTAGGTCTATTGGTGGGTTTCTGCTTTCCTTCTGCATTGAACCCAACAATATGGCCTTGTAAATTATCCCCAAAATGAAAGGTCCTAGTCGTCCAATAGAATTTTATATCCCTCTGTCGTCATGTTTGGTGAGAGTCCTAACCAGTGGTGTGCGAGTACTCGTTAAGTTAGAGCAAGGTTAGAGTATCGAGCCGAGTACTCGATAACAACATATTGAAATACTCGAGAAAGGTTCGCGTAGCTTTTTTAACTTCTTAAATACTCGATTCCAAGGCCTATAACTTTACCAGACGATCTATGCTCATGAGTATTTTATTTTAAAGAGTATCGAGCCGAGTACTCAACAACAACATATTGAAATACTCGAGAAAGGTTCGAGTAGCTTTTTTATCTAATTAAATACTCGAATCCAAGTTGAGGCTTATTACTTTAGCAGACGATGTGCTCATGATCATTTTATTTTAAAGAGTATCGAGCCGAGTACTCGATAACAACATATTGAAATACTCGAGAAAGGTTCGCGTACCTTTTTTAACCTCCTAAATACTCGAATCCAAGGCTTATTATTTTAGCAGACGATGAGCTTATGAGCATTTTAAGAGTATCGAGCCGAGTACTCAACAACAACATATTGAAATACTCGAGAAAGGTTCGCGTAGCTTTTTTAACTTCTTAAATACTCGAATCCAAGGCTTATTACTTTAGCAGACGATCTGTGCTCCTGAGCATTTTATTTTAAAATTAACCAGTTTAATTGTTTACTAACAATTTTTTTAAACTTGTTGTAATATTAGATATTTGAACATCTTCATTATTTTCTAGAAATTTACTCTATTAATACTCGACAAGTAAATACTTGGAACTCGACTAATACTCAAAAAAAAATTACATAATCTAAATACTCGATACTCAAAAGATTTTTTGCTACTCGGTTTGATACTCGATATGAAATTTTTTGATACTGGAACTTGGCTAGGGTTCAGAATGAAAACTTAATTGCTAATATCAAGAAGTGATATCTAGTTTATTAGGTAGAGGGTATAAATTCTCCACATTTCCAGCTTTATCTCCAGTCCAAACGTATAGTAGGTCCGGAGTTAATCCCCGCCTCTAAATTACAACCAGCATCTCATTGGTTCTTGAAAACTCACGTCAGCGCGACGCGAATGACGAAAATTTAAAATTACGAATTCTCCGACTGAGGAGAGTGTAGCGAAATAGCCCGGCCTCCTTTTACGTCCCCCCCTTCTATTTTGAAAGGGGGACTGGGACTATGGCGCGCGAATACTTAGGCATCTTAAACCTTCTCCCTAATAAACTAGATATCACTTCTTGCTAATATATTTTCTTTAAAATTATATATGAATACATATATGTTTCCAATTTGAAATATTCATTTTACGTTACCCAATCTAGAACATTATTGCGCATGCCTCTGACTAACCTAGTAAATTAAACTTTCAGTTATTGACTGTGGATTTGTTAAGCTGAGGTATTACAACCCGTCAACTTCAACGGATACCCTCGTTGTAGTTCCGGTTTCTCAAGCATCGGCGGAACAAAGAGCGGGAAGAGCTGGGCGATCTGTGTCGGGAAAAGCTTATAGAATATATACGGAAGAAGACTTTCATAAATTGGAGAAAGAAACGCCTCCGGAGATGCTTCGAAGTAACATGGCGCCTGTCATTTTGCAACTAAAAGCAATGGGGATTGATAATGTTTTGAGATTTGACTTTCCCTCTGTAAGTTAAAAGAAGAATACATAGTTCAGTAGCCAAGCCTCTTGGTGTGGTTTAGTTTAAACAAATGCCACTAGATGCTCCCATAGTTGAGGGGTGGAGTTAACTTGCCTGCTTAGTGCTTATCTTAGCAAAGGATACTTTTAGCTCCTATCTTTTCGAGAAGTTCCGATTGGTTCCTGCCTTTGACAAGGTAAAATTGGTGTGTAGAAGATTAGCCATCATGTTAGTAGTATAGAGCCCCCACTATCTACCACGGCAGAGGTATAATTAAGAACGCGATTGTACAGGGTTCGTACGGAACCTGGATAACCTGGATAAGTCAGGGATATGAAAATTAGGGGAATAAGTCAGGGATTTAAACGTTTTTCCTAAAAAGTCAGGGATATGTCAGGGATTTCGTTTGGTATATCAAACAATGCTTCGAGCAATGATAAATATGGTCCTGGTGTGGGGAAGTGGGGTGGCGTAGCGGTTAGCGCTTTCGCCTCGCAGCAAGAGGATCCCGGGTGGAATCCCGAACTGTGGCGCCGGGTGAAAATCTGGGAAGAAATCCTTCTGCGTAGAGTTTGCAAGTTCTCTCCCCGCTTGTTAAAGCAGTTTTCCTCCGCGGTCTAACCCGGTTTCTCCATTCCATTAAAACTTGCTGATGCTAATGGTAATAGTTAGAATAGGGCGCTGTAGGTTAGCTGTGGCTTAGGGGCTAGCCACCACCCCTCTATGCATTGTAAAGGCGTTAGATAAGTGGCAATAAGTCGCAAGATGACTTGGTCCAATTAGCTAGCTGAACTTATTTAAAGAAAAAAACACCTTAAAATGGTCAGGGATATTGCCAAAATTTGGTCAGGGATAACCTGGAAAAGTCAGGGATTTTTAATGTAAAAATTTCGTACGAACCCTGTTGTAGAACGTCACACCCTCCTAAGTCTTACCGCTGTTCTGGTAGCCATATTGGGTGGTCTCAGGTTCATTCCTGCTTTAAACCCACCAATATGGTAGCGTAAATTATGTCACGAGACTCAGCTCCTCCTCCAAGTGAAAGCTCTCTATATTAATGATTATTCTTATTAATTTTAAGGCTCCACCATCCAAACACGTTGTGGATGCTTTAGAATTGCTCTATGCTCTTGGAGCTTTGGATATAAAAGGATGTTTAACAAATCCATTGGGAATACAAATGGCGGAGTTTCCACTAGATCCCATGTATGCAAAAATGCTCCTCGTTTCTGGTAAGTTTAATTAATAGTAGATTCGCGGGAAAATAGGTATAGACCACGGAAACCAAAATTATCCCTGTTAATTGGAGAATGACAACTATTTTCTTAATCGATTTATATTGTGCGGGTCAAGATTTTTGGGTGTCGGGTAAACTTCGGGTAGTAAAAAATTTTACCCGCGGGTGTCGGATCCAATTTTCAATTACTCGACGGGTCCTCGGGTCCTGCAAAATCCCCAAAATTAGCTTTCTGGTTCAATTCAGGTCTTAGTTTTTGCTTACAGTTCAATTAAAAGCTAGATTTCAAAGCCGAGCCATTATCCCATAGCGTGATTCATTAAACAATATTAATTAATAACTTGTTACTTATTTGATTACTAGCTGTTACCCGCGGCGTCGCTCGCGTGTAATAAGAACTTCTATCAAAATGATATAAAGAATGGGTATTTTACTGATGACTAATATTTTTGTAGCACCGTAGGAGCGAAGGCACTCGGCGTCGCCCGTCAGCCCGTCGAGACATTTTTTATTACTTATCACATTATTCCATAAAGAAGGGTTTTTGGCCGCCATTTAAAAAGATGGCGACAAATCGAACCCAAAAGACCATTCAGCCCATCAATAGGTTAAAGGAAACTAGTGTACTTAATATTTTTGAAATCGGTTGAAACGCGCGGTCTTTGTTGCATAGAGAAGATTTTTTACATTTCTGGGCGCCATTTTTTAAGATGGCGGCGGATTGGGGGAAAAATCTTTCTTAGTACGCGCCTACTACTTATGAGTAACGTTCCTGCAAATTTTCAGCCTTCTAGAGCAAGCGGTTCGGGCTGGGCGTTGATTATCAGTCAGTCTGTCTGTCAGTCGTCAGGACTTTGATTTATATAAATATAGATGAAAGGCAGAAGTATTGAAACATGCGCGGTAACGTCAGGAACTGGACCCGTGGGGTGGGGATTTTTTCAGACTCGGCGGTTATTGGCAAAGGCTTAAAATTGGGACTGAGTCCTAAAAAATATTTCGGGTATCTTTCTTTTCAGGCGATTTTGGTTGCTCTGATGAAGCCTTAGCGATTGTAGCCATGCTGCAGGTCCAAAATATTTTCTTTTCTCCAGCTGGAAAAGGTCCTCAAGCGGTAATTATATCAATTTCGATCCCTTTATGTTTTTCCAGAAGTGAGATGAGACTTGAAGTACTGAGCTAACCAAATTCTTCACTTGGCGGAAGTGAATATTCTTGATAAGACACCAACGGTTGGCCCTCTGGTGGCGGTTTCAGAATTTCCCCTCCAAAACGTGAGACGCTCGTGGCGGTAGACGGCCGAACTAGATTCAAGCACCCGCGTCCGTGTTCCGCGGCTTTAGGTTGAGGGGAAGGGGGTAGGAAACGTTTTTGGAACTCGACCAATTTTTCTCTCTCTAGTGTAGGCGCGATGGAAGCGGTATAAAATCCTCAAATTTGTTCACTAGTGCCAGGATCTACTATCAATGCTAGAGCCCTTCACTTCTAGTCTCATCTCACTTCTGGTTTTTCTAATAGTATGAAAGGGGAACATAGGATTAGGGTAATTGTCTGACCTCAAATAAACTTTAATTTCAGAGGAAAGCTAAATACGAGTTTTCCGTATCCGAAGGCGACCACATTACCATGCTGAACGTATTTTTAAGTTTTATCAAATCAAATAGAAGCCGTAAATGGTGCGACGCAAATTTCTTGAATTATAAGGGTTTGTGTCGAGCCTTTGAAATAAAATCCCAGTTGACAAATATGTTGAAGAAATTCAAGATTAAAATTGTGTCTTGCGAAGGTAATATGATGTGATTTCAAATCTTGCACGAAGCCCAGTGACCCTAATTGGCCATATGTCTAATCAGCGCCACTAGCGGATGGTCTGAAAACTACTCCCATAGAGTCTAGGTATATTTAAGCGGGTTTGCAGAATTTCCGTCAGATGGCGCGGCGTTCGAGCCACCTGGCGGAAATTCTGCAAACCCGCTTAAATATACCTAGACTCTATGGGAGTAGTTTTCAGACCATCCGCTAGTGGCGCTGATTAGACATATGGCCAATTCCTATAAAATCCTATCATTTTGAACATATCCTATATTAAATTTTAATTTCATAAAATATGGTGTATAATCCCTTATTTTTGATTCTGTTGTTAAAGGAAGTCGCAGCTGTGTTTTAGTTTAAAGTTATGCCACTAGAGGTCCCCATAGTCGAGGGGTGGAGTTAACTGGCCCTCTGAGCTTAGCAAAGGCTAGTTTTAGCTCCGCCCTTATCGTTAAAGAGTTCTGATTGGTTCAAGTCTTAGGCGATTTAAAATTGGTGTGTAAAGGATTAGCCAGCGTGTTAGGGGCGCCAAAGGAGCCAATTTGCTTTTGAAGGGAGGGTGAAAAGGGAAATAAAGTGTTTTTAACGATTCTTTCACTAATTATAAAAACTCTTTGCATAGTGAAACCAAGAAGTGATATCTAGTTTATTAGGGAGAAGGTATAAGATGCCTAAGTATTCGCGCGCCATAGTCCCAGAACCCCCTTTCAAAATACAAGGGGGGAGGTAAAAGGAGGCCGGGCTATTTCGAACGCCTCTCCTCAGTCGGAAAATACGTAATTTTCGTCATTCGCGTCGCGCTGACGTCAGTTTTCAAGAACCAATGAGATGCTAGTTGTAATTTAGAGGCGGGCATTAACTCCGGACCTACGTTTGGACTGGAGATAAAGCTGGAAATGCGGCGAATTTATACCTTCTCCCTAGTAAACTAGATATCGCTTCTTGGTGAAACATCCAGGAAATACAGTCTCTGAATGATTTTAAAGTTCAAATTAGTTTGATATTTTATAGATAATTTGAAATTAGCACCTCCAACCAATAGCTTAAGGCCCTGCCTTCTTGTTAACAAAATTCCAGTGGTGCATTCCATGTGGAATGAAATTTAGCGCGAGATTTGATACATATATTGTGCGCAATGTGACAATTAGTGTTCGTACGGGGTAAAAATGTAATCGGGGTCGGGGGCAGGTTATCCCCGAAAAAAACAAGTCGGGGTCGGGGTCGGGGTAAGACATCAGCCTAGTAGGCAAGAAACTGTAAAAAAGCCCAATAAATTCCGACTTTCCGAGCTACGCAGCTACGATTCCCATGAAAGACCACTGCCATTACGAAAGACGGGGGAGGGCCGCCGATCCACGAGAGGGAGGACGGTGAACTTTGGAATTTTGGTGACTGTTTTTAGTGTATTTTGTTTGTTGTTAGTTACCCCCTTGCCCTTTTTTTCATAAAGGAGAAGCGGAGCACTTATTTGAGATGAATGAGATGATTGTTTTTGGCGCAGGACAAAAAATAATTTGCTAAAAATAACCTAACCAAAATCTAACCCCGAAAAAAACCCCGACTACATTTTACATGTTAGGTACCGGGGTCGGGGTCGGGGGAAAAAGTCGGGGATCCCCGGTTTTCGGGGTCGGGGTCGGGGTCCCTGTACGAACACTAGTGACAATCATGGTGCGAGATATGGAGCGTGCCTAGGGTTCTAAATCGGTAACTGTAATTTACGATTTTCTCGGGTAAATTACGAAAATGGTAATTACCCTGGTCATTACCGTCGTAATTTACATTGGTAAGTTACCACGACGGTAATCGAAAAATAGTGTCCTCTACATGAGATATTTTAGTCCTTTCTTGTTTTAAGGAATTAGAATTACAGGCTGGGTTTCTTGCTACCTAAAGAATTTATACTCAAATATTCGTCTGCATAATTTTAATACAGTTACTTAAAAGCACTTTGGCATTTTTTATCTAATAGGCGATACAGATACGATATGCAGGTGTATTGTTGCGGGATTTTTCGCTAATGCAGCCAAGTTACATTACTCTGGGGTTTACAAAACAGTTAAAGGAGATCATACATTACACATTCACCCTAGTTCTGTGCTGTATACACTAAAAAGACAACCCGAATGGTAAATTATTTCAAAATAAGTATGAGTACCATATCTAAACATAAGTAAGGGACTGTAGCTAGAATAAGGCCTTCATAATGTTCAAAAAGGTTGTTCAAGCCGTCACTCCTGACGTCACAAACTAACGTATACATTTAAACTTAGAAGCCAAGTGACATTGACGTAGCTATCGACCTATCCACGAAGAACCCTATTGTTAACAAGTTATTTTTCTGTACCAGTAAATATAGGTTGAATAGCCAATGAAACGCGAGGAAGGAGGAGCTGGCGGTTTAACAAAGTTTTAAGCCCTTCCCCTTACATTTAATCAGATAGTAGTATCAAGAAGTGATATCTAGATTATTAGGGAGAAGGTATAAATTCTCCGAATTTCCAGCCTTATCTCCAATCCAAACGTAGGTCCGGAGTTAATCCCCGCCTCTAAATTACAACCAGCATCTCATTGGTTCTTGAAAACTCACGTCAGCGCTATGCGAATGACGAAAATTACGTATTTTCCGACTGAGGAGAGGCGAAATAGCCCGGCCTCCTTTTACGTCCCCCCTTGTATTTTGAAAGGGGGACTGGGACTATGGCGCGCGAATACAAAGGCACCTTTTACCTTCTCCCTAATAAACTAGATATCACTTCTTGGTAGTATGGAGTCTATGACTTCTTAAAGATTCCGAGTAGAAAAATCTATGCATTCCTGTTTATAAAAGTTAATATTAGCTTCAAGTCACTGTAAAGAAGGCATCGCCGGCTGGGTGAAAATTATTTGAAATACGTCACAGGCACCACGTGCCGCCAAGACAAAAGACTCCAGACTCCACATGGAGTGGGACTGGACGCCTAGTCCTGGTTTTTCGTTAGATTATATGCCAACTCCCTGAAGTGCTAGTTTTCGATATAAAACGAACCAAATTTCTTTGAACCACGCCTCTCCTGGGTCAGGTGACTCTGGCATATTTCAAATTGTTTTTACCCACCCGTGTTACAGTCCCTTTAAATTTCGAAAGCTAAGCGCTTACGTTTAATTATTGTAGACACATTTATGGTATTATCGATTCTCAAGTCTATACTTATTTTATAGGGTAATTTTTAACGAGGTCCTCTACACAAGTAGAGAATTTATGCGAGACATTACTGTTATAGATGCAAAGTGGCTTTACGAACTAGCGCCACATTATTATCAATTTGGAACTGTAAGTAATTATTTATAACAAAGAACAACCCATGGTGGAAACCTTGACAGGCGACGAGTCTAGACTCTTCTCTGAGCATGCTTGAATTTCGAAGCGTTGCAGTGCATTGGGAATGGGCATCGGCATTATAGTTAAAACTATCCGCCAAATCTTTCCTCGATTATAGTCACGTGACATTGCCTAATCACTACTCCATAAAATAGTAACTCTACTACTTTAAGATATAATTCTTGACACGCCCCTACGCGACCCACTGCATTGTACACCCCAATCATTTCTCAGCCAGTGCCTGTTAATTGTCCTTTATAACACCAGCTTGGTAAGAGATGTATCGTGGATTAACTAACGCTAAGGATTGTTCACTAACAGTGTTTCCCATGTATTAATATCGCCAGCTATGTGTTCCGAATTATTCCCTGATTCCCCTCTTCATTCCCCCAATTTATTGGACCAAAACGGATGTAGATATAGCGCCATCTCTAGGCAAAATAAATCGGTTTTGCGGATTTTAAAGATGGCGGCGCCCATTTTTAGGCGGGATTTTAATTTTGCCGTCATAGGACACGTGACATTTGGTCCAATTTTCATATAACTTCCTGTTAGGGAATGTAGCTGCGGCTAGGGGGCGTTGGGAACATGTATACTTTATCTTTTAGGGGGAACGAACAATCCCTAGCGGTAGTTAAAGGGGCTAAGAGGCGCTGTTGGGGTGAAGTCCGCCCTTAGTTCAGGGGGAAAACACCCAGCTCTTTGGCCATAAGAAATGGCGCCACGGTCGCGGTGGGCGGGTAAGCAATATGCTAACAAACAGTTTGACCCCCCCCCCCCCCCCCACCTTCACTCCAACAGCTCCGGCGAGCCCCTTTAATCCATGAATGTATCGAGACTTGTCGCTAGTGAAGGTTTCTGGTTTCTACTCTTTATAACCTTACATTGAAACCCTTTTTGTACGTAGGAACGTGAAATTGAAGAGAAAGAACAATCAATGCAACTTTAAAACTTTGAATTTGTATTTTATTCAACTTCATTTATAAATAAAATATTTTTTTTTTTTTTCAAATACATGTTTCATCTTTACGACAAATGTTTTTTGGTTTAATCAAAAAGAAAGCATGCGCCCACTATCGTAACCCTCCTTCCATACTTACCCAATCTTCTTCAGAAAACGTGGTTTAATCTTAAAAGGACTATCCTTCTCCTCTGCAAATTAAGAACCATTTTTTTAAACAAACTTATTAAATTTAAAGCTGATATAGTATTTATCTATATTAAACGAAGGGTGAAAAAGCAGACGACACTAAACCAGTAGTCCTCATTTTTAAGACTAATTAAATGCTAATTATTTTGTAATAAGAGATAATAATAATCTAGGCTTTTGTCTACGAAGGGATTTCCACACTAAGCCTGTGGCTTGTTTACAGGTGGTCCCTTTACAATGCATAGAGGGGTGCAGGGGGCTAGCCCCTATGCCACAGCTAACCTACAGCGCCCTATACTAACTATTACCGTTAACCTCTGCAAGTTTCGATGGAAAGGAGAAACCGGGTTAGACCGCGGAGGAAAACTCGTTTTAACAAGCGGGGACAGAACTTGCAAACTCTACGCATGCAGAAGGATTTGTTCCCGGATTTTCACCCGGTGCCACAGTCCGGGATTCCACCCGGGATCCTTTTGCTGCGAGGCGCAAGCGCTAACTGCTACGCCACCCCACCCACTTTAATTTCACATGACGCTTAAGTTACAAACCTGAAAAACTCTTCTCGCTACTTGTTGAGGAGTTGATTGATATGAAGGACGGAAATTTATCCATAGAAATCACGGAAGCGTTTTTTGGCCTAAAATGAAATAAAATTAGGAGAGCGGTGCTTTTTAGGTTTATATTTATAACTCTGTGCAATATACTTTTTTGTTTTAGCTTCCTTTTCCAAATGAACGGATATCTTCCTTTTACGTGAGCGTTTTTCGTGTCTCAAAGGACAATCTTTCCCTTTAGGACAAACTCCATCTTTTTTAAATGCTTGGCAATCTAACGTGTGTAACTTCTTGCACTGAAATTATCGTACAAAACACAATAAAACAAGTTCTAATTACAGTTTTTTCAAACATGGTTCAAACGTGAAAATTAATGTTTGCTTCTCAGGACACTTTTGGTCCTAAGTGTACTGTAACTAAGTGAAAATTTACATCGAATTAACAAAAGTTTCGTTAATGACTTTATGTTTATGAATTTAAACTCGATTACAAATTGTTTCCTGGCTATTTAAAATGTAATACGTACCTTATCACCGGCTGGACAATATCCCTTTAGGAAATCAGCGCAGATAAGAGCGGTTGAGCTAACTTTTACGTGCCTGTAGGCGCAATTTTCATTCCCGCATCTACCTTGGAGAAAATAGGAGCACACGGGCATTTTTTCTGGCGCGATTTTATGTGAAAATGGGCACTTTGAGATTTTACACGTTCCTCTTAGGTATCTGCAAGAAATAATTTTAAGGCAAGTGCAATCAAGGCGTCAAAGAGAACCAAATGCTGACAATTTCATTTCCTTATACGAAAACCTGGTTGATAAAATGATTGTTTACCTGGTGCAGACGGCAATTTTGTCGGGATCATGAACGTAATTACAACTCGACCCTTTGACACATTTTCCAAATCTGATATAAAAGATGCAATGTTGATTGTTTTTCTTTAAAACCTTTTTTGAGCGATTAAGAACATGATTGATGCTTTTGTGAATGGCACGACTAGAAATACATTAAACTTTTTAATCGCTATATTAAAATAAATGTGTATTAAAGCGATAATGAAATGGTAAGAATTTTTAATGTTAAAATCATTAAAGGGAATGCGAATTTACAATTTCATATCATATTTTACCACGAAAGTGGTATTATGTTACACTTTCGAGTCTCTACTTTCAAAATATCAAGTTTTTAATATAATTGAACCAAAGTTTCTATTTTTAAAATCCATTGAAAAATCACGAAAACTCAGTTTCGATATATCAATGATTTTGTCTTGTCGAGCTTGTTTGCACGTTTGGTGACATCACTATGACGTTGAGGAAAAAAAGCGCGGAAATCCTATACGCGTCTCGAGCTTCTCGCCAGTCTCAACTCTGCTGGGTCTGATAGCGTAGAGAGTGGCACCATCTCGCGTTAAAAATATATCTGTGACGTCACCCAACGGGAAACGTTATAGCCTTTCATAAAAAGAGGATTCCAAATAATTTCATACGAAGCATTTTCAAATGCATATTGCGCGGCCAAATAACTTGCAGAAATGGTAGAATTAAAAGCTTGATATTTTTGAATTCACAGAAATTAATTCTATCTTTTGTTATATAAATCAGAGGTTTTTCAAACGAAGCTTCTCATTCCCTTTAATGATCCCTTTGTTTTTATATTAGGCTAAAAGGCTTAAAAAAACTGTTGTTGACTAATTGGCCCATTTCATTCTCCCTTTTAAAGGATAGAATTTTATTTACTTGGCAAATGAGCGAGCTTGGTTCGCTTGGGATACGACAAAAACTCCGTTTTTATTCCTAACAAAGGTTTTGCCTCCTAAATCAATTCTTGACGCATTCGAGACGTTGAAACTTGTTCCTGCTAAAATATTATTTATCTGCCTAGTTACCAAGGGGATATATTAAAAGCGTATTCAGGATACCGCAAGAATGTCAAACTGTAACATCAGCACTCGGAACCAATATTTTAGAAACTATAAACAAATTCCCTGTATTTGTTGAAATTCTTAAAATTCCCTGACCTATTTTGGCTCATTTTTAAATACCCCGACTATTCCATGTATTCCCTGACCTATGGTAACCTTGAATTGTTCTTGTGGTATACTGAATACATTCTTGATATAACCAAGAAGTGATATCTAGTTTATCAGGGAGAAGGTATAAGGTGCCCAAGTATTCGCGCGCCATAGTCCCAGTCCCCCTTTCAAAATACAAGGAGGGACGTAAAAGGAGGCCGGGCTATTTCGCCTCTTCTCAGTCGGAAAATATGACTGTAATTTTCGTCATTCGCGTCACTCTGACGTGAGTTTTCAAGAACCAATGAGATGCTGGTTGTAATTTAGAGGCGGGGATTAACTCCGGACCTACTATACGTTTGGACTGGAGATAAAGTTAGAAATGTGGAGGCGAATTTATACCTTCTCCCTAATAAACTAGATATCACTTCTTGGTATAACAGTATAAAAAATGGATATCCCTTATAGATTTGACGCGTCTAAACTCGTTTCTGACTTACTCCAATTTTTGTTAACTCTGGTAAGCGTGTTTCCAGCCTTGTTGACTTTGTATCGAACTCCCCTTACATTAAGGTACTTTAGTTTTGACGAAGCACTCGCTAATTTGGCCACTTTTTCAGGTTTTGATAGCGGTTTAGCCCTTGAAAGTTTCGTACTAGTCGCGCGATACATCAATCCTCCTATTGAGACTAGCTTCATGTTTTTCTGACACTTTTGATTTCTAGCGCTAAGACAATAATAATAATAATAAGAAAAAAACCCCGTCAAACCTCATAAATCCCGATACTAGTTCCACATAACATTCATTAAAATTAGAGATGTGCGAATACCACTTTTTGGGTATATAACTATTTACCGAATACCGAAAATGTACCATATCAAATACCGAAAAAGAGGAGTTTATTAAAATAATCGAATACAGAATAGTTAGAAATTGGAAATTTTTCTTACTACCCAATTAATCGCGAGTATTTAAAGCTAGTACTCGCGAGTATTTAAAGCTAGTACTCGCGAGTATTTAAAGCTAGTACTCGCGAGTATTTAAAGCTAGTACTCGCGAGTATTTAAAGCTAGTACTCGCGAGTATTTAAAGCTAGTACTCGCGAGTATTTAAAGCTAGTACTCGCGAGTATTTAAAGCTAGTACTCGCGAGTATTTAAAGCTAGTACTCGCGAGTATTTAAACCTAGTACTCGCGAGCATTTAAACCTAGTACTCGCGAGTATTTAAAGCTAGTACTCGCGAGTATTTAAAGCTAGTACTCGCGAGTATTTAAAGCTAGTACTCGCGAGTTTTTAAACCTAGTACTCGCGAGTATTTAAACCTAGTACTCGCGAGTATTTAAAGCTAGTACTCGCGAGTATTTAAAGCTAGTACTCGCGAGTATTTAAACCTAGTACTCGCGAGTATTTAAACCTAGTACTCGCGAGTATTTAAACCTAGTACTCGCGAGTATTTAAACCTAGTACTCGCGAATAGTTAAACCTAGTATTCGCGAATAGTTAAGCCTAGTATTCGCGAATAGTTAAGCGTAGTACTCGCGAATAGTTAAGCGTAGTACTCGCGAATAGTTAAGCGTAGTACTCGCGAACAGTTAAGCGTAGTACTCGCGAACAGTTAAGCGTAGTACTCGCGAACAGTTAAGCGTAGTACTCGCGAACAGTTAAGCGTAGTACTCGCGAACAGTTAAGCGTAGTACTCGCGAACAGTTAAGCGTAGTACTCGCGAATAGTTAAGCGTAGTACTCGCGAATAGTTAAGCGTAGTACTCGCGAACAGTTAAGCGTAGTACTCGCGAACAGTTAAGCGTAGTACTCGCGAATAGTTAAGCGTAGTACTCGCGAACAGTTAAGCGTAGTACTCGCGAATAGTTAAGCGTAGTACTCGCGAATAGTTAAGCGTAGTACTCGCGAATAGTTAAGCGTAGTACTCGCGAATAGTTAAGCGTAGTACTCGCGAATAGTTAAGCGTAGTACTCGCGAATAGTTAAGCGTAGTACTCGCGAATAGTTAAGCGTAGTACTCGCGAATAGTTAAGCGTAGTACTCGCGAATAGTTAAGCGTAGTACTCGCGAATAGTTAAGCGTAGTACTCGCGAATAGTTAAGCGTAGTACTCGCGAGTATTTAAACCTAGTATTCGCGAGTATTTAAACCTAGTATTCGCGAGTATTTAAACCTAGTACTCGCGAGTATTTAAACCTAGTATTCGCGAGTATTTAAACCTAGCATATTTGCGAGTATTTAAACCTAGCATGTTTGCGAGTATTTAAACCTAGTATATTTGCGAGTATTTAAACCCTAGTATTCGCGAGTATTTAAACCCTAGTATTCGCGAGTATTTAAACCCTATTATCGCGAATAGTTAAGCATAGTATTCGCGAGTATTTAAACCTAGTATTCGCGAGTATTTAAACCTAGTATTCGCGAGTATTTAAACCTAGTATTCGCGAGTATTTAAACCTAGTATTCGCGAGTATTTAAACCTAGTATTCGCGAGTATTTAAACCTAGTATTCGCGAGTATTTAAACCTAGTATTCGCGAGTATTTAAACCTAGTATTCGCGAGTATTCAAGCCTAGTATTCGCGAGTATTTAAACCTAGTATTCGCGAGTATTTAAACCTAGTATTCGCGAGTATTTAAACCTAGTATTCGCGAGTATTCAAGCCTAGTATTCGCGAGTATTTAAACCTAGTATTCGCGAGTATTTAAACCTAGTATTCGCGATTCGCGAGTATTTAAACCTAGTATTCGCGATTCGCGAGTATTTAAACCTAGTATTCGCGATTCGCGAGTATTTAAACCTAGTATTCGCGATTCGCGAGTATTTAAACCTAGTATTTATGGTAGTCAAAATTCGGTATTCGATACTCATATCGAATAGTGAGTATTTAAACTTATTGGACTATAATAATAATAATAATAATAATAATAATAATAATAATAATAATAATAATAATAATAATAATAATAATAATAATAATAATAATAATAATCTAAGCTTTGCCTATGAAGGGATGTCCACACTAAGCCTGTGGCTTATTTACAGGTGGGTCCCTTTAGATTGCATAGAGGGGTGCAGGGGGCTAGCCCCTATGCCACAGCTAACCTACAGCGCCCTATACTATTACCGTTAACCTCTGCAAGTTTTGATGGAAAGGAGAAACCGGGTTAGACCGCGGAGGAAAACTGCTTTTAACAAGAGGGGAGAGAACT
The DNA here is from genome assembly GCF_054372755.1 of Phalangium opilio. Lineage (NCBI taxonomy): Eukaryota > Metazoa > Arthropoda > Arachnida > Opiliones > Phalangiidae > Phalangium > Phalangium opilio. The sequence goes on along the minus strand of NW_028324146.1, from coordinate 4,059,093 downwards.
TGCAAACTCTACGCAGAAGGATTTGTTCCCAGATTTTCACCCGGCACTGCCACAGTCCGGGATACCACCCGGGATCCTCTTGCTGCGAGGCGAAAGCGCTAACCGCTACGCCACCCCACCTTGTTAAGCTCACACCTCTAAATTAAAGGGCACTAACTTATTTTCAAGGTAAAAATAGAACCTTACATTTTTCCCATACGCAACTGCGTATTGGCCTTATTATGGTATTGGTGGTACATCAATCTCGGTGATTTGGATTTTAGGTACGAAAACTTTTGGTACTTTAAAACACTGTTCACTCCAAATCCAACCCATTTTGGTTTTAAAAGTCCACCAATATGAACGTTCCTATAAGTCTTTAAATTTGACGAAACGGGGAATGCGGCTGCCTTACTCACAAACTTAAACTTATTGCAGCGACTTATTGTTCTCGATGATGAAATGGCCGCACGGCTTGAAATAACGTTCTTTAAATTTTTAACTAACTTGTACTTATTTTTTGGGTTAATTGGAACTTTATGATTGTTTAATTTGTTCGGTTTTGTGTTACGAGATATCACAGGTGTCGAGGTCGCGGTAGGGATCACTGAGCCGCTTCTACGCGGCCAATGAGCAGTGTCCTTTGCACTAATCACGGGCGATTTCACCATTTCAGATGGGTTAGGCTTAGGAAATAACTTTAATGACTTAACATCGGGAAAAGAAGTTCTTTTGATGGTCGTGAAGTTATTATTTCGAGGTTGAAATGTATTTGAATAACGTTTCACATGAACTGAATATTTCAATTTAGGTTGAGGGGCCTTGTACTGAATAGGTTTATACGCCGCTCCAAAGGTTTGTCTTCTATTATTCTTGTGATTTTTAATTAAATCTATTAAAATATTACAGTGATTAATTGATAAATAAATAAAATTTTACTTTAATTAATAATAGAGTTTGTTCCTTACTTGATAAGAAATTTAATTCAGTTCTCAGGCTTTGGGCCTCCATCGCGTTATTACAGTTACGGGCCTTTTAAAATTTCTTGTTTTATCGTTTTCGTTAATGGCGGACGGTCCAATTTTGGCAAAGAGTCAAGGACCAAGGAGAGCTAAATATTGCGTAACCTAATTTCTAATTCCAACCAGCGTTGCCAGATTTTGAAACCGGAATTATAGTACCGAGACTCAAAAATTATGGTTTTTTCGTTAAAGTTCCGGTACGCACTATTTTGGGTGGGAAATTTGAAATTTTGGGCGTGAAATGTGAATTTTTGGGCTGGAAATGTTAAATTTTAGGCGGGAAATTTGAAATAATGTCATTTCAAGCAAAGTTTACGGTTAATACGATTTTATATCTTTTAAATACATAAATTTGAATATATATAAAATATATTTAAATTTCTATATTATTTTCTATATTACTATTCGTGATTGAACACCATTACCAGTCAGGGAAATAAGACACTTCCTCTGGTCCAAAATCAGTTTTTAAATTCAAGAAGTGAGGTAATTGCTCCTCAGGACCAGTTTATTAATTGCAAATCTATCGGAAATCTAAGGAGGACCTGTCACCAGTACCTTTTTCCAAAGAGAGCAAAGGGGAGGAGTGGAAGCTTGAAAATCTATGGAAATCTAAGGAGGACCACCAGTACCTTTCTCCAAAGAGAGCAAAGGGGAGGAGTGGAAGCTTCCCCGCTCCACAAGCTCAAATAATAATGTTGCTCCTAAATTGGTACATGAGAGCTTCCGGCCCGTTTAATTTTGCTTAGCGGAAGTCGTCCTGTACCAGGAAAAGGGGCCACAAGTTGAGGAATTCCTTCCACTCCTCCCTTATACTCTCTTTGCTTTCTCCATGCTGAGAGCAGTGGTCACAAGTCCTAAGGACTAGTTTAAAAATGTACTTATTTCCTAGTGATTACCCATCTCAGTCAGGCCATAGCCCACTCGATCAGCACCCTCGGTCGCAAGCCGCAAGCTTTGTAGCTAACTGCGTAATTTCTAATTTCAGGTCAGGTGCTGCAGTGGTGAAGCAGTGGGCTAAGGCACCATAATTGGCGGGCTTTTAATATTTAGAAATAAAAATCCAAAAGTTATGGTATTTTCCTGATTTCTCTGTGGTTATACATTGTGTTTTTATTCGCCCGTATTTGCTCACTGGTCCAGCACGTCGCCAAAGGCTAGAAATCACAATTATTCGCTGCATCACGTGTTTGCCTGGTGGCCTAATGGGATAGGTCACAGTGGGCGCGTAGCCGCGTGTAGTGCTAGGTGCAAGAAAAACTGGTCTTATCATATTTTCAGAGCCACCAGCAGAGCCCGAGAACCGGCAACAAAACCCTACGGTAAGTTTCGCTGAGCAGGTTATCCACTCGATCACGTGGAGCGAGTGATTGAGTGTGCTATGGTTTTGGCGCCGTTGTGTGGAAGTTGGAACTGTCTTTGTTGTGATTTGTCAATGTGCTTATTGTTATGGCTTCGTAAAGTTAGTGAATTTTTCGTAGTTCGAACAATGGTAAGTAAATATGAATACACAATGAATACAAATATCAATAACTTATTTGATGTAACGTAATTCAGTGAAACAATGGACAAAGACTGTCATTCATTGGAATTTTCATCCCATCCGAAATTGAAAGAGGGAAATGGGCGTTCTACACCAAAACACCAGCAAGCCTGCAATAGCAACGGTAAGAAACAAAAAGACATTTTCTAATCATTGACATTAGAGTTAAGAAAGCTTTGAGTTAGCTTGTATGTTAAAGAAAAAATTGAGCTAACATAACATTATACCTTAAAAGAAAGGCCTTTTTCTATGTAAAAGGAAAAATATTTAAAAAATAAATTCTCTCTTATTATAAAATAATTAGCAAACGAGAACTACTGCGCCATCCGCCAATGGTTAAATGGCGTCTGTTAAATCGAACCTATTACCTCTCTCAGCCTATGAGAATTCAACCAATCCGGGAGGGGTATGAGGTTCTGGCTAGCAGACGCCACTAAACCAATGACGGATGGCGCAGTAGTCCTTGATTGTTTTTAAGACTAATTAAATGCTAATTATTTTGTAATAAGAGTTCACTTATTTATTTTTTAATATATTTCCTTGTATTTTTAGAAGAAGGCATTTTTTAGTATAATGTTATGTTATCTGAACTTTTCCTTTAGAGCGCCACAGAAACCAACATTTGCTTTCAGGATGGGGGGGGGGATATTAAAATGCGCCAAAAACGTCAGGGAATTTGATATTGTAGTGGGGAAAAGTTGACTATGGGAGCATCTAATGACATTTGTTTAAATTAAACCAATGCTAAGACTTGGTTTAATGGTAATGGGAAGACCCTTTGGGAAAAACTCTCTGTAACCCCCTAATAATGTTAAAGTTTAAAGTAATACACTTAATTTAACTGAAATAAGGCATCGACTTGTGGGTAAAAATTATTTGAAAAAAGGTCACGTGATCCCAAGATACAAAGACTCCTAATCATGGAGAAGGATTTTATATCTAGTCCTTGTTTTTTGCGAGATTACAGCGCCAATTCCCTGAAGTGGTACTTTTTCGAAATAAAACGAACCACGCCTCTCCTTGGTCACGTGCCTGTGACGTATTTTAAATAATTTTGAACCACCTGCTGATGCCTTCTTTACAGTCCCTTTAATGTGGTCCAGTCAGGCGACACCTTGCCATTTTAACTTTAAACGGAAAGTCTCATTTTAATCGTAAAGTTTTAGAAACGCTGTTAAACATGTCGGTTACTTAGTATGTCATAAATTTGTAAGACGTGTTCCATGAGTATGACAGTTCCTATACTTCGTAATGCTAGAGACTTACAGCTCGAGCTAGTTAGAGAACGGCAAGCGAGACTTGATTATACACTCGGTTAGTTTTGCAGTCCATCTTCCTATTTAGTCTGCATTACTAAGCCTTTGACAGCAGCGCCTCATCAGGCGTGGCTTAATTTTACGATAATCTATGATCTACGTCACTTCAGACAAGCTCCAGTTTGTAACCAGTGACAAACTTATGGAACATATCATATGAACTTATGGTATTTAGTACCAAAAAGAAATTTTGCCCCCTCAAAATGAATGCTTCAAAATTTCGAGCTACTGGAAGTTGATGTTAGTTAGTTGATGAAAGTATACTTGCCCTTGTCACTCACCCCTATTCATTTTTTATTTATATATCTTCAGAACTATATAGGGAGCTAACAGTTCTGACCCTGAAACGTCACACCCTTCTATCTCTTACTGGAGTTTCATCCCCCCTAACAACATTCTACGCGCAAAAATGCCAACCAAGGGGGGGGGGGTGCTGCGTGACGTCAGACTATCTCTTCCCCATAGCCAGCTAAGCCAGTTGTTAGCTCCCTATTGGTTTCAAAAGGCAATTAGCTAGACTCATGTAGGTTCGGTAATTCCAATAAAATCCTACATTTTTGGACCTATCCTATATTCACCTATAATTTCATGAAAGGTCCTGTAATATCCTATATTTTTGACTTAGTCAAAGTTTTCGTATAGTTTAGAATCAAATTTAGCTATATTATGTAGATCACATTTGACTAGACACCGAAATTACGGAGACCGCTCAGAATTTTTTATGTATTATTAGTAAAGACATTACAATTTTAATTATGTTTCATTTTTCAAAGTAAAACCCAATACGTTATTCTTATTAGATTTTTCTACAGAATAGTTTTATATTTATGATCATAATTTTTAGTCCTTTATTTTCCTATAAAAATCCATTTTTTCTCCCATAAAATCCTATATTATTTCGGGAAAAAATCCTATTTTTCAGGGTTCATACAAACTTGGAAAACAGGGAAAACCTGGAATAATCAGGGAAATAAATAGTTGACAAAAACCTCAGGGAAATTTATAATTTTTAGTAAAATTCAGGGAAATCAGGGAAATTTGCGTCAAACGGGGGTCGAGTAAATAAGCAAAATGTTCATAAACATCCCCTCCGTAGGATTAACATTACACTATACTTTGGAGGCTCATAACTCTGGTTATATTAGAGATACGGAGATGTTTGCCCCCCCCCTCCTTCGTTAACATTTGCTCCCTAGAATACTCCATATACGGGTAAAACCTGGAAAATTCAGGGAAGTATATGTGGAAAAACCTGGAAATCTCAGGGAAATTCGTTTTCCAAAAGTTGTATGAACCCTGTTTTTCAAATAAGTAATTTAAATTTTTGGCTCCCTGCTGTATATGAAAAATCAAGCCATTTATTATCCTATAGAACCAAATTTCTAGTCTTATAAAATTGTCATCGCCTAACAAAGCTTTACCAAATCCTACTTTAAAAAATGTATTCATTTTAGTTTCTAACATTAATATGATATTTGTAGATGGCGTTGTTACTAGGGCTAGACTGAGAAAAGCTAAGAATACTGTGGAGAATAATGAAAGTAACGCTAAGTACGATGTCATCGGTAAAAGAAACAAGGCGAAAAAACGAGATAGCTTCGCGAAAAACTATAATAAAGACAAGAAACTCGATGATAAACGTAACAATGAAAATGCTAATCAACTTGATACCGAAAGTAGCGACCCTCGTGTTGATTACAATGATAATGACAAAGAAACGTCCAAAGAGGATAACGAAACGCTTAAAATTGGTGTTTGTACAGACACTAATCCTTCCGATAGTGAGATCTCGACTGAGGAAGAATTTGATATCTTAAGAGTAACGGAAAATCCAGAAAAACCTGGAGAATATTTTGGAGCCTTTTTCCCAGCGAAATCATATCCTACTTACGTATTGCCCGAAAAATACAAAAATAAAACTGTCAAAGGATTCAAATCACTCGCGGGTCATAGTAGAGAAGACATAAGCGATGATGAAAATGAACTGCCGTCTTCCACCGACGTTGGCTGTCAAACAACATCGGCTCAGAGTGCTCGGGAAGAACCAAACCTGATGGCAGCTCCGGAAGTCGTTTCTGAATCTAAAGGGTCGAAACAAAAAGTTAAATCGAAAAAATCAGTTCCTATTTCGCATCAAAGCATTCCCGAAGAATCTCCCGCAAGGAGTACCCGTTCAAGACTGACTTGTTTCAAGTGTAACGCCACATTATCGAGTGAACTAATGCTGGATTCGCACAAAGTCAGCGTTCACAAAATGACGGCGAATACAAAATGTGAAGGAGAAAAGTCACGTCGCGTGAATTCAGAAAATAACGATGCTACTGTTGTTTCCTTTAGTCAGAATATCGTTAATAATATCAATCAAACGGAAGTTGTTTCTGAATCTAAAGGGTCGAAACAAAAAATGAAATCGAAAAAATCAGTTCCTATTTCGCGTCAAAGCGTTCCCGAAGAATCTCCCGCAAGGAGTACCCGTTCAAGACTGACTTGTTTCAAGTGTAACGCCACATTATCGAGTGAACTATTGCTGGATTCGCACAAAGTTGGCGTTCACAAAATGACGGCGAATACAAAATGTAAAGGAGAAAAGTCACGTCGCGTGAATTCAGAAAATAACGATGCTACTGATGTATCCTCGAGTCAGAACATCGTTAATAATAATAATCAAACGGAAGTTGTTTCTGAATCTAAAGGGTCGAAACAAGAAATGAAATCGAATAAATCAGTTCCTATTTCGCGTCAAAGCATTCCAGAAGAATCTCCCGCAAGGAGTACCCGTTCAAGACTGACTTGTTTCAAGTGTAACGCCACATTATCGAGTGAACTATTGCTGGATTCGCACAAAGTCAGCGTTCACAAAATGACGGCGAATACAAAATGTGAAGGAGAAAAGTCACATCGCGTGAATTCAGAAAATAACGATGCTACTGTTGTTTCCTTTAGTCAGAATATCGTTAATAATATCAATCAAACGGAAGTTGTTTCTGAATCTAAAGGGTCGAAACAAAAAATGAAATCGAAAAAATCAGTTCCTATTTCGCGTCAAAGCGTTCCCGAAGAATCTCCCGCAAGGAGTACCCGTTCAAGACTGACTTGTTTCAAGTGTAACGCCACATTATCGAGTGAACTATTGCTGGATTCGCACAAAGTTGGCGTTCACAAAATGACGGCGAATACAAAATGTAAAGGAGAAAAGTCACGTCGCGTGAATTCAGAAAATAACGATGCTACTGTTGTATCCTCTAGTCAGAATATCGCTAATAATAATAATCAAACCAAAAATAGTCAACAGTCTTGTCAAAAAATAACTGAAACTCAAAGCCAATCATCGCGAGGAAAATCATCTCGGATGTTATTAGGAAAACGTTCGACTTGTGCCTTAACCTCGAACGAAAATAAAGCTACTGAGTCAAGCTGTACAGTTAATAAAATGCCTTTCATCGAAGCTGACAAGGACTCCTCCTTGACTAAAGTAGTCTCAAATTTATCTTGTACCATAGTTCCTGTTACAAATGTAAGCGCTGATAAAAGAAGCGCTCAAAATGATCAGCCTAATCTATTAAGAAATGGACGCAAACGGAATTCATGTTGTAATGATGATAGTTGTATATCATTTAAAAGAAGGCCTATAGAACTGACACCAGAATCGGAAACGCAACGAGACGTGTCGAGTTTTTCCGTTGAAACATCTGAAAAGTTTCTCCAATCAAGTGTAGAAATTATTGTGGAAGATGTAATGAAAAGTCAGAATGCGTCATTGATCTTGAAGAAGTGCAAAGTGAAAAGGGTTTTTTCTCAGAACACTAACGTAACGCACTCGTTCCTAAACCTTGAGAAATCTAACCATGATCCTAAAACTGTGCCAAATTCCAAAGGTTTCTGTGATACAGCCGCTAGCGGTGAAGATATACTTAAAGACGTTGCCCAGGAGCAAGACAAAACTATCAAATATCCGAAACGTTTGCCAAATTCTAATGACGATTGTGATAAAGTACAGGAGGAATCTAAGGACTCAAGGAGGTCGCTCACCTCCAGCTCTGATGAAGAAATAACCCATGTGCATCTCAAAAACTTAGACGAATCTAACCGAGATCACCTCAATGCGCTTAGTTCCGATGAGGATTGCAATACTATATTGGTCAAGGAATCTCGTCACTCATTAGGACCACAAACTCTACAAGGTCTTCGCCAAAACTTAGACAAATCCAACAAAGACCACCACAATGTGCCTACTTCCAAAAATGATTGCAATTCTATACTGGCTGTCGTGGTCGAGGAATCTTATCACTCGTTAAGACCAGAAACTCCTCCTGGCGATGAAGAAGTGACCAAAGTCCTTCTCCAACACGAATCTAACAAAGACCACCACAGTGCGCCTACTTCCAAAGATGATAGTACTACTATACTGGTCGAGGAATCTTATCACTCGTTAAGACCAGAAACTCCTCCCAGCGATGAAGAAGTACCCCGAGTCCTTCCTCAACACGAATCTAACGATGCTTTGCTGGTCAAGGAATCTGTTGAATCATTACGACCAGACACTCCTGTTTGTGATGAAGAAATAGACAAATTTACAATATGTCTAGTTAATAACATAAGCTCTAGTCAAATTACAAAGCTCATTAGTGAATCTAGTCAAAAATTACCAAAAAGTATTAGCTCAAGTCAAATCTCCGCAAACGATCCTGAGCTACCTCAAACTCCTTCCAGAAATACTCAGTCAGTATCAAGAGCTTCCACACCAAAGAAATTGTTTACAAAGTCTTCGAAAGGGAAGAAAACTATTACAAAATCTTCGAAAGGGAAGAAAAATGTAAAAACTTCGAAACCAAAGAAAATCTTACCAACCACTTCGACTCAAGAGAAAAATGTGCCATCAACTTCGACTCAGAAGATAAGTATACCAAAAAATCAGCACAGACGGAATCAAACTTCAACAAATTGTTTCGAGCTTGATGAAGAAATATTAGTTCAAAATGCCATCAATGCTGCACTGAAACCCTGCAGCAGATTGAAAAACCAAAAGGGGCAGAAAATCAAGTCAAAAACGGTCCCAAATAGTTCAAAACATAATGCATCTTTCCCTGAAGTCTCAGAACAAAATACTTGCGTCCATGAAATTTCAACTCAGAATGCATCCCTTCATGAGATTTCAGCTCAGAATGCATCCGTCCATGAAAATCCAGCGCCAGATACAACCGTCCATGAAAATTCAGCGCCAGATACAACCGTCCATGGAAATCCAGCGCCAGATACAACCGTCCATGAAAATCCGGCACAAACTCCAGCCGTCTGTAATATTTCAAAGCAAAACAGCACTTTAAGAGCTACTTCAAACCAGGTGTTAAGTATAACTCTGGAAAACCAAAGCACAAAGTATAGATTTCAAGTTATTGAAGCAAACCGTAAGGAACTCTATGTCAATGGAAAATGTCCCTATTGTAAATGTATTGTTGGAAGTACTACGTGGGATGTACAAAATCACGTTTCTCAAAGCCACCCTTATAAATGTACAACGTGTAAAACTGTATTTGACAATGGAGTAAGTCTTAAGTAAATTAGGACACTGAACACTATCATAATTTGCAATAATTTCGTTCCTCGTTCTTCTTTTTGCAGAAAGACTTAACTCGGCATAGGTACACAATGCACACGGGTCAATTGCACGAGTGCTTCATTTGCGAAAGCTATTTTATGTCCAAAAGAAATTACGATAACCACATGAACAGTCATAATCACAAACAAATGGAGTCTAAAACCAGAAAGATTATTGGCGCGGTAGTGGACGAGCTGCCAATCAACCTACCTCCCAGTCAACAGCAACCAGTTACTAACAAACTCGAAGAAGTTTTTAAAGTTAATCCAAATGTAAAGCATTTTAAATACGGTGTACCGATCATCGAAGGCGCTAAGGAACAGCTTTCTAGCGCTATCCAACGTGCCGCTTCCGCTTCTTCAATTCACTCCTCTGATTCGTCATTTTCATTATTGTCTGGAGGATCAGTTAATTTGAGTCCTTCAACACCTACTAATTTTCAACGCGAAGATTTTGCCACAATTTATGATCAAGAATGTACTAGAAATGTCTCAATGAGAGCGTCCACAATTCCGCAATTGATGGAGGAATTTGAACGCTTTGCTGAAAACACTACATCTTCAGCTGATGAAACTCAATCTTCAGCTCCTTCTGAAGTTCAGGAGACTCAAATAATTGATGAAACTCAATCTTCAGCTCCTTCTGAAGTTCAGGGGACTCAAATAATTGATGGAACTCAATCTTCAGCTCTTTCTGAAGTTCAGGAGACTCTAATAATTGATGAAACTCAATCTTCAGCTTCTTATGAAGTTCAGGAGACTCAAATAATTGATGAAACTCAATCTTCACCTCCTTATGCAGTTCATTGGACTGAAATAATTGATGAAACTCAATCTTCACCTCCTTATGCAGTTCAGTGGACTCAAATAGTTGATGAAACTCAATCTTCAGCTCCTTCTGTAGTTCAGGAGACTCAAATAGCTGATGAAACTCAATCTTCAGCTCCTTCTGTAGTACAGGAGATTCAAATAATTGATGGAACGCAATCTTCAGCTCCTTCTGAAGTTCAGGGGACTCAAATAGCTGATGAAACTCAATCTTCAGCTCCTTCTGTAGTTCAGGGGACTCAAATAGCTGATGAAACTCAATCTTCAGCTCCTTCTGAAGTTCAGGGGACTCAAATAATTGATGAAACTAATACTTCAGCTCCTTCTGAAGTTCAGGGGACTCAAATAATTGATGGAACTCAATCTTCAGCTCCTTCTGTAGTTCAGGGGACTCAAATAGCTGATGAAACTCAATCTTCAGCTCCTTCTGTAGTTCAGGGGACTCAAATAGCTGATGAAACTCAATCTTCAGCTCCTTATGCAGTTCAGTTAACTCAAATAATTGATGAAACTCAATCTTCAGCTCCTTCTGAAGTTCAGGGGACTCAAATAGCTGATGAAACTCAATCTTCTGTTTCGGCTGAAGTTCAGGAGACTCAATTAGCTGAAAATGTGAACTGGATCGACTTCACCTATTCAGGTATGTCGAATTCAATTGGTACCGAACAAAGTTGCTTTAGTTCCTCACAGCTCTCATTTACATCTGTAGCCAATCAAGATAAAACCGAATTACTTGGAGATAGTGAAAAAAATTATTTCATCGATGATTTCCTGGAAAGCGGAGTACTTAATTTTTCAGAGGAAGAGTTATTCAATTCCGTCAACAATCTGAACCAATTGATGAGAACTCCCGAGAAAAACGAAGCGTTATCATGCCGTACTCTTAATACGCCAACATTTGAAATGTCAGGGAGTTTTTCCTCTCCATAGAGAAACGTGACACTGTCTGTAATGCCAAAGAACTTACCAAAAGACTTAATTGGTCAGGTTTGAAGTTTTGATACCATTCTTTTTTATTTCATTTGTCTTAAAGTTTATATTAAAGATCTATCAAAATGTTAGGTCATTATTTTTGTTAATCTTAAAAATGTTTTTAATAATGTATGACATAAAATTTTATCACAATTTGATACAAGACGTTTTGTCATTTTATGATACGTTATTTTAATCATACAATCTTTGAATTTTATTAATACAAAACCAGTATTGCATAGTTTTGAAAACATATTTCTTAACTAGTTCTAAAAACGTCGGAACAGACTTAAAATTGGCTTCCTATTAAAATATTTCCGTCCATTTTACTAGAGATTGCAAGTGACATAGCCTATAGTTCCTTTTCATTTTAGAAACTTTCGATTTGATATATATCTGCCTTAAAAGGTTTTAAAGTTATATTAAATAATGGAAATTACCATATTTAATCAACTTTTTTATTAAAGGGAGGGTGAAGTGGCAAATCAAGTGATTTTTTATCGTTTCTTCTTCTAATTATAAGACCAGTGTGCGTAGTGAAACATCCAGGAGAAAACATCGAATTATTTTTAAATTACCATTAGTTTGAAATTTCATGAATAATTTGAAATTAGCACCTCCGACCAATCGCGTAACGCCCTGCCTTTTTATTAACAAACTTCTCGTGGGACGCATGCTCCGTGTCGTATGAAATTTATCGCGAGATTCGATAAAATTTGCGCGCGATGTGACAATCGTGGCGCGAGACATGGAGCGTGCCACGATAATTTTGTTAACAAGAAGGCAGGGGTAGGGCGTTACGCGATTGGTCGGAGGTGCTAATTTCAAATTATTCGTGAAATTTCACACCAATGGTAATTTTAAAATCATTCGGTGTTTTCTCCTGGATGTTTCACTACGCACACTGGTCTTGTAATTAGAAGAAGAATCGATAAAAAAAAGTCCCTTGATTTTCCACTTCACCCTCCCTTTAAAGATGTTTGTTTCGAACCAGCGTCGAAATTAAAAATTTCAGATTTAATTAGTATTACATATAAGAAAGATAACAGTGTTTTAACACTTTATGATATAAAAAAAATGTTGAACACTGGAAGGTTTAATAATCGTTAATCAGTATGCACCAGCCAGGTGTGCGTAAAAAAAAACATTGAACACCCGGTAAAAGTTGTTAAGTTCTCCAGAGTTGATTTAATAAATTTGGTAATTTTTTTTTTGAACTTGTATCGTTTTTCTTTAACATTTCATTACTCCATTTAAAAATGTTCAAAGAGTTGCTTGAAAATTTAAAAAAGAAAATTGTTGTGATAGCGAAACTCTTAAATTGCCTGTAACCATTCTCATGCATGGAAACATTCATTTATAATGTTCCTTCTTTGTTACTAATTATTAATTGTCCCTTGAAATAGCAGTATTTTGAGGAAATAACGACCCTATGTATTACTTTCATATCTAAAAATTTATATAAGAACCCTTTGAAAAACAGAATGTTACAATTTCAATAAAGAGTATTGAAATTTGAAAATGTTTCCATGTTAAAAAAATTTTATATCTTTTTTACCTATTAAAGTGTATTGAAACTTTTTTTTTCTTCTTCTTTTTTGCTTATAATTTTTTATACTTAACATTTTTTCTGTACAAATTGTGAGAAGCAATAAAACAATTTGCCAAAACAACAATTTTTCATTTGTTTGAACATGACGTAGAATAATGATATGCGAAAATGTTTAGCTACATCATGGTTTGTAATACAGCCCGTTTCAGAAAGGGTGGAAGGACCGAATTACAATATGGACACTTTTAAGTCTAAAATGTTTTATGACATTTTGCTCTAATGGCCACTGTTTATAAGTTATGAATGGAATGTTTAATTTAAGTAACAAACTGAAAGACGATGCTAAGTTTATGCCTAGAAACTCAAGGGAAGACGTAAAAAAGTACAGGGACAAAATGGAAAAGTAAGGGAAAATTTTGTGGCAACCCTGGGGGGCGTAAATAAATTTTTCTTAGTAAGGCGCATTTCACGTAGTTACGTCAATGTGTCATACTTAATGTTAATACGCTACTAATGGTAACATTTGAATCAACGCAATCGACACACTTGTTGTTCTTTTACAACATCTGCTAATCTCTTTACCATTGGTAATTATGGGAATTTGAATTTCTATAGACAAGTTCGGAAATTACAAACAGAGAAACGAACACACAAGGGCGAGACCGCAATGGGGGTATTCTCCCCCTCGTTAAGAAGCACCGCGAGTTGGTTACCCTCCCGCGTATAGTGAACACGGGCTGGAAATTTGAATTTCTATAGACAAGTTCGGAAATTACAAACAGAGAATCCAACACACAGGGGCCGAGACCGCCATCCATGGGGGGGGGGATATTCTCCCCCTTGCCAAGAAGCAGCGCCGAGTTGGTTAGCCTCCCGCGTATAGTGAACCCGGGCTCCGTCTGCCGTTGCTTCTAGATGCGAGGGAGAATACCCCAATGGTGGTCTCGCCCCTGTGTGATAGTTAACTTATTTTCTCTGTTTGTAATAAACGAATTTGTCTATATAGCCTAGTCTTTACGTTTCAGGGCTTTTAAATTCGCGCCAAGTGCCAGACTTGTCACGTGACTAAGTTATTTTCTTATATTTTTTAAGAAACCGAAGCTAAAACCTGTTGCTGCACCCAAGACGGGTGGTGGATTTTTTTTTTTTATTTTTCTTGAGACAGCCGAGCGGCTGAAACAACTGGATTCTCGAAAAACATTTTCAGTTGATTCTATACGGTAACCGCGTGAGTGGCGTTGGAATTTCTTCCTGGTGTTGAACGTTAGTACTGTTAATAATTAGTTCTTTCGCTGTTAATCAAGGATTATCAAAATAGTGGTGTGTAATAAGCGATATTAAGAAGTTAAAATTGTCTCATGGTGGATACAATTTGTGGAATTTAAGTGTTTGGGGAAACTTGATAATTCTGGTTGAATTCGTATCCAGTTTGGAGGCTGGTAAGTACGCCTAAAACCTTTTTACGAGTAGTTTATGGTGTTGCGTAGTAACGCGACAGACAGGGTATGAAAGATTTTTTTACTTTTATAGAGTTGACATAGGGTAGGGAAAACATGGGAAAGTCAGGGAGTTTAAAAGAGAGTAAGGGAAATTTAAGAATTAAGTTTGGGAGTTTGATAATAGTATATTGGGGAAAAATATAGCGTTTTAATGTGCCTCCATAAAAGGTCCGGGTAAAGCGCGGGAAATAGTGAGAACCTGTAGTAGTCGGTAGGGAATTTGATTCTGAATATAAATTTGTTGCAGCCCTTTAAATTATGACGGTTATGTTTTAACTGCGAATTTATAGATTATTTTACTTCATAAATAGCTTAAAAGTTTGAAGAAATCAAATAAAAATCCGAGTAAATAATTTTTTGTAATTAATAATTAAGCGCCGAAACTTTAGGCGGTTTAAAAACTTTACTTTCAAAAGCTTTTAAACTTTGCAAAACAAAGTTTTTAATCAGCTTACAATTCCAAGTGTAACTCTTCATTATAAAAGTATATACCAAAAAATTGGTTTCTAAAGCGATACTTGAATGATTTACAATGACCTACGAAATTTCTAATCCTATTTAATTATTTTTGAAGATAAATTTGGGCATTATTTTATGATATGAATAATTCAAGTGCCATGAAAATATTATAGTGTAACATAACCATAAGTTTAAATTATTAACCAAACACCACGAAATAGTTTCATCAACAATATCTGTTAGGTTTAGATAAAAATCAAGAAATACTTAATTTGTCCGTTATTGCTACAAACCGGAACACGTTCAGCTGTATGTATTACGCTCCTCAAAAGTTAATTTTTACGCAACCTTGGTCATTAGAATTTTATTGAAATAAATAGGCATTTTGCGATAAACAATTCTCCATTTCGTTGTTCAAGCACGTACCTGTTATTATTTTCAATATTTGAAGTAATTGTAAATATTCTATAAGTTTGACACTGGTAACGGGGAGCTTGTTTGGATAGTGACGTAATTGAAACGTCATAGATTCTCGTGAGTTGACGCGCTTTCAAAGTCAAATGCCTAATAAAGACAAAAATATTTTCAAAGAGGTCGTTTTTATACAAACTATCGTAATTATGGAATTTTATGCAGATGTAAATTTAACATTTTGACAACCGGTATCCAAAGTCCACTAATTCAATTGAGTTATTAACCAGATGTGTTCTAACTTATTGGAGTTCTTGATTTGGTTATCTGTAACCTGAGCTGTAACTAAATACGTGCTATTTCTGTAACTGAATACGTGCTATTTCTGTAACTGAATAGGCCTTCAATATGAGTCTAGATTTGAACTGTTTTAAAATATAAAATCTAAAGTGATTTAATATTAAACGTTAATTGTTAGGCCTATAAGAATAGGTTGCCCTTGATTTTTTATGCATGGGGAAAAAAGCACATGCCGGCCAACAAGTATTTTGAAACATGCTTAAATGTGTTTTGAAGAATATAAATATGAAAATTCCTTAAGCTTTTATTTTAACTTTTTGAATTCCGTTCGCTTTAACAATTAATAGATTATTGTCGCATTTTTAGTGAATGCTGTCGGACATGAGGAAAGCAGGGTTTTATATACAGGGTGTATTTGATAAGTATGCCATAAATGAAAGGGTGTGCTCTTCGTGTCAAATTACGTCGAAAGTTTAAAAAAATATTGAAGGTCTGATAATATTTTTGGTCCATATCTCCGTAACATAAGTTTAGAAGATATGTTCCATATTGAGCTTGTCATAAAGTGACATCGGTGAAACGTTGTAGATTCTCATAAAGTGACGCCTGATGAGGCGCTGTCAAAGGCTTAGGACAGACTAAATAATAAGATGGACTGCAAAACCGCGAGTAGTCAATTCTCAATATACCCCTTAATTTGGTGGACTTTGCTTAAACGCCATGCATAGTAACCATGTATACTTAATGTCAGTGAAATTGATTGAAACCTACGATATTTGTTTTACGTTTCCGGCCGCCATTTTTGAAGATGGCCGCGGATTGGAAAACTTATACCTAGTACTTAATAGTCATGTCCTTTCAAACTAGTTTTAACTTTATTGATAAAGCAGTTTTGCAACCGGCCTTGTTTATCAATCAATCAATCAATCAGTCAGTCAGTCGGGACTTTTTAACGTTGATATTGATTATTTTGATTTTGTTATTGTTTTTGTCGTTAATGGCAAAATGACCTAAAAGTTGTCTACGAAATACGGAAGTAAGGGACACAAAAGAAGGCGTCAGTGTGACCTCAATCTAATTCTTATGACGTTACAGCGAAGCACTTGAAATAATCCCACCGCCTTCCTTTGTAGCCCAAAGCTCTTATCACGTTGAAGACTTTGATATGGTTTCGCCCTTGGTTTCATTTGAAGATTTCCAACAGGTAGTTGCAAACCCCTATGGGTAGGCTTTACCTTGATCGAAATATTGAAAACGAGCTTTGTAGTTTGATCAAATCAGGCAATAATTCTGAGTAGAAAAGTTTTAATATTAGTGAGCTATTTGATAAAGTCTTGGTCTTATCAAAATTCATTTATTCAGTTTTTTATCCAGTGAAAGGTACTGTTAATAACAGGATTGCAAAATAATTATCAAAATTGTAGAGTCACTGACTCATCGACGTTTATTAGTTCCGTTATTTTAAGTGAGTAAACAAGGATCCTTATTTTAAACTCGTTTCGTTAAATACGTATCTCCTTGATAGTCTTCATTCTGAATTGTTCATTGACCTTTGGCACGAAACTTCCATATTGTTCAAAGTTTTCGTAAATTTCATAAGTAGAATTTAATATAAGATTTCAAATTGTGATTCTTAAAATTGTTGGGCACCTTCGTAGCTTGTTTTCCCATGGGTATGCTATCTGTAACGTGGGAAGAAACCTTCGTTTAGGAATGGAAAGTGTCATACTTAATATTCTTATGTTACTAATTAAATCTAATAATGGATAGGAAAAACTAGGTAGCTAACGATGGAAAAACCCACCATGTGCAAATAAAATTATTCTTAACTGTTTGGAAGGAATAAGTTGGAACCATAGCTGAACATCATTTCTTTATTTAAAACCGTTGCGTGAATGATAAATCAACTCAGCTGCTGTTCTGTGTTGAAGCAGTCGGGCGCAACATTGTCATTGTTGGTTACCAACCGTCCAAAATCGTTTTAGAGTTCCGTTGGTTTTAATGGCAGGTGCGTACCGTAAAATCTCGCGTGTAGTAATGGCTGATAAATATGAATTATGGATATAAAATTTTTGGGAGTGTTGAGAATTTTACTCATTTGTAAAATATGTTTTAAAAAAGTTAAAGTTTTAAAAGATGGTTTTCTTCTTGTTATTTTGTCGAGATCCATACAACTGTATAATCAAGAAGTGATTTCTAGTTAATTAGGGAGAAGGTATAACTTCGCCACATTTCCAGCTTTATCTCCAGTCCAAACGTATATCCAGAGTTAATCCCCGCCTCTAAATTACAACCAGCATCTCATTGGTTCTTGAAAACTCACGTCAGCGCGACGCGAATGACGAAAAATACGTATTTTCCGACTGAGGAGAGGCGAAATAGCCCAGCCTTCTTTTACGCCCCCCTTGTATTTTGAAAGGGGGACTGGGACTATGGCGCGCCAATCTACCTTCTTCTACCTTCTCCTAATAAACTGGATATCACTTCTTGGTACAATTAAATTGGAATTCTGAGGTGTAACGTTACATGTACAGTAAAATGATTAAATACTTACAGGAAAAGATAATTTTCAAAATTCACAAAGTTATAAAGCCCATTTGTTTATATAGCAAAACCAGGGTACAAAATTATTATTAATGAATCTGTTTTACTTCAAATACATTTCTAGTCGCCATTTTACAAGATGGCTCCTGATTCGATTAATCATTCTTAAGATGTACCTATAACTGAAGGGTCAATGCAAAATTTCATCTTTTAGGTAAAGTTCTTTAGGCTGGATATGAATAAACAGTCATGACTTTACACTAGGTGATGACATTACTATACTCAAAAGTATATAGAATAAAAACAAAAAGTACACATCGTTGAAACTTGCTCGCACCGTGTAATATGATAAGCCCTCCTTTATCCCAGAATAGTGTCACCCCCCTTCTGCGTATAGTTACCTTCCCGGCCGTGGCACAGGGAACAAGCCATGAATAAATTCATAAAGTAGTACCAAAAATTAACGTTTGGATCGCCAGCATCATGTACTACTTTCACTAAACGTTTGACTTCAAGAAGCTCTCCCCCATTGGTTAGTTCCTGTAGGCTTCTTAGTTTACATGTAGTCCAGGGAATTGTTAGTGAAGTGTACTTTTTATTTTATATCTATACATTTTTGCTATACCTTTCTGTTAGTGCACTTAGTATAATAAGGTGAAATTATATGACTTTGCTTAATAAAGGTTAGTTAATTGAATTTTATATGTTGAAATGGGTTTTAACTCTTGAAGTTGCCTTCGGCTCGTTAAGAAACCATCTTCTTAGGGAGTGCGTTCCATTGTTGATTAAGATGAAATTCCATAAACAGTTACGAAATAAAATTTTAAATGGAACGTTGAAATAAGGACTTTTTTTTTCGTCAAGTGATTCAGTTATAGGTTACCCTCCCACAAGAAATACACTTTTTCCTCTTTAGCTTTCAACTCAGGATATTTGAAACTTCACCCACTTACTGATTAAACGTGTAGGAAGACTGGATGAGGTTAACCTTGTAATAATACATACGCGTATTTATACGTATATCCTAGAGGTAGAAACTCATTTGTAAGCAAAAATTAAGGTTATTGCCGGGATAGCCTTGTCAATATTCATTGTAAAGCTAGCGCCACGTATTTGCCAAGTACCGAATGTTCGCTTTTTGTCGAAGAATTCATTGTGGTACTCGCCCGCCCTGGGAAAGTCCCAGCTTTAAAGAGATTGTCGAAGAAAATGTTACTTCAAATTAAAGTTAATTCTTTAGGACCCTTAACTTACAATCTTCTTTGCCATATGTAATATACGTCACTGCGCAAAATGTTGTAAGGTTCCAACGAATACTTTAAAACAAGATGGCCTGGTTCCAGATAACTGAAAAACCATAATAGATATTGACTGTTTCTGTCTCAACAGAGCTTGTAACTACGAAATATTTGAAAATTATCAATTGGTTGGCAGAAATCGTGGTTTACTCGAAAATACTTATTGATTATTACACAAGTATATAAGATGTGTTCCAAAAGTATGAGACTTACTGAGAGCTAGTTCAAGAACGACGCCAGAATTTACACACTCGGTTTTGGGGTCTATCTTCCTATTTAGTCTTTGATAGCTCCTCACCAGGCGTCTATTTAAGAGAATCTATGACGTTTCACCTACGTCACTTCATTACAGGCTCTCAGTGACTAGTGACAAACTTATGGAACGTATCTTATGAACTTATGTTATTATAATATTTTATTGAACGTCGTACATATTTTTATGTTGTGGCTTAACTAAATGGTATTTCAGTCGGTCCTCTTCACGAATTAAACAGAAACATTTTGGTGAATTATGTGGGTTTTACGAACAATTTATGACAACGCCTGCAGTGATTGCGAATAAACAGGAAAATTTGTTGGGCAACCACACAAATATATACGAACAGCATAAGTTCGTAACATATGATAGTCTAATTCTTCCCACAAAATCTGCCTAGATACGTCGAGAAAATGGCTTCATAATGGTTCCTAATTATATTGCCTGTCTGTTTTAATGGCACCAGAGAATAACGGAAGGAAAATGGTAGATTTAACATTCTTTCACTAGATATGGCCCGCTGGCCTTAAAGGGGCTAACCGGCGCTGTTGGGGTGAAGTCCGCCCTTAGTTCAGGGGGAAAACACCCAGCTCTTTGGGCATAAGGAATGGCGCCACCGTCGCGGTGGGCGGGTAAGCAATATGCTAACCGACAGTTTGACCCCCCCTTCACCCCAACAGCTCCGGCCAGCCCCTTTAAGCGGCCCCTGGGCATTAGGATGTG
The DNA here is from genome assembly GCF_054372755.1 of Phalangium opilio. Taxonomy (NCBI): domain Eukaryota; kingdom Metazoa; phylum Arthropoda; class Arachnida; order Opiliones; family Phalangiidae; genus Phalangium; species Phalangium opilio. The sequence goes on along the minus strand of NW_028324146.1, from coordinate 4,038,796 downwards.
GCCCGCTACCTCAATTAACAATACTCAAATATCGTGAATAAATTGTCTATATATTGAATGCTTAGGTTAAGGTAACTGCTACCCGTTGAACAAAAATACTCGAAATTATTAGAGCATCTTACTTTAAACAAGTTGGGAAAACCAAAATATTACCTCTCCGTGTCAAGAGGTCTACTACTACAAACGTATTTACCTAGATATGGAATTATTTCACTTTTTTGAAGTAAAAATTTACGAAATATTGAAGCAGTATTCCAAACATAGCGAATGTACAGTAAAGCAGACGACATTTTACATCCAATAAGGATAAATCTTGGACACATGGAAATCAGTCAATGGGGAAAAGAACAGGAAATGAAGTCTACGCTTCAGCTGTTTACCCTATATTCTGAAAGCTACATTCACAAGTGGTTAGCAGTGTAAACACTATCGTCTCGTCTCACCTCAACAATAATATTAGTTTGCCAACATGAAGGTTAACGTTAAATAACACCAAAGCTAAATTGTAGCTAGACGCACTAATAGTCAATGCGCACCATAAAGAGAATAATAAGTCTGTAGTTACTACCCATTTACCATTAGCCCTTTTACTAACCTTATAATTATTATTTAAGAGTGTATTTAACTTTCGGCTCACTCTGAACCGTTGATGTCTGTTCATTTCAGACACGAAAATCAAAGCCCAAAGTTTACTTCACCTCAGGCCTCAATTATTTACTCTTTGTTTCACTCAGCCTATTGCGGATAATACTTGTTATACGCGCCGGAGTCTAGGTCTTAGTTTTCTTCATGAAATCACTAAACCAAGGATTATTCTATATACAGATGTAGTATAGCTTAAGCAATATATAAACAGCCATTTCAAATAACAATATTAAAAAAAATCTTTGGAATATCAAAATGAAACAGAGCTTTAAAGCTACAAAAGTACTAAATGCATCATAATTACGAAAAATACTTCCACATATTCCCTTTTTCCATAATATATTATGGAAAAAGGGAATATTAAGGTTCTGTATGATTTCTTAACACATCAACACAAGGCTAACTGCTAACGCGACGCACTAGTGTAACAATGGACGGACACACACAGACAACAAGAGTAACAAGGAGTATAAACCCATTAGTGGACGCAGTATTTTTTTTCCGAAACAATCTCGCTTATGTTTATCCTCTCTAGACTTCGCTAAAAACGTATTACTACTACGTAAAATATTAATAGACAGGCAAGGATTCATGCCATTAAAGAAGGAGCGCAATATTATCCATATTTTCATTTCATATACAGAGAAAAGAAATTATTATGTTTCTGAAAGGAGCTTCCCATTTTGGTTGTTGTTTTGAAAAATATATCGCAATGCACGGGCCTTGATACATAGGAGGCAATGAATGAAATATATCGCATGCACGGGCCTTGGCAGATATAGGAGGCGATGATAATCTCTCTCTTTGCACGAGAGGTTTATCTTTAATATTTAAATAAATATAATTATTTTTAATTATTTTAATCTTCAATAATTAACATTAATAATAGTTAAATCGTTTAAAATAAAGTTATACCTATTATCATCTCAAACTTTGCTAATATTGACGTTTAAAGTGAAGGGCACCCCTCTTGCCCGCTTTCTTCAAATTTTGGGGTATATATGCGATTCGTTTCCATTATAATAGTAAGGAAAAAGCGCAATTGCGAAAACCTTTGGTGGCGATCCCACCTTAGGGAGGCTAGACGTTTTTCGTAACCCTAGCTGATCGCCGCGTATATCCTAAAACCAAACGATGATAATGGAGTAGAAGCCAATGAGACAGATTGGTGTCTATGTGGAATAGACGGAAGACCAGTGGATGGTGGTGTTAGAAGCCAGTGTAAGTGCAGACTGGTGTCAATGTGGGATTGACAAAGAACAGAAGATGGTGGTGATTAGAAGCCAGTATGCACAGACTGGTGTCCAAGTGGGATGGACAAAGACCAGAAGATGGTGGTGATTAGAAGCCAGTATGTACAGACTGGTGTCCAAGTGGAATGGACGAAGACCAGAAGATGGTGGTGATTAGAAGCCAGTATGTACAGACTGGTGTCCAAGTGGAATGGACGAAGACCAGAAGATGGTGGTGATTAGAAGCCAGTATGTACAGACTGGTGTCCAAGTGGAATGGACGAAGACCAGAAGATGGTGGTGATTAGAAGCCAATATGTACAGACTGGTGTCCAAGTGGAATGGACGAAGACCAGAAGATGGTGGTGATTAGAAGCCAGTATGTACAGACTGGTGTCCGTGTGGGATGGACGAAGACCAAACATGGTGGTGTGAGAACTCAAGTACAGAGTAGCCAACGGAGAAAAATACAATTTTCTAAATTTCTGTGACCTGTCAATGCGGTCCGGAAATTGGGAACACGTTTGCTCCGATACGCAAACTGCGAACGCGGTCACGTGGGTGTAACAACGGACAGACACACAGACACACAGACACACACACAGACACGGCCGTTACAGAACCTCTCCTGGACTACGTCACACGGAGAGGTAAAAATATGTAAGATTCAATATTGAATTTGGTCTTCAAATGCAAAATCGACCGGATGCTTAAAAAATGTATTTCTATTTTTATGTTCTGCTCAATTTTAACCTCAGAACTTTCTTGTTTATTTGATTTTGAGTCATAAGTCAGGTTATGTAAATTTTTCGTCGTTGTCGAAAAGAAAACTCGCATGGAGAACTTGGCTCTTTTACATTTGATATTTAAATTGAAACTTTTTTGTGTAGAATTAATTGGATATCCTTCAGTTATATAGTCCATTTCTTAAAATTTTACTATCGAACATTTTTGGGGTACAAATAATCCAAAAATAAGCGTGAAATTTTTATAAGGTTTTGTGACTTAATTTTTTGAGGATTTTATTCAGAATTAATAGTGAAAGAATATGTCTGTTAACTAAATAGCTATATGAGAAAATATAGCAAGACAAAAGGAAAGTTAGTCTTTGACAAGAATAAATAGTTTTTGGCTTATGAGTGATTACTCTTATTGGTTTAAATGTGCCTGCTTATATTTTAACATATGAGCCACTAGAATATTATGCGTCACAGGAGGAACTAAAATAAGGAGTAACTAATTTAAATTTGGTACTATTCGGAAGCGGTAACTGATAACTCGCAGACTTCTAAAATTATTTTCTCTCTGACCTCAAATAATCAAATTCAATCTGCATATTACTCCCACTATACAGGGTGGGAAGGTTTGCCGGTGACCAATCTAGACAACTTTACTGAAGCGTTGGTGTTATGCGGAGATAAACTTAGGTGGATTTACAGGTGCTAGTAGAGAAATAAAATGGGTTATCGCAACTTAACAAACCGAAGTCATTGGTCACCTGACTCGCACAGCGTGTGTTTGTAACCCATAGCTTCACGAGGTACATTAAAGGTTTATGAATTAGAGGTATTAAGACAACTCATTAAATTTCTTTGATACCGCCTGTAAATCACCTACACGCTATCTGTATGTAAAATTAACGCCTTTGGAGAAGTATCTAGACTGGTTTCCATTTTACATACAGGGTGTTTCTGATAAATATGTCATAAAATAAAGGGTGTATTATTTGTGTCAAACTCGGTGAAAAGTGCACTCAAAGAACATGGAGCCTAAAACAATTAGTTTAGGAGGTTCGGGTCCCAAACATTGGCCGCTAAAAATTTCAATAGCCTCCTATCGAAGAACGTTAATTAGTCTTAATCAAACAGAAGTGTACTTTTAAAGGTAGTTCAAAGTGTAATAGCGCAAGAGTGGACATATTGAACGTTATCTCCAAATAACGATGTTAACTAGATACGAATAAAAGAAACATTAACTGGAAACTAATTTGCTATTACTCTTTGAACTACTTTTATAATACCAGCTTAGGCACACTTCTACCTTTAAAAGTGCAATTCTGCAAGGTAAAAGCTCATTAATGTTCTTAGATTGGAGTATATTGAAATGTCCAAACAAGATGGGCAAGGCTGTTTTACTCCACGTATAGAACCCGTACCTACTTAACTAAATGTTTTAGGCACATGTTCTTTAACACTTTCCCACAGCCTAACCCAAAGAAGACATAATTATCAGAAATACCGTGTATATGGCTACTTGTTTAAACTATTCTTGACGGTGTTTTATGATTTTTATTACATATACTGTAATTCAATCAAACATAATTTAAAAATTATAAGGGTATAGATAAAATTATAGTTTATGTAAGTACAAATCTATTATCTAATTGTAATTTAAAAATTTGTGATGAAATATGTGTCTGCTTTAGAATTAAAGATTCGCTCATGTTCCTATCCATGATATTTTACTACTATCCATACTGCAAAATTACCCACAACAGTTGAATGTTGAACTTATTACGTTCACGGAGTTGTGGATTTTTAACCGATCTCTAAAATGATTGAATTTAAGAAGTAATTTAGATAATGGAGAGATAATTCCGAACACTAATCTAACCATATTTTTTGACCAGTTTTCATTCAGTAACTGAACAAATTTTCAAACTAAAGTTTTGTTTTGTTTAAGTCTCACAAATCACAATTATCGCTTTAAAGTTAATTCCAACCCTGTTGAAATCGGAAGTAGTCCCCGTTTTTTGGGAGTAGACTGACTTCTCGGTCTTATAAAATAAATGAAATGGTTGACATTACAAAAAAAAGCGTGGCGAATTTACCAGTGCAAAACATTTGGTAGTCTAGGGAGCGTGCGAGGTATTTTTTCTCCTTAAAATCTTTCGGTTGTTGACCTTTCAAGTTTACAAGAGGGTTTTGTGATCCCCGATCATTCGAGTAGAAAAATATAGAATGAACATTTTTTTCTAGTGTTTTGTGGCACTCCGCAATTTTTGTTTATGTCAACTAAAATTTTTTGAAATTCATATTGTAATATGATGGAAAGACACTTTAAAATAACAAAAAGACTAGTAAAATTGCATGTCAAACGAAGTATCTTTCTTTTTGTATGTACCGCGGAGGTCTGATTTCCACAGTAGTCTTATTTTTCCCTGATTGATACTAAAGGAAAAAGGGTAACATAACATTACACCTTAAAAGAACTCCCCTTTTCTAAATATAAAAGAAAAAATATTAAAATAAGTGATTTCTCATTACAAAATAATTAGCATTTAATTAGTCTTTGAAACAACGACTACAGCGCCACCCTTGGTATAGTGGCGTCTGCTAAATCGAACCTCTTACCCCTACGTTATAGGTTGAATTCTCACGGGCTAACAGAGGGAAGGGTAAGGTAGGGCTAAGGGGTTTGATTTAGTAGATGCCACTAAACCAATGGAGGCGCAGTAGTCCAGGTTTTCAAGACTAATTAAATGCTAATTACTTTGTAACAAAGATAATTTATTTTTTAATACTTATTTCCTTTCACATTTAGAAAAAGGCCGTTCTTTTGAGGTATAATGTTATGTAATCATTTCCTGTCAATGTAGACACTACACGATAAATTGTGTCTGGGCCCACCCAAATGAAATACCTCCATTTGGTTTATTAGAAACCATTTTTTAAACAACTTCAAATACAATAAAAACTAACTTAATTTTGGGTTAATTATTGAAGCTAACATGTTACAGGTCAAGAATAGGACGTTTTTTAATGGTTTAATGGCTATAGGCGTTTACCTCCTTCGCAAGGGTAAACTCAATCTACTTCTAAAACCTACCCTAAGTGCTATCAATTATGCAGTTTGGTCATATTCGATAACGAATTGTAACTGTGCATAAAGGACAAATATACAATTAAATCACTTTTTGAAATACATTAAAGATTTCCACTCTATACTAAATAATCCTTAATAAAACGGTTTATATTATATGTTTATCAGTGACTATAACCCGCGCATGCACTAAAGCATGCTTACGAAGTGATATTTTCTGGCACTTAGGCGCTGGTGTAAAGGAATGAAGCAGTAGACGTTACACTAAAGACCTACTGATGGATACTTAAAGGGGATTATTTGCTTATGTTACTGCGTTTAAAATCTATTATTTCCATCAGCCAAAGGTTAGTGTTACGATAAAAATGTTACTCCGTTTCCCATGGCTTCCGACAAATTCAGAAAATTGCTAGACAACCTTTAGGCCTATAATGGAACCACAATGTAGCGCTAAATATAGGCCATTCGCTTCGCAAACCGTGCGAAAAACTCGAGGTCTATTAACCTTGACAATGAATGCAGCTACCGAGCATAATTTCTAACTTGATTTATTGATTTTTTTTTCTCATTATTATTTCATGGGTCTTAATATAGACCCAATCTATGTTTTTGCCAAGTACCGAAACTGGTACAATATTTCCGTAACCATTTAGGGGGTGTTGAAAAACTAGGCGTGTGGAGGTTATTCTTTTTTCTGCGCCCACTCGATCTTCCCAAAATGAGAATCTTTTGAGATCATCACTGGTTTCGCCTTGTTTAGTCTTCAGTATTTCCTTAAAACGCTTTTTGAAAACAAATTAAAAGAAAAATATAATTACTAAAAAAAACTCCTACCACGGTAGTTCTATTTTTTCACATTATCAAAAATATATTGAAATATTGATCCATGATTCAGGTATAATTATTTTTTCAAAATTAAAATGAGTACTGCTACTATTTGTCAACCTTGATTGCTTCAAATTGTTATTTGCTGAGTTTGGGTTTCGATCCTCATCTGATCTCTCTCCTCCGCTTAAATCGATCTTAAGCCTAATTTGTCCAATAATTAGTGAATTAGCCCTACCTATGACTGCTATTTTTTCATATCTTTACATCTTAACCTTATATGCAATCCCCTGGGTTATAGTAAATCCTTTTCAAATGGGTCGCATCGTCTGCTTGTAGGTTTAAGGCGGAACATCCGGGATGTGGATCCAAAGAATTTAAATGTGGCTTCAGAATTACCTGTCCAGTCATAAGGAAAACACCTGATTCAATTTTACCCCGACTTTCGAAAATGGTATATTCCCACTCCAGTTTGCTACCACGAACTTTGTCGTAATGTCACACTCTCCTATCTCTTATCTCGGTTTTGGCGACCATATTGGATGTCGTCAGCTCAGACCATACAATTTAGACTAGTAATGTTGACGTCACGTCCCCGTAGCTCCTTCCCTCTCAGTACCACTCTATACGACCAGGTTCGTAACAATATTTAAAACATTACATGCCCACTAAACGCTACTATGAATTATCTACAGCAATTTTTGTTACTTTCAACACGCCGCGTTATAAGATACGTGTCTATTGTAACTAATACCATGACGTCTCAACCGTGGTCGGCGAGTGACCTGATACCACCAGGCCATGACGATCTTTTTCTAATTTTTTCACGTTTATTTCAGCATTTACGCGAAATTCGTGCGGCTAACACAAATAAAGCGTTACTATCAGACGGGCAGACTGACAGACATAATTGCTTGTCTCTTCATAAAATGATATTTTCTTTTTATTAAAACACATTTACGTTAAGAAATATATAAAAGATCCCCACCTTAATTCCAAGGGCGTGACGTCACATCCCTTTACGTTAATAAAACGTCAAAAAAGTAAAAAATATCTTTTGGTTTTCGCATGGCTTATTATATTGAATGAGAAGGCAGTCATTTCTGACGAATATTTTCTATAGAAAAATTCCTATTCACAAAAAAATACATCGGTTCATTCTTGTAACTATTTATTCCTTGACTTTTATTACATGTCTATTTTTAAAAATATATATTTTTGGTTTTATTATATTTAAGAAATAAAAAGTTGCCCGTTTATTTACTTATTTATTTTATAATATTTCTAATCTATTAACATGTTCATTAAAATATGTTTACGTATGTTTGTTTTTATAAAGGAAATAATCCACGTGCTATAAATATTATCACAGAAGTGTTTTTGCGGTTGAATACGGTTCAGTTTATTTTTAAGGGTTATTCTGAAATTGTGATGAGCTGCTAAATACTAGTGTACAGGCGCGCTTGACAATGTTACTAATAGTTTTCTGTTAAATGAAGCTGTATCGACATCTGTCATGACCCTGGTAAAGTATTGAATAGAAGAGAGACGAGAAATGTTAAGTAATATCGTAAGTTCATAAGATATGTTCCATAAGTTTGTCACTGGTTACAAACTGGAGCTTGTCATGAAGTGACGTAGGTGAAACGTCCCAGATCAATTTCGTTCCAGGGACGCCTGGTGTTGCGCTGTCAAAGGATAATTACTGACTAAATACGAAGAAGTACAACAAAACCGAATGTAGTCAATCCTCGCGTCTTTTTCGAACTTGCTCTCAGTATATGTAGTGTCATATTTATGGAAAATATCTTATAAACTCATGGTAATATTAATTGGTACATGCTTAAGGATAACTATAACTCTAAAAAATCGTGCTTCATAATGCAAAATTTCAGAGATTTTGATGAAATTTTGGATTCAATGTAAAAATAAAATTATAAAAATCCATTTTGGTCGTTTTTTAAGTAACTGAAATTCGATGAGGTATTTAATCGTATAAAAGCCTAAAAGGGCTTCAGTTAGTGCTGGAAAAGGTTGTTCAGGATTAGTGGGAGATTTTGGGATAAATCTCTATTCAAACTGAAAGTGGTGGTGCATGATTAGAAAAAAATTGAACGACATCACAAAATCTGCCATCTCTTAAGAGTACCAGCTCGAAACTGGTAGCGGATCTTTTCTTAACCAGCTCCTCCCAAATTGGTTTTTCGTGTAACCGATCACCAACAGACACCCCCACATACGCCCAAGGGCACCCGAAACACCTAGTTAATTAGTCTCTATTATGAAAAGCGTTCTTGGGTTAATATTGGGTACCAGCTATAAGTGGTGTCAGTTTAAAACAGGATTTGGTTTTCTTTATACGCTTTTGAGGGATATGATTTAATTTGTCAAACTTAAGTTTATCGTATGTCTATGAGATGAAATTAAGTGTTAATCTTGATGATCTTGACCCTATTTTGATTTCCCGAGATGTTACAACCGAATATCGGTCACATTTTTTTATCAAGTGCGCCTGAACACTAGAATTGGAGCTCTTATCATTAGGTTTTGCATCGTGACATTTTTTTCATTATAAAGAAATTTGGTTATAGGTTTGCTGAATTTATTTCGTGGACGGACAAACCTTATTTTTTGGTCAATTTTATATCACTTGTGAAAAATTTTGCGATGGACTCGGAATAGCAATGAAAACTTGCTTATCGTTAAATTTCCCATTTCATTGTTCACTTTTCACCAACAATAAATAATCTAGTCTATCATCTAAGAAACCATTTTTCGTTTAATTGCCTTGCATGAAATATATTTTTTATGAGAACAACTGAAGATGTTAAATAATTTTTCTAATTACTGTACTAACTTTGTGATTAAAACGGCAAAAAAATTGTAGATAAAATTATCCTTACAATTGCAGTTTGTAGGTATGCGTCGGTTCCAACTTGTATTTCATATTTTAATATCTGAGGCAAGGTAGTCAATTTCCGTGTTGAAATCATTTGTCATTATGGGAGGCACCTTATTTAGTTTGTTCTTTGAAAATTATGCTTTTAATCTACATACGTTGCATTTAAATGGCGTTTAACTCATCACAGATTACATTTGTGGTGTCATTATTAGTCATTCTTCAGCTTAAGGTGTCCCTCTGTTTAAGTTTTCAAATTGGGTATTGCATAATGATTTAGTTTTAGACCCAACTGAAGTTTTTCTACATCTACGTCGGAGTTTACACCAGACACGTTGAAACCCTTTTCAACGGTTTTGGAAAGGTCAAAATGTTTCAAATAATAAAATTATTATTTGAAATTCTAGGAGAGCGATAGCTCTCTTAGATAAGACCTCATACCGACTTTAATGTATAAGGATGGTTTTTTGATTGGTTATAACTTTTTTTGTATCGTATTAACTGCTTTGAAAAAATTCCACAGAACTACAATTCGGGACCTAAATATGTGGTTAAAATTTCAAAAAGATCCATCCATTAGTTTTTCTTATAAAAAATAAAGTTGCTAAGGGTGGTTTTCATTTCCATAAAAATTTGGCCAAATGGTAGTATAACGCCTCCACGGATTTTTAAAAGTTTATAGTCGATTCCTATAGTAAACGAGGTGGGGAACACGATGCCGTCAAAATTTTTCACCGCAAATGATTTTTTTTAAAAAAGAAAAAAAAAAAAAAAGGTAGCACATATTACTTATGGTTGTTTTTATATTTGATATTTGGGGCGCATACACTTGTTTAGATTATGTTTGGGATATTTTAGGTTCAGGTTAGGTTAGGTTAGGTTAGGTTCAGGTTAGGTTAGGTTAGGTTAGGTTAGGTTAGGTTAGGTTAGGTTAGGTTAGGTTAGGTTAGGTTAGGTTAGGTTCAGTTAGGTTAGGTTCAGTTAGGTTAGGTTAAGTTAGGTTAGGTTAGGTTAGGTTAGGTTAGGTTAGGTTAGGTTAGGTTAGGTTAGGTTAGGTTAGGTTAGGTTAGGTTAGGTTAGGTTAGGTTAGGTTAGGTTAGGTTAGGTTAGGTTAGGTTAGGTTAGGTTAGGTTAGGTTAGGTTAGGTTAGGTTAGGTTAGGTTAGGTTAGGTTAGGTTAGGTTAGGTTAGGTTAGGTTAGGTTAGGTTAGGTTAGGTTAGGTTAGGTTAGGTTAGGTTAGGTTAGGTTAGGTTAGGTTAGGTTAGGTTAGGTTAGGTTAGGTTAGGTTAGGTTAGGTTAGGTTAGGTTAGGTTAGGTTAGGTTAGGTTAGGTTAGGTTAGGTTCAGTTTCTATTAGATTTGTCCTTTTCCAAAATATTGCAATTTTCATAAAAAAAAAAAACTTCATAATCATTTGCGGTGAAAAATTTTGACGGCATCGTGTTCCCCACCTCGTTTACTATAGGAAACGACTATAAACTTTTAAAAATCCGTGGAGGCGTTATACTACTATTTTACCAAAAATTTTACGATATTTTGATGAAAATCATGAAATTTTCCATAGAAATAACATGGGAAAAATTTAACAGTTAGCCTTTTTGTGGAAGCCGTCATGAAATAACTATACGTTTGTTTGATTTGAAAACGGTTTCAAATGAAAGCCTCATATTTAGTATTTGTGCTTTCCAGCTTTCATTGATTAATTTTAAGTTTAAGTATGTTTAATTTTAAATTTTCAAAATTACCCCAATCTGCGTTATTTAAGCATGGATAGACTGATTTACTAGAAAATTGCAGCGCGACCAAAATTGGCCTTTTTTTGCGTTTAGTTGCGTCATATTAATCCGATTGTTATTTCTTAATGCCTTTTGGTTGAAATGCCCTATCGGTAGTGAGATAAGACTGCTTTAATATTGCCGCCGTGACAAATACCCCGTTTGTGGTCGCCATTTTTTTAAGGGGAAAAAATTTGAGAGTGGGTCCTTTATCGTTGTCATTTTCATATTTTTTGAGGATTTGCTGATGGATAGATTTTAAATATAATATAAAGTAGGTTTCAAGTTTTAATATAAGCCTAATTTCATAATTTTCCACCTTTCTATTGTCCCACAATCTGTTTCTAAACTTGCCACTTTTTTTAAGGCGGTGAAACCCGTGAAATTGCGCTAAGCCTTGGTCGCTTCAGCCCCTTTAATGCTTCTAATCGTGGTGCGCAGCCATGGTGAATTAATTTCTCTAAGCCTTGGTCAAAACAATATCCATAGTGCACCAGGCCCGTCAATCTTATTTCCCATCCTGGTTTCCTCATATATGCTCTGTCTTCGAAGTCTGCTTTGTATTATGCTATGAATTTATGCTTTATTTATTTCGTAAGCATAGGTAACAGTAGTGATAGTTAAAAATGCCGTTATTTATTTACTCAAATCAGGGTTCCATTGTATTAATTAAAACCTTGTATTCTACCTAAATGATTAAAATGTTTCATTTGGTAATGCTTTATGAAAAACAACGCTCACTACAGAAGATTTATACACATATTCCTCACCAACGTAACACGTTTGTTTACCTTGTAAACTATTAAATACAATAAATACTATTGCCATTAACGGTGATTTTCTGGAAAGTATTGACAGCAAACCTTATTTTCTTAATTAATAGTTTACATATTTATAATTTAACTCAAACACACTTTTAACAAGTTATATTAATTGTGGTTATATGTAATATTTCATGAATGAAGCTCAGTTTCGAACAAAACCACTATTAGTGAGCCATCCAACAAACAATGGTTTGGAACTAATAATAATAATAATAGATGGAAATGATTAACGCAAGTTGATAAAGAAATTAATAATCTTTTGATTAATTATGTTAGAAAGGAAATGATTTACGCAAGTTGATAAAGAAATTAATAATCTTTTGATTAATTATGTTAGGAAGGAAATGATTTACGCAAGTTGATAAAGAAATTAATAATCTTTTGATTAATTATGTTAGGAAGGAAATGATAAACGCAAGTTGATAAAGAAATTAATAATCTTTTAATTAGTTATGTTAGGAAGGAAATGATTAACGCAAGTTGATAAAGAAATTAATAATCTTTTAATTAGTTATGTTAGGAAGGAAATGATTAACGCAAGTTGATAAAGAAATTAATAATCTTTTAATTAGTTATGTTAGGAAGGAAATGATTAACGCAAGTTGATAAAGAAATTAATAATCTTTTAATTAGTTATGTTAGGAAGGAAATGATTAACGCAAGTTGATAAAGAAA